>NW_023494793.1:30836514-31144014 GCF_904425465.1 Colossoma macropomum | reverse complement strand
CACAGCAATATAAGATGCTCCTGCATTTCCACAACAGGAATGTATGGAATCTGTTTGTACAGTTTTGTACTGTTTTTCTTCCTTTCTTCTCTTTCTCTCTCTCTCTCTCTCTTGCTCTCCCTTGTTCTCTTTCTGCCCCTTCTGTTTTCTCTCTCATTCTCCGTTTTCTCTCTTTCTCATTCTTTCTTTTTCTCCTGTCATCTCTCTCTCTCTCTCTCTCTCTCTCTCTCTATCTATCTTCTCTCTCTCTCTCTCTCATTCTCTTTTTCTGTCTCATTCTTTTTTCATTCGTTCTCTCTCTCATTTTCTTTCTTTCTTATTCTCTTTCTCCATTACTTTCTCTTTTGTGCTCTCTGGTTTTTGTCTTTCTACCATATTCTTTTTCTCTCTTTATTTCTCATTATCTCTCGTCCTCCCCTCCTTCTCTGTCACTCTCTTTCTGTATCACTTTCTCTCATTCTCTTTTTCTGCCTTATACTCTCTTTTTCTCATTCTCTTTCTCCATGTCACTTTCTCTCCCTTTTGTTCTCGCTGTTTTCTCTCTTTCTTTCCCTCTTATTCTTTCACTTCTTATCATTCTCTTTTTCTTTTTTTCTTATTATCTTTCTTCTTCCTTTCCTCCTTCTCGTTCACTCTCTTTCTGTTACTTTATCATTCTCTGTTTCTTTCTTTCTCTCTCTCTTGTTCTCTTTCTGTGTCACTCTCTCTTCTCTTTTGTTCTCTCTATTTTTTCTCTTTCTCACTTATTCTTTCTCTCTTTATCATTCTATCATTCATTCTATCTTTCTTCTTTCTTTCCTGCTTCTGTCACTCTCTTTCTGTTACTTTCTCTCTCATTCTCTCTTTCTCTCTCTCTCTCATTCTCTTTCTGTGTCACTTTCTCTCGTTCTCTGTCTTCTCATTCTTATTGTCTCATCCTTTCATTCTCTCTTTTTCATACTGTCTGTCTCCCTTTCTTTTTATTTCCCCATTCTCTGTCTCTTTCTCTCTTTCATGTCTTTCTTCCAGTCTTTCTCTCCTGCTCTCCTTCCCTCTGTCTCATTCTCTCCTGTATTCTTTCTCTGTCATTCTCTTTTCCTCTTTCAGTCTCAATCTCTTTCTCTTTATCTCACATTATCTCTCTGTTTAATCTCTTTCTCTCCTCCTTTTCTCTCTCCATCATTCTCTATCTTTCATTCTCGTTTTTTCTCTATTCTCATCTTCCATCCTTCTCTCTAATTCTCTGTTTTCTCTTTTTCTCTTTCTCTCATTCTGCCTCTATTGCTGTCTTTCTCCCTGTCATTTTTTCTGTCTTTTTCTCTTTCCATCTCTCATTCTTTGTCATTTACTCATTCTATCTCTCTTTTTTCTGTCAGTTTCTGTCATTCTCTCTGTTTTCTCTCTTTGTCTCTTACTTTCTCTCTTTTTCTCATTCTGCCTCTCTTTCACTCTCTTTGTCTCTGTCACTCTTGTTCTCTGTTTTTTCTCTTTTCTCTATCTCATTCGTTCTCTTTGTCTTCTATGTGTCATTCTGTCTCTCTCATTCTTTTTCAACTGTCTCTCTCTCTCTCTCTCTCTCTCTCTCTCTCTCTCTCTCTCTCTCTCTCTTCTTTCTCTTGCTCAATGCTGCAATTATAATCTTCCATTTCATTTCACAGTGTTGGCACAAAGCCTGGCATGAAGACAGTAAAGAATCAGGAGGATCCAGTGCAAAGTGTAAATGTGCTCTCTCTCTCTCTCTCTCTCTCTCTCTCTCTCTCTCTCTCTCTCTCTCTCTCTCTCTCTCTCTCTCGCTCACTCACACACACACACACACACACACACACACACACACACACACACACAGTCACGCATGATATCAGACTCACAGTCTTTCTGAAAGGTGGGTACATCGCTGCCTGGAACGGGGCAGACCAAAAAAGGTCTTCTTTTTATTTTATCGTAGAAACTGATTATTTTTGGATGAATGTCTGAATGTGGCTTGGGGCTCGGGCTGTTCTGTGTAACTGTCATGTGCTGCTCTGAATGAGCTTAATCACATAGTTGCATTGTATGAGACTGTAAACACATCACTGGGGGGCGTACAGAATGCTCTATGCAGATTATAAGGCCCCCACACAAACACACAAACAGAGGTAACCCCACATCACCCCTCATTCATTTACTATGGAGGAGTAACAAACAACATTCTACAGACAGAATGGCTACAGCTCTCACTAGCACTATAAACAGAAATTATCGCTTATTAACCCCACCCACTTCTCTCTTTTTCTTTCTCCCTTTCTCGCTCTCCCGTCTTTCTCTCTTTCTCTCAGGCTAGTTTTATGTACGGACTGTTGAAGTAGGAAGTGAATGGTAAGCTGTTAACAGTGTTTACATTGGGCACCAAAGTTAATCTTTCAATTAAAGAAAGTTGTTATAAAAATAAGGTTAAAAAACTGATTTACACATTTACACATTTTTACACATTTTTTACACATTTAACTGATTTGAAGAAATGACTCCTGTGTATATGCATGTATTGTGAATTAAATGTATATTTTGTGAGGGCTCCTTTGAGCTTTTTAGAGGTTTTATTCTAGATAAACAAAGGGAAATGACAGTCTTTTCCATATAAATCTGCTTGATCTTCATGCATGCATGAAGCCTGAAATAGGCCGGGCTTGCGCCCCTCCTCCACCCTGGTTGGTGCGCAGCAGCTGATCATGTGACCATCTGGATTTTATTTGGGGTTCAAAGGAAGAGTGTGAGTGTGTATGTTGTTATTGTTGACCTTCAAGGACTGGTGTCCAATATTAAAAGCACAATTCAGCCAAAAAAAGGATAATGCTAACATTACCAACAAAGAATGAAAACAAATAGCCACCAGCACTGTGCAAATGGGACCACGCAAACTAACAGCTACTAACTCCATTCATTGTTAGCCATATTAGCATGCTTGGTCGAGCTGTTCCTCTTATGCAACCCAGAAATGCTGAGTAGCAGCTGACAGGCTCTCTAACCCTGTATCTCTCACTATAAACAGTCTCATGTGCTCTATATCTGAAACAAGTGATAATGGAAAGAATGTGCCTGTTAGCTGATCCAAGATCAGTTTCAGTAGGACCATCAAAGTGCTTTCAGATTGAATCTATGAAGGAAAGCAAGTCACAGATCAGTGCTTGACCTCTGTCTACAGCAGATGACTTTCACTGTCACCAGCGATCAGTCACAGCATGTGCGTGTCTGATTCATTCAAAATGTCCTGACGTTGTAGAAAAAATGTGAAAATGAGAAAAACCTGACAAACCTACAATATAAGGTCCAACATAAAAGGGTCAAGATGAAATGCTTCCTACTAATTTTCTATGTTTTTTTTAACTGGGTAAAACCATCAATTTTGGTTACTTAGGTTTCAGGAGTGGTTCAGCAAAAATCAGATGTAGAAAATTTTTCACTTTCTCCAGATGTAATCTGTCAGAACATGTTCGGTGTCCAAATTTAGCTTTTTTAGTTTAGCACTGGACATACAAGGCTAAACAAACACTAGAAGTCAATAGACACCCAAATCTTTTCTGTGAGAGAATCGTCTGGTGGTCAATCTGTGATCTGATACTCAAGTGCTGTTGGATTATGCAGTCAGACAGCAATCCAAAGCAAAAGTCCATGTGAGCCACAATTACTCCACAGCCATGTGAAAGACTCATCTCCAGTTATAGGAAGTGTTTGGTTGCAGCTGTTGCTGTTAAAGGTAGAACAAACAGTTATAAAGTTTAGGGGGTGTTGTACCTTTTCTTCTCCTTATGTTACATTACATTTTGTCTGATGATCTGCAACCATTCAGAGTGTTAAATATGCAAAAAGAGATATGGAACATTGAACACCATGTCCTTACATTGTATAAAAACTAGTGTATATATATTTATATATATATATATATATATATATATATGTGTGTGTGTGTGTGTGTGTGTGTGTGTGTGTGTGTATGCATGTCTGACCTTCATGTCCTCCAGGCAAACTTTAATGTACCAGAACCATAAAACTGTAAATATACTGATCTAGGATCATTTTTTTCTTTTTTGTGGTCTAATGACCATGAATATCTTGGCAATGAAACTGATTCTGTATCTTCATACTTACTCTGACATGCTTAATATCAGTACCTTGTGGGAGTCACTGTGTGTGGGAATGCAAGTTCACCCTCAGCATTAACACAGGCTAATTATAGCATGATACTGCTAAAGCACCAGTTCATGACTCCTTCGCTTTGCATGTAAACACACGTACAAGTATTCAGAATTAATCGTTATTTCTACCTGTATTAGTTCCACAATCAAACAGTTTCTTTCAAGCTATTTGGTCTGTTTTACAAATGGATTTGCAATGATTTTGCTTAAATTTAATTTGTGATTTTATATAAATTGTTACTGTATTTGTAAAGCAAATTAGGCAACATTTTACTTGAACTCTGCCACCCAACGCTGACATAACCATGCCATAAACATGTCTTGGCAGATGCCATATATTGTCAGGAGTTGTCAGGACAGATTTTGTTTCCATTACTGGTAATTGTCCTGACAGATGTTATGGCTATCAAGAATGTGCTTAGCAAATATTAGCAAGTGACATCAGCTGTCTGGACATCAAATGCTAAGCCATGGTGATGGCAATATTATGTAACAGGGTTCAAGTAAAGTGTTACCACAAATTATTTATCGCTGTTGTCAGAAGAAAACCTTGTATCTCCAAAATGGTAACTTTACAGAAGAAGGAAAAAACCTACTTTACCTTTAATGTAAGTCAATGGAACCAGACCTTTTCAAGTCAATTTGGGTCATTTCTTTTGGTCCATTCTTCACACAATGTAAAGGGCAACAAGCATTTTCAAATTATGTCAAAAACTGAAATCGACAAATATGGAGATACAAGATTTTCTTTCAACAGCAGTGTTATATATTTGTAATAACTTGTTCTCTTTTAGTCGATTTTGTGCGTTTATGTTCGATTTCTGCTGTTATGCATACTTTGGCATGTTATGTAATAAATATACATTTGAGTAATAACAAACAAAAAAAAAAATCATTTTATTAATAATTGTGCAGCCTTATATGAAAGGCATATATATATACACATATATATATATATATATATATATATATATATATATATATATATATATATATATATATACATACATACACACACACACACACACACACGTTTCAACTTATTAGCTGATTAACAAGCCCTTACTGAGCTGAAGTGGGTGTGTTAAAGCAGGGAAAGCACTAAATGTGCAGGGCAGGGGGCCCACAGGACCAGGGCTGAGAAACACTAATCTACATGTTTAACAAGCAGCCCGTTTAAATCACAAAAACTATTCAAACAAACTTCTCAGAGGTATGTTTCACTGGCTTAGTGAAAAATGTGGCCTGAATAGTTAGAGGTAAAGGAGTTGTATAAATGTGTTCATTATTAATGGCTGTTTTAGGAAGGCCTAACTAAGTGGTTCTCATACTGAACCTTTGCTCCCTGCCCAACTCACATTTTTGCTCAATCCCAACTCCCAACACATAGAGAATGTGGACCATCTGGGGCCCCTGATGACCAGTTTAAGAATCACTGACCTAAGAAACAGAAACAGAAAAAATGAGCATGCAGCAAGCACTTTACTGTTCAATGGCTCCATCTGGTGGTTCTGAGAGGTTACTACTCTGCCCACCACTTCTTTTTCACTGATGTTCACTGTACACATATGTAGGTTTAGATATCAAAAAAACATAAACACGTGCAAACTTCATATGCAACAAATGCATATGCAACTTCAACATAAATGGGTAGGGCTACACTTCTGTGGGCTGCATAGGATGATACTTGTGAAGATATGTTTTTTATGATGTCACAAAGACAAGTAACTCAAATTTAGTTGTTTTTTTGCAGTTTAAATTCTATATATGGACTGTATGGACTAAAAAGTGAATGACACTTTTTAACTTCTAGTACATCTTAATCTTTTATTTTTAATTAAGTGAGGAATTTTTTTGTTTTCCATGATAAAGGTGCTGAAAATCACAGCTTTGAGGATAATTATAATATACATATATAAATATAATATACATCATTAAAACATAAATGCTCATATCAGTGGAGGATGTTTTATGAATTACGTAACAGGAAAGTTCACAAACAAGTGACTAGTTCTCCTACGTGATGTGACTTCATGAGAACTGAAAACTAAATGAAGAAAATATGCATTTTTAATCAAACAGAGACTCCCAGAAGGAATGGATGAATGCAAAACACTCTGTTAGGAATTGACCTGGACCCAGACACACACACATGCCAAACACACTCATTAATGATCAAAAACTTTTTTAGCATTTATGATTCTGCTCCTCAAAACAGTTCAGGTGTTGGAAAAGAAGGCCAAATTTAAAAAATGAGGCAAAGGTCAAATCTGAGGGTCACAATGCTTCTCTTACTAAAAGCTGAATCAGAGAGAGACGCACACACACACACACACACACACACACACACACACACAGACACACAAAATCTTGTTTTTGGGAATTGTGGAGACATTACTTAGACTTCCATTCTTTTCCTGGAGACTGTTCCTGGAGACCCTAACCTTAACCTCACCTCAACTGTACCCTCTCCTTAAAATGTAATGGATTACATTGTGGGGACCAGCTTGCGGTCTGCATTAGGAAGAAAGGTCCCCACAACATTAGTATATGGACAGGTTTTGGTCCTCACAATGTGGTATAAACCACACACACACACACATACACGCACACACGTGCAGAATATGTCAGCATTATTTATATGTACCACAGGTGGACAAATGCAATCCAACTGTCTCTGTTTACAAAACATGAGACTACTATCCCATTCAACCTAAGGAGAAACTGCACAACTCTTACCTAAATTTAGAGTGTGTTTTAAATACAACTGATATTTATTCTGTTTGCATGTGAAAGGTTTCACTGTCAGGAAAGAGCAGGTTTTTTTTTGTTGTGTAACTGTAATGATGTATTGTGTCGTTTCCAACCTGCCTCGTTATGTTAAATGGGATTTTGGCCAACGATCTGGCAGAACAACTATAAGGTCAATTGGACAATAAGGAACATGCTTGATGTCTACAAATTTAACTATCCTTTGCTAGTTCATTCTGGTATTATATGAAACAGAAAGAAGCACGTAGAAAGACACTAAACTAAACAGCTGCAATAAAAAGCTGCTTTAACTGGAACAACACCCATACTTTTACTTTTGACATCCTACCTTTATTTGAACTACTTTTAATGCATGAATAAAATGATGACACCTATATAATATAATACATTTTATTGTCATTTTGTAACAAGGACACATATAGTGGTGTGTGTGTGTGTGTGTGTGTGTATGTGTGTGTGTTGGGGAGCCATGTATGAAAAATGTAGTTTGCCTTTGTGGATAATATAAGAATTTTGCTGTAGAATTACTAACATGCATCTTTCTATTAAAATATATTCATTAAACCCAAAACCAACAAACAAACCAAACACCTAGCGATGGTTTTCAGTAGGCACTGCTCATCACTCTAATTGGACATGTATGAGTTTATCAAGGGCTGCATTAGCGGTGATGCTGTCAGTATTTTGGAGGTAAATGTAAGGAGGATCGTCATGTGGATTTAAGGATTGGAAGTACATGCACTCGGATTATTTTAGGCATGAAAGCAGCCGGGCATACCACAGGGCATTTGATAAACAATAACTACAAACAACTATGCGACTCTGAACGTGGGGCAATCATCAACTAGCTAACAGTGACATCACTCATCATTTTATGTATTCTGGTCAACTTGAAGGGTATTTACTACTTAAGTGTTTGAGCAACATTTACCAAGCATATTAGTTATACTTTAAACATTGCTTTTGTAACCTGCAACTTTTTACTTTTGGTAGCATTAGGGTTTTCTAGGTTGAAGCTAACTGTGAGCTGAAATGAAAAAACATCACTACCTCAAATAATAAGAACAACATTCCCATAAGGAACAACATTTATACTGTTACTTTTGACACGCTATCTTCATTTGAACTACTTTATATGCATGAATAAAATGACAACACCCACATGATCTAATATATTTTATTGCCATTTTAAAATGCTGATCTGTAATGGTGGCCAGTGAACTTTCTCTTGGGGCAATGCCACCTCCACCCCAGAGATGCCACGGAGAAGCGCCCCCTTGTGGAGAATTTTCAGCCACCTAATTGTAATTGTAAAAGAAAATCTTCTTATATGAGACTTTTTTAAATAAACAAAATACTTAAGAAAAAATTAAGCTCAATTATTATTTTTCAAAAAAACTAAAGAATTCTTAATTTCTTTTCTGCCTTCTCTTAAGAACAAGTGACAGCCTATTCTTGAAAAAATATGTTCTTAGAAATTTTCTTAATGCTACATCAGTCTCACACTTGTGTTAGACTTTAAGAACTAATAGTGTAAACGTGTTAAACTAATAACTTCCACAGAACATTGTAGTGTACATAGAAAAAGCATAGACAACTTATGTTCATGCCCGTAACACAGCTTTATTTTGACTTTGCAACCAAAGAGCAGGAGAGGAAAATGGTTCTTATATCCGAGAAACAATTACGTTCTTTAAATCTCTAGCTTGGCCACAGCCTGCCACATCATCCAACAAACACCTTCACTTACTGTTTTAAGAACTAATACAGCCAAGCTAAGCATGAGCAAAGCATCATGGGAACCAAAGCATGCTCTGAAGCCTCAATATAATTGTTAAAATAAACCCTGAAGGATTTTTCCTGTTAGCTTTTCCTACTCTTTCACTTCTAACTGCTACATTTTGTTAACACTTGGTTTGATTTTGTTTAACCTTCATTTTGCTGTACTCATGTGCTGGTGTGATTAAACTTGATGATCGGTTTACGGAAATAAGGTATCACAGGTATCATCTTGTTACCTAAGAACAAATGTCAAATAAGAAAACAGGGGTAAATGTCAGAATCTTCGTAAAAACTGCGTAGGTGGGTTTTAAGACGAAATTTCTTCTTAAGAATGATTGGTGACAAGTCTCATTGTTAGTAACTTCGTGTTTGTCTTGATAATATTTAGGTTTTCTTGCAACACCAATGACATGCACAGTCATACAAGGGCACAAATCTAGCTCTGTCCTCCTCTTTCCCTGGAGTTGGGCTGCAGGCCCATGAGTGTAAAGTGAAGCAACAAAAGTTCTTCTGAAGTAACACTTGTGTGCTGGTGTGTGAAGAGGTGGGGGGGAGGGGGGGCGGTGTTGGGAAGGTGCATGGAAGCAGGTACTCTACTCAGTTTATTCTTCTGCTGCTGCAATTTTCCTCCACCTTATAAAAATACTGGATTCTGCTTCTCTGGATGTTTGAAGACCAAAAATTGAAAGTGATGATCAAACATTCTTTGTGAACAAAAGGCTGAGGGGAAGAGAAAAAAATAACAAAAAAAAAATTGTTTGGAGATTTTCTTCAGCTAGCCACTGGAGAAGTTAATGAAAGAGAGAATTTACAGCTCCAGTTCCTGAAAGGAAAAAAAAGTTTAGAGTGTTTCCTTTATCTTTACGAGAACATAAAGCAATTCAAGCAGAAACAGCGCCTGCAACAACAACGGGGACTATTTTCGGTCCTTATTTTTCTGTTATTTGCTTAGCTGTAAATAGACGTAATCTTTCTTCGCTTTGCTGTTGATTAGGAGTCCTTTTGTGTGCATGGCTGAGTCTGGTCCGTGGTCAGTGGCCCGTGTGTATGTGTTCGTGTGTGTGGGTGTGTTAAGGTCAGTGAGAATGGACTGAGGAGGCTTGCAGTGTGGTCTGATTACTACATGGAAAGAGGGGTGCAGGTCGGTGCGTATAAGTAAGGGTTTCAGACAGATATAGGGATAGAGAGGAAGAATGAGGGAGAGGGGCAGAAGAGATTGAGAGACAGATGGGAGGGTCAGGTCAGTGCATATCATCACCTTTGTGTGAGAGAAAGAGTTGGAGGAAAGTGTAAGGTCAATGCACAAATGTGCCATGCAACCTTTAGTACCTATTAAAAGTCTGTGTTCCTCCCACTCTCCAGCAATTATTCTTGGTTCTCCATGTCCTGCTATTATAAATATGAACTAGAGTCACTTCTTAGCAGTCGCAGATGTTAAATGGCCCACATTCTACAATTTTCTGTCAGATTTTTTCTCTGAAGTTTGTTTCTAATGTTTAGATCTTTTAATGTACCAAAAGACAGTCAGGATTCATTTTTACACCACCATTTTCCAACCTCTCTTTTTCACATTGAATTAATCAAGGATGCTGCAGAAAATAAACTTCGGTCACTCCTTTCGGATGTCTGATTCCTTTGGAACGCTGTATTGGTACATTTGGTTCCTGACAGCAGGAACAGCACAATGTTTGATCGTTTCCCCTGTGTCTTCCAGTCTATTCTGCTACAAGACTATCCGCAGTAACAACACTCTTTATCTCTTCAGTGCAAATTAGGGGGTTAAACTGCCATGTGTGTATATGATAATGTTATATGCAAAAAAAAGAAGCTAAACAAATGTTTTGTCAATTTTCTAAGTGAAAAGAAGTTAACACATCCTCTATTGAGAACACACACCTGCACATTTTAATACACAATTACTATTTGTTTTAACATTTTGGAAAAAATGAAACATTAGATGTGGACTGTACAAAAGTTAGGGGACACTTTATATTTATGTTTTATTTTTTTTCCAATATGGTAAACTATTGCAAATATTAGAAACAATAGAAATTGTGCACTAAAATTGAAAATGCCATATTTAAGTGTGTTCTCTGTAGAGGACGTGTTAACTTATTTTCACTTAGGACTCAGGAGTGTTCAAAGCTTTGCATACAACTGTACATTTTGAAAGTAGACACTTTGGCCAAACTTGGAAAACTTCCTTCTATCTGTTTCTTGACAACAAGGTGGGAGGAACTTGGGATAGAGTTTAGTGGTGGTGGACTGGTTGGGGGCTGTACAGGGCCATGTGCATGTGTGGTTGTTGTTCACTGCCTGGCGAATGCAAAATGAGGCCAGATAGCTACACTGCCAAAAAATAATATCTTGTCAAGTGAAATTATCCTAATTCTAGTTGAAACATCTAATATTTCTTATTTTGAGCTGGTTGTGCACTTATTCTAAGATTACTTAGCTTATTTTTAGACATTTTTGTTACCCGTTTTAAGTAATTTTATTAAGTAAAATGATCTCACTACAGCAAAATTATCTGCCAATATAGTGAGATAATTTTACTCAATAAAAATACTTGAAACAAGTAAAATATGTTTGGAAATAAGTTAAATTATCTTAAAATACGCTTACAATAATCTCAACAGGAGAAATAGTGGATATATCGACTACATTTAAGAAAATTTTACTTGATAAAATACTATTTGTTGCAGTGTAATGTGACTGCTAGGAAGCTAGTAAACGTATTTCAAACAGCCTGCCCTTTAAATGTATCCCAAAGCAGTAGTTTCTCACAGAGGCAGAAAAAGGCAGAGAAATGTGGTTTTCCATGATATGGACCCTTTAATGCTTTGCTTTTGAGAGGAGATTGGGGAGGTTTTAGACACTTCCCATTGATTTGTGAGTAGTCATTTACTTTAAATGAAATTAAGATCTTGGGTTAATAAAAAGCCCCTTTTTACACACATACACCCCCCCCCTCACTCCCTCAGCGCAGTGTGTTTGTTCTCCAGGTTCACTCTCATTGTCTCCCTCATAATAATCTGTATGAACCCAGGGCAGTGTTCCAATTAATTGCTTCACTAATGAAACCCCTCCATTGCCCCTCTCCATTCCCCCAACCAACCACTCTTATGAGCCCACAGTAATGAACAGAGCTTCATTCACACCATTCAGTGCTCTGGTAGTGGAAAATGAAAGCTAACGGGAGCCATCCTTTGACATAGCAGGAGCACCTTTTAGCAGCTGTTGGTTATTGACAGACCGAGGTGTTTCAGACAGCTCAAGCCAAGGAGGATGAAGTAAAGCTGACCAAAAGACTCTCTGTGCCCCTTCGTGTTGACCCTATGCTGAAAATGCCCTGTGGATGTTTAAGATGTCTGCACCAGATTTCCTGACTGACCCATTAATCACTATAATACCAATTATGTTGCTCATCCTAAAGTTTATGATAACTAGACTTTCAAAATGTTTGGAATTTTCCGTTCTCAGTTGTCAATATCTTATAAAATGAATATTATCAAAGACTAACTAGGTTTATTTTAGGGAAAACAGTATCAACAAAAAACATTTAAACTACAGTACTAAGTCAGAGACCCCACTTCATTTATTTAATTTGCAGTCAAAATGGCCAATGTTTTTATAGAGAAAATGGGACTCTTAACACCTGTACTAGACCTGAAAAAATCCACAGGTGTTTCTGTCCATCCTTCCACTGTGAGACAACACCTCAACACTATTGATGTGTACCTGTCAAGAAGCTGTTCCTGAGAAAAGGAAATATACAAATCAAATGAAGAAAATGCTGGTTCTTAACATCATTAATGTATTTTGGATTACTTGAATCATGAGAAGCAGAAAATACAACCAACTTCTAAGACTGAACTTTGAAGGTGTAGAAAAATATCCCTGCAGATTTATTAGAAAACCTAAAGCAAGTCTACTGAAAAAAAATGGAAGCTGTAATAAAGGAAAAGAGCGAACACATTAAGTACTGAAAACACTGTTAAATCTGTTTTCTGATTTTTCTGACACTGACAGATGGCACATTTCTACTTAATGCTCATTTTGATTGGACATTTAACAAATTAAGGGCGGTCTGTAACATTTGCAGAGCACTGTATATATTAAAACACTGAAAAACTAGCTGCAAAGCTACAACAGCTGCAAACACAGCAGGTATATCTTGTTTGATTTATGAGTGGCATTTTTTATTTATTTATTCCTTTAGTTAATGTCACAACTATTTACATGTGTAATATTGTTTACCTCAGAATACACTGGGTTGGTCATGGCAGTCTGTTAAAGACAGCATGCTCATGCTAGACACCCACAAACCTTGACAGGAAATGTAGCAGGTAAATAAACAAACAATATTTAATGACTTTATTACTCTCACTATTATTGTATTATTTTAGGGTGAGACACATTCACATAAACACAAAACAACACACACATAAGTGTTACAATTGCATGATCCTCACACGCGCATACACTGCAAAATTTAGGATTATGCTCTGAAACATGAGAATACAGTGAATTATATAAAATCTTTAAGTGTATTCTGGGAAATCTGATACTGAAGTAATACAGTAGTCAGACCGAAATAGCAAAATGTAATTCTGATGAAAGCTACGACAGTGTTTAAACTACTGTATTCGACCATGTGTCAGTCAAGCTGTCCATTGCTATTAACAATCTGCTCAGTTACTCTTCGCTTTGGCCTTCACATGTACTACCTTTCTCTCTCTCTCTCTCTCTCTCTCTCCCTGTCCCATTTTCTCCTATGGGGATTCAAGGTTTCAGGCTTTTAGAAGAATGACACTTTAAACTGTGTGTGTGCAGACAAAGGCGATGGCGTAGTCAGGCCATGGCGCCACTGTGACTACTTCATTTAAAGAAAATTGACCAGTTCACACTCCCACTCCTTTAACTCACACGCTTAGGCATTCCAATTACATGACCCAGTGTAAGCTGGAGGTCAAACACAGTGGTTTGGAGTCAACTTGGTTATTTGACTCTCTGCATGTAAATTCAGTCTATATCACTGAACTGTCTACATTTCATTTCTACAGTAGCTGTGAAAGGTTTGGACCTGCCTGATGTTTTTATCATCTTATTATAAATATGATGCTATCATGATTAGGACCAGGGTCCTTTCTGTGTGGAGTTTGCATGTTCTCCCCTGTGTCTGCATGGGTCCTCTGGTTTCCTCCCACAGTCCAAAGACATGCAGTCAGGCCAATTGGACATGCTAAATTGCCCCTAAGTGTAAGTGTGTGTGAATGTATATGTCTGTCTGTCTGCCCTGCGATGGACTGGCGACCTGTCCAGGGTGTTTCCTGCCTTCCACCCAATGACCACTGGAATAGGCTCCAGCTCCCCACCACGACCCAGATAGATAAGCGGCTTAGAAAAAGTGTGTGTGTGTGTGTGTGTGTGAGTGAATAGTCCAACAGTTTAAGAACAATGTTTCTCAATGCGCAATTGCAAGGAATTTAGGGATTTCACCATCTACAGTCTGTGACTTTATTTAAAGACTCAGAGAATCTGAAGAAATCTTTGTGCATAAATGAATTGGTTGAAAAATCATATTGGCAGTGCCCTTCAATCCCTCAGATGGCACTGCACTGCAGGCATGCTTCTGTGGTGTATATAACCACATGGAATACTTGGGAATACTTCAGAGAATCCTTGTCAGTAAACACAATTTGGCGCTGCATCCACAAATGCAAGTTAAGACTTTATTACACAAAGTGGAAGCCATTTATCAGCAACATCCAGAAATGTTGTTGACTTCTCTGGGCTAAAGCTCATCTGAGATGGATTGACGCAGGGTGGAAATGTATGCTGTGGTCAGACGAGTCAACCTTTCACGTCGTTGTGACTCCCATTGAAAACATGGTGCATTATAAAGTGCAGCTGAAGTGTTATATCATGCAATGCTATGAAAAAAAATCTACTTTCACAACTACAACAACTGGTATATCAATAATTAATGAAATAATTAATAAAATGAATTAGTTGAAATATGAAATATTTTGTCTTTTTACTGTTTTCAGTTGAATGCAGGTCAATAAGGATTTGCAGATCATTGCTGTCTGTTTTTATTTGCATTTTACATACTGTCCCAACTTTTTTGGAATTGGGCTTGTAAAGGATTCTGCTTAAATTAAGGATGCACATCCAGCAGATTTTGGCTTTGGCTAATGGAGAGTGCAGGAAATGTGCAAATGTGTTTCATGTGATCTTTTAGACCAGACAGTGTGAGCTTTGGGTTTAAAAAAAAAGCCTAATAAAAATTGGAAAAATGGCCATCGGCTAATTTCAAGTCAAGTCAACACATGTTTATTTATAAAGCACAAAACCAAAAGTTTACCAAAGTGCTGTAAAGAAAAGTTACTAAACAGTAAATGAAAAGAAGAAGACAATAAGGAGGCAAAAATGAATCATTACAGCCATAACATTCTTAATTAGTGTGTCATTAGCTTAATGCTGAGGATTTTTTTACGGGGATTGATATCAGTGTTTGAATCAGTGTAAGTCCTAAACAACAATAACAACAACAAAATATATTTTTTATATAGTCATCTAGCGCTCAAAATATTGCTGCTGTTGTAACAAAACCTTCTATCTCTGACATGGTAACTTCATTAAAGGTGATTTCCACTGATTTTTTTTTTACATTTCTGTCTAATTAAATGCATAAGATGTAGCCAAAGTCATTCAGAGTGGTTTGATGTGAAATGCTTCATTCTAGAGAAACATATTGCATCAGAATTGACAGTGGTGGTGATAGGAACCAGACATCTGAAGTTTAACACCTCTAAAATGTTAATAACACATTATTACATCATTATGTTATTACATGAAACAGTTATGAAAACTTTGCCTGACGCCGTTGCTTTACTAAAGTTTTGAGAGAAGCTTTCATCTTAAAACAGATTTTTAAAAAATACATTTATGGTGAAGAGGTACATGCAGGCTGTCGTCAGGCAAAATAGTCCCTAAAGAAAACTTATTGTTTCAGATTTATCACTTATTTGCCAACATCAGCATTACCTGTACAACTTCAGAAAGACACATGTAAGTCCACTGGCTGTTTTCGATAGTTAATAAAATGGCTGTATTTGTGTTGCAGACATTGTGACCCCTGGTTCCTATCTCCACCACAGAGTTGGTAGGTTTCTCTGGAACTGAGCATTTCACATCAAACCACTCTGAAGGATTTTGTTTATATCTTAGCAATTGGTTTTAGCTGAAGTTTGGAAAAATAACCTTCTTAACTTTAAAGTGCATAGCCCAGATGGCTCCTCATGAAGTTCTGAAGAATCTAAAATATTACTTCATTTTGTTTTGATTCACATATCGACTGCACAGCTCCACAGGCATTATTTTCAGGTTTGGTGTCTTCACTATTATGCTAAAACAGTACAAATGTGTATTAACTGGTTCAAATAAAGCCTAAATGACCTGTTACTTGGTTTCACCATGTACTGTGATGTGCTATCCACAGTTGTTTGGCAACACAGCAGTGTTTTTTAAAAACTGTTGTCAGGTGAGGTATTTTAAGAAGTTGTAAAATTGTGATAACAGTGTTTTCTTCATCAGCTGGAGTGGTGAGGGGTGCAGGGTGTGAGAGAGTCTGAAAATAGCTGCACAACCATCAATTAACCCCCCCCCCCTCTCTCTTTATCAGACAGACTGCACTTCATTATAAGAGACAGCTGTCAGGAACACTTAAAATCTCTAAATGCACCATCTCTGGTCCCCTATACAATGAAAAATACCAACACGTGAACTATTTATGTAATTTCATGAACTAGTTGTGGTTTACAGATTGATTTCTTTAGATAGACTTTGACAGAAAAAGCATCATCCTGGATCAGTTCAGTTACTTGAGGGAAACAGGACTGATTCAATTTCAGGATGCATTTATTTATATATTTATTTATATTTTGCTGTTTACTTGTTGTTTGTTTGTTGATACAATAATGACACATCCTCATTGAAATTCCCCAATTCATGGCAAACAGCACAGCACAAAAATAAAACTAAATGTGACCACATGACTGAATTCACACCTTGAATGTACTGATTTGAAATCTGACCAGTGTGCTGTGAGGGCTCCAACTGACATGGTCTGAATGGCTGCATTTACAGTCAAATAGGTTTGTATAAAGCTGCCACCAAACTCCAAGGCTGAGCTAGCTGAGAGTTTACTGTCTAAAGCCACCGTGCTTTATGCATGGATGTGGAGTCCAGAAGGGCTCTGCATGAAGGATGAAGGTTGGCTTATTTGCTCATGAGGGAATCTGCTAGAGTTGAATGGAAACTATTCTACAAACAAGTCTCCAAACAACACAAAGCAAAGAGGGTTTACAGTAAGTTGTTCCTCATGTTATGAATGCCACTATTGTTCTTTATTGTCTTAGAGGTGGTGAGTGAACAACAAAACATGTAATTTGACTGGAGGTCAAATTTTGCACACAGCTGTTTATAACCATTGCCTTTATTAAAGATCCCTTGAAGAACCACTTTTTTAAGTGTGTGGAAGAACCAACTTTAGTGTCCTTACAGAAAAACCTTTCAGGTTCATTAGTAGATTCATTTTTATTACTAGCACAAATAACTTGGAAAATATGTAAAACATGATTAAAAAAAAACTTGTCATTTTATAAGCCCCCCCCCCATGCCACATTACTCCACCCCCATCTTGGTCTCTTCAGCTAAGAAAACATGGTGGGATCTGTTGGGTGACCTTTGCTGGCTGGTTCTAGTAGTATAAGGTAAAAACATGCTCTCCTGCCAATAGCCATAACAACAAGAAACAACAAGAATCAACACTGGTAGTGCTTTTTAAAGATGGAATTATCACATACAAAAAGGATGAAGACACAGAATTAATGATGTTCCATCTGGACAAGTATGTAAATTCAATACATGTAAAGAATTGAACTGTTTGAAGGTCTAACAAATCAAGTAGGTCAATCTTTATCACTCAGAAAGCTGGGCAGTGCTTTGGATGAACCATCTTTGTAGAGATCTATGTAATACTACTCAACTGCATCAAACTCCAGTGCAGGTGACAAAGCTAACTAGACAAGGCTAAAGTTGGGCTCTTATTCAAACATTCTGTTCCACCTGAAATGCTGCTGTAGCAGTGATATTTGTCAAAATAAGGACAGGACACTCTTGACTACTCTCGAGCAGCAAAACCATGTGAACTGAATGCCAAGTGTTTACAGGCTTCTAACTTCATAATCCAGGCGAAAGAGACACGGGAGTTTGATGCTATTTTATATTAATATCTTGTGAAATTGTTGTTTTGGCTATGAAAAGGACTGCAGTCAGTGTGCTGTATTGAGATGTAGACTATATGGAGTATTTCAGTCTCCTCTCAAGCAACATAAGGATGACACCATACTTTTATCATCTCTAAATAACAAAGTAAGGTAAGGTAATACCCTTAATAAACAGCATAACTCATGGCTAGAAAGTCATGACAATCCTTGGTAATGCTGGCAAACTCTAAATTAACTCCCTTGGTGACTGTTGATTCATGGTTTGTTTCAGGCGTGCTTTGTGTTGAAAGGATAGTGGATCCAAAGAGTACAACATAGTTTAGGTTTTGCTGTAGTTCACCTATTTAATGGCGTATCCTCAATTGTGATTTATGTACCTTCAAAGGTCCATTTTTCATAAAAGAGATTTGTGAGTATGAGGAACCTTTTCATGGTATAAAGAATCTCCACATAATTTAAAGGTTCTATACCAATTAAAGGGCCATTATATTACGGAAATTTGAATTGTCCACACTGTGTTGAAATGAAGGAGTGTGATGTAGTATGTAAACACTGTTAAAACATACCATTCACTCTGCAGTCCGTATATGGTAACTAAGCAACAAAAACAGCCCATTATGTGATGGGCTGTAATTGCACTGTTTTTTTGTGATGTTTTGTGATGATAATAATAAATTTGTTATTACAACTATAATTATACACATTTTTTTGGTTATAGTAATTACTCAATGCTTTATAAATTAACTGCTTTATTTTTTATGTTTTTTAAATCAATAGTAGTAATAATAATTATGTTATTACAACTATAATTATACAACATTTTTGGTTATAATAATTACTCAATACTTAATAAACTAAGCGATGTCATCAAAAAACAGTACATTTACATATATTGGCCTATTCAGTCTACAGCAGTTTAGCTCACTCATTCATTCTGAAGTTACAAAGGGTGTATTATCTTGAACTGCTTTTCCAAGGCACAATACATGGCAGCCAATCAGAACAGAGACAGTTTACATATATCAGTCTTAAAGGAACAATAATGAAACATGTTGTGTAATTCTAAGGAATAAAGAGAGGCTGGAACATAGTCATGTATAAATTAATTATGACTGTTCTGCACAAACCTTACAAAAGGACCTCGGGGAAAAACTATATAATACCAGAAAACTGTAGGATAAGGGCTCTTTAAAAGTTTTCCTGAAAGCCCGCCATATTGACTTTCAGAGGCGAGCTTCTTGGAGGTTCGGCTCGAGCCAAGGCCTCCTGCTAATGACTAGCACATGGAATTTGTCTCAGCACGATTAAGACGCTAAGTGAATGAGCACTTGTGCAGAAGGGGGATTAAGAAGCTAAATGAATGAGTTAGCTCTGTTACTGTAAGTCCAGGGTCCTCCTAATAAAAAATTACAAATGTAATCTCATTATTAGGATTGGTCATTATGAGGAGGTCTCTGCTCTGAGCCTAAGCTGGCCCTCCTTCTCTCTTTCTCTAACACACATATATACGCTGTGTTCTGACTGATGTACAATTTCAAGTTAATGAACAGATATCTGGTCGATATGAATGTATCATAAAAAATCATTTGCAATTGCAGTTTAGTTTCCCTCCGTACGGTGGTGCACCATGAACATCAACACTTGTAAGGACACTCCAGACAAAATAAAACATTTAAGCATCACTACTTCTGTTGTAAACATGCTTACTCATATCCTACGGCAGTGCTGCAGTAATATCTAGACTGAGGTTTTCTGGTTTAAAGAGGAAAACTCTTTGTATTTTGAAGGTGGGAGGAACTACAACTACAACCACTAGTTTTGCGGTGGATTTTTAGGGGCAGGCTCTGTCTCTGTTTATTTATTTTCCCTGTTGCAGAAAGAAGGCAGCTAATGTTACAGCTAGAAATATCTTAATAATAACTGTGTGACTATGGTAACTGAGAGACCAGCAATTACAGTGCATAATTTTATGATTTTATTATTATATTTCTCTTCTTCTTCTCATTTTGTTGCATTAACTTCTTAGTGTTACTTTATATTTCTCTTATTTTTTTTTGTATTATAACCCCCTGTGAAGTTGTCTGGGCTGAATTATATACATTACACAAGTAAAGATTATTATTCTTGTTGTGGTAATTTTTAAAAACTTTTTCAAAGCTATTTCTTTATTTTTTATGTTTGTTTTAATTAATAGTAATAATAATAATTGTTATCAAACTATAATTATAGACAATTGTTTACAATTATTTACAACAAAATAATCTAACAAAACTTTATAAATTAATTCAACCCTGTTTCCAAAAAAGTTGGGATGCTGTGCAAAATGTAAATAAAAACAAAATGCAATGATGTGCCAATCATTTAAACCCTATATTTCACAGCGTCCCAACTTTTTTGGAAATGGGGTTGTATTTTAACAACAATAATAAATAAGTAACGTGTACAGCATACTACTACTACCACTACTACTACTACTACTAATAATAATAATAATAATTAGCTAAACAGCTCCTATAAATAATGTGGTTGAAACATCAGAATATATAAAATCTATCTATCTATCTATCTATCTGTCTATAATAATTAATAATAATTTGCACATCTTTACTAGACACATACACTTAAACACAAACAAGGGGCTGGTTGACTAATGTATGGCCTGCACTGAAAAAAAAAAAAACATGGACTGAATTTACTTGAAAACTCTTTATCTCAACTGTGTGCATCATCTCCCCATGAATAATATGACATCAACATGATTACTGCGAAAAGTAAACAAAACTGAACCTGAAAGACAAAGCTGTGATGATGTAATATATTTTATTCATGTGGAAATGATGTACACATTTGAATCAAGTAAACTTACTGCTTTATTTTTCAGTGTATGGATGTAGATGGTGTTATTTAAGAGAATTCTAGGTGTGTGTGGATTATGTGTGGTTCTGTTGGCTGGTTGAGGGCTGGGAGTGGACTAAGTGGACACTAAGAGGGATTTAACAAGCCGTGTTTGAGTTTGGAAGGAGTGTTTCTGAAACCTCTTGCCCATCACGTCCCTGACTGACAGAGCTCATCAGAGTGAGCATTACACACTCACACTGCCCTTAGGAGAGAGAGCGAGTGTATGTGTGAGAGACGGTGAGTAAGGTTATTAAACTCAAGACCTTTAATCTCCCCATCAGGGGGAATTCTGAGCAGTCTGTCAGGACCACTGTCAAAGAGGAGACCAACACACACACACACACACACACACACACACACACACACACACACTGACACGCAATTAAGATAAGTGGACAGGGGCATTATTGGAGAGTCACGGAGAGATGGACAGGTGAGGGCAGGCAAATCAACTTCATATGTGTGTGTGATTACGGACCCGAGACGAGAACTAAATTGACCGTTGAGAAAGAAGGAGAGAGAGAGAGAGAGAGAGAGAGAGAGAGAGAGAGAGAGAGAGAGACAGAGTAAAGGATACGATATACAAAACTGACAGAAAATATTAAAAGTCCTGGTCCATCTCTGCTGGCCAGTTTGCATTCGGTCCACTGCTTGACTGGTGATTTCTGAGAACTTCCTGTGTTATTCTGTATAAGTCAGTTAAAGCATCAATATAATTATTTTCACTTCTCAATTCCACTTCAAATATTTGTATTGTATTATATACCCATAATATTTGTAATTCATTTTTGCATTAAAATTTTCCAAACTCTCTTTATTACTTAGAATTAAACAGGCTATTTTGTTTACTTTACTGGTTACTTGGTTATCCTTAGGACTGACATGCAAATAACCTCTGTTCTGATTGGCTGCTCTAGATTGTTCATCTATATTACAGCATTTTGGGCAGAAATGTGCAATAACAACATTCCTTACCAATTACTCATGAATAAGCTTGGCTAAACAGCTGTAGGCTGCACGAGTGATCATGTAAATGTGTTAATGGCTATGATTTCATAACTAGGGATGTATCGATGGTGATGGTGGTATCAAGTATCGATCCAACACCGCGCTCATTTACTCATACTCAACCTCATAAAAAGGGACCAATACTAACATACAGCTGATCCCATGTGGATTAAGCTGAGTGTATGCTGCTGCGCTGAACAAACAACTCAAGCTTTAGAAACACACAGCCACAACCACTTTCTCAATACGGGTGGAGACACGTAGCCAAAATAAATATGAAAAAAAAGTCGACATTTGCTACCAAAGTCCATATATGCCTATTTTACTCTGTTTGACTGAGTAGAATAGTGAGGTATAAACTTTAAGAAGTTGCCTTTTTAAAACTGTTTTTGTACAATAGGCCGTAGAGAGGCTGTATTATCCTACCATGTACATCGTCTGATTTTAGCTGTTTCTCAGTGCAGTAGCAACGCTGCTGTAGCTCACTTTCTCAGCATGTTTGCTCTGTACTTGTGCATGCTGTGTGCTATTTTGAATGAAACAGCTTTATTTGAAATTGTCCATAGAAAGAGCTTTGCGTAAGGGCTGCGTTTCATCTAGCATGGACCGAGCATTTTCATATGTAGGCTTTATCTGCACACAGTGGTCAATTCAAGCCTACAGTCAGAGTCGACAAAGAACAAGATTTCCAAAAGTGTATGCCCAGCTTTAGAGGTCATTCAACTACAGCTCAAGCAGCCAAAAAGACTTCGACAACATGAAACTTGAGCTCCTCGGATGCATTAGCTTTGAATGTGATTTCTGCTGTCTCTGTAACTGCTGTTGAAAGAGACAGATGAGAACAAAACTATGAAACATACTTTACTTACAGCTATAGAAAAGTGCTTTTCTGACATGGAACAAAAACCCACTCCTCTCCACTGCAACACTACTCTTTCCAGGGTAACTAATGTAGCATAGCAAGTTAATGCATGTCATTAAAAAAATAGACTATAATGATTAAAGTACACTGCACTCATTTACACTAACAAATGCTTCTAAGTAGGTTACTCAGCATGGTATATCCTACAAATCATATACCCATACTTGTTCTCATTCTGAAAAAACTTGATATTGATACATCCATAATCACAACGGTGATGGATTCAAAACAGGCTCTTTTTGAAGTTTACTCTCTTTTTATATAGACTGTATGGACTGAGGAGTGAATGGAACATTTTGAAACTTTTTTCATTCATCAAGGTACAAACAATGTAAACGTACCCTCAAAGCTACAACAGTGGTTTTAAGTCCCAGTTGTTTAACTTGAATATGTTTTTCCCAGGTGAAAATGTTTTGAAAACAGAACAATAAAATAAAAAGCCTTGAGACGAGACGGGGTGTGTGGAGTCAATACAACTTAGAAAATATCATTTCAATGGATTATGATACAGTTATGTTCCTGACTAAAGGTACTGAGACGTGCCCTTGAAGGGACCACCCCAGTGACAAGAGGGGTACTGTCCCAGTGACAGTTTAGTACCTTTTTTCTGAGAGTGTATGACAAGGAGAATTTAGTTTTCCATGATAAGGGCCTTTTCACTGCCGTACCCTTAGAGAAGATAAAGACACTGTACAGGCACATTTTTGTTAATCAAGGTACAAACAATGTAAATACATCCTAAAAACTACAAGAGTTGTCTTAAGTCTAATTGAGTACCTTAAATAACCTTTACAGGTAGACTACATCCACTTTTCCCAAGAGAAAGAGGCATATTTTTTACCTTTTTTAAACCTTTTATCTTAAAAAAGAAAAATAAAATAAAAAAGCTTGTAGTTAAGACCAGCTGTATGGAGTCAAGGCAACCATAAACATAATTATGTCCCATAATTATGCTAAAAATACTGAATGCCCTTGAGAGTACCACCCCAATGACTTGAGAGGTCCCACCCCGGATGAAAGTTTAGTGTTTTTTTTCTGAAAACAGTGGCCAATTAAGTGAAAGAAAGCTTTTTTTGAATTTTAATTCATACATTTCTGTGATATTATTCTCATTGGGTTTTTTATTATTACCAGGGGCCAAAACTGGCTGCATACAAGCTGTTGAAACATCGATTAATGGGGAAGGTGCAGAATTGCCTTGTAGCACAGAATTCATTTCCAGTGTATGAAATCAGTCTTGTAATATGGTGAAAAATATTAATAAATTGAGTTACAATGACAATATTAAAAAATGGAGTTTCACACACATTTGCAGCACCTGCTCTCATTTGTTCCTTTGTTCCTGATGTTGTGATTTTCCTTTTAGCACCGTCTGGTGGTCATTAGGAGCTACAGCCACATCTGCGAGCATGTCGTTTGGTTTTTCATGAACACTGGCTTATAGAGGTGTGTCTGTCCCGCAGTATGCTGAAGGACAAATCTCCTTAATATTCTGATTAATTGTAGCTTTTGCCCTCCTGTGTACAGTCCTGGCAACGACACAAGATAAGTAGGTATTACATGCTCAATAACGATGCATAAAACTGATTAAAGCACCGCTTGGCAGAGTGAGTGGGATATTAACCAGCTTAAATGTGTCTCAATGCACTGAAACACAATGACATTAGTAGAACAGCACTGGTGACCTCTCCACCATTTTCGTGTCCTCTATGTGTGTCCGCGTGTGCACGTGAGCACTCTCTGATGACATCAGCAGGTAGAAGGTTTTTTGTGTTAAGTGCTATCAGTCGACTGCAGTGGTTTGCATTATTAATTATCTCTGTGAAAACAGACATCCTCGTCTGTCGGGCCCTCCTTACAATACGGAGATACGGAGAACCATCTTGTGTCCACTTCCAAACAAGCCTGTCTGCTGCGCTTTCCTGATACAGAAAGCATTATTAATGGAAATTAAATGAGAAAAGTAACCACACATTGTGTGATTAAATATGAAAACAGAAGCTCTGAGTCACTGTGCTATTATTTTGCCTATTTCATCTGCTTCAACAGTTGTAGGCCCCTTTGTAGTCCCTTCAAAGAGCTTAATAACGGTCGGAAAATCAGAAGAAACCTTATTGCTATGTAGCGTCAAATAAGCTTTTGAAAGCCAGACTTTATTAGCATATTTTAAACATCACTTTATTTCATTTGACTGCTTCCTAAATCATGTTTCAGCAATATCACGACAGTTATAAGCTGGCTGGAACTTGAACTTTGGTCTTGAAGGCCTTGAGGAGAGGATATACATTCTCTCACACAATTAGCTCTATGTCTGATAACCAGTTCCATTCAGATATGGGGCAGCTGTAAAAGGGCGGGAAGGTGATTTGGTTTAAAATATTTGAGCAAGATTATTATTTTTAATTTTAGCATCTGTATTTTATATACATCTGTGTTACATATGGAAATGTAAACATTGTTTTGAACATCTGGCATTCATGAACAATTCATCTGAAACTGTCATGAGTGGAAATGGTACAACTTACCCTGTAGATGAAGTTAACTGTGAAAGGCTGGGGCAGGGGTCGGCAACATGAGGCTCCTTTACGTTTTCTTTTTAGGTACAAATAAAATAATCCTCCTTCGCAGTAAAGCTCTGCTGATTGTTCTAACAGTTTTAACAATAAATAGTCTGAAATCCTGGAGTTCATGTATAACTGCTAATTCAACAACGTTTAACCCTGAAGGTTGGCACGCAGACTGCTGGTCACCATAGCAACGCAGACTGCAACAATCTCGCCTAGCTAGTAGCTAAGAAAATGGCAAAGAGAAGGATTTAAGATGAACATTGATAATTTGGAGATGAACAGACTTATTTGCATTTATCACTCCAGCTGGTTTCCTGATACGTTTAATCTGCAACGAGAAACTGTCAGACACTAACAAGTCACAAAGCTGAAGTCAGCCTCTTGTTCAAATTTTCCCGTTCCACCGTAAATGGTGCAGCAGTTACATTCTGGCATGTCAGGTGCCATTTAAGGTGGAAAAAATTACCTTAAAAAATTAGAACAAGAAGCTGGCGAATTAGAAGCTGACTTCAGCCTCGTAAAAAATTGAACATTAAGAGACATTTTACAAGAAACTATTCCACTTTTGAGGAAAAGTTTCCTGCTGGAGATGTGAAAAGCTGAGCTAAAGCTTAAAGCAGAGCAAAGTAAGTCTGTGTTTTCATTTATATTATATTTTTTAGTCTATACCAGAACATTAGCACATAGTGAGACATATTTTCAGCCAAGATGGTGAAACGTTACTTCAATAAAATGAACATAAAATGTTGTGGCTCCCAAGGTGGTTTGATTTTTGTTGAAAGGACAAAATGGCTCTTCTTAGCATTTGGGTTGCCGACCTCTGGGCTAGGGACTAGTCGTAAAAGTCACTAGTAAAGTCAAAAACACTGTTTATTTAATACAACTCTATGTTTGAGCTAACCTTAATACACATTTTTTACATGACACCTACTTTATGTTAATCATGAATCTGTGAATAAGAATTTAATTTAAATGGGCAATCTTATGTTTACTTAACTGTGTCATTAACTGTGTTAAAACTAACCCTGTTGTCAGGAGACTGTACTCACATTATTAAGGACTGTGCTGTAATTTAGCCTGGCTACCTGTCAGTGTGTGTTGTTTATATGCATCCAAATGGTGCTATATTACAGCTATTAGAGGGTGATTAAATAAAATTAATAGATATCCTGTGACTTATAAGCCCAGTAATTAGTAAACACTCATTGTGTAAATAAGTTACTTTCATGGTATATAAACAGTACTTATGGTGTAACTTAAGAAATGTCTGTCTGATTGATGTAAAATTTGCAAAAGACATTGCTATGAGAATACACGATTATCAAAAGCATGTTCTGTTTGAATCTGCTTTACATTTGACCCCCCTGTTTTGCCCCACTCTCCCCCTAATTCTGATGACGCGGGTGGAAGCACCTTGTTTGCTTATGTTATCAACAGTTAAATGACACATGCAGCTTCAAACCAAATTTCAGACACATGTCATTAAGGTGGAGTATCATCAACAGACATCTGCCCAGAAATAAAATCCACACTCATCATCTGCTCTCCAGCTGGAAACCTGAACAGAGAAAGAGATAAAGTAATCTGAGGAGAAATGAGCACTGTAGCTTTTCTGATAAAATGAAAAAGGTAGTGTTATCAGATCTGATTGTATTTCTCCTTACTGAGAAAAGATATGATGTCATCTGAAGATCCTGAAATCAAGATGAACCTGAAAATTTCATTTTCTACTTTTCCAATGATGTGCAATTATAAACAAAGGTGTAATTTGCAGAGATTTGTTTGAAACTAATATGTGCTCTTTAGCAGGGCTGCTCAAAATGTGGCCTGTGGATAAAAAGATGGCCAGTGACGCCAAAACCGCACCAAACATATTTCTATATTCTGACTAACTGCATTCTTACTATCCTTTAAGAATTGTATTTAAAGTATTTTAGAAACAGAATAAAGTGTAATGTTATCAAATATGTTTTAAAAAACTTGAAAACCTACTTACCTTCTTTATTTTATATTGTTTCTTCCAGTGTGTGAAACACCCCCTGGGTTGGCGGGGGGGGGGCGGCGGGGCCGTTGGCTGGCTATTGCAATGTTGTCAATTCTTCTTTTGGAAATGCTCTTTTCTAGTTCAGTAATGTACTCTTTCACATATCAGTTGAAATCTTACACAACTCCTCTTTTGTCTTCAGTTTGAGAAAAGAGTAACAACTCACTCTTTCCACCAGTCTTAACAAATATCCATGGCATACTGCAAAGCTTTACAGAGATATCACGGGCATAGTTAGGTGAACCAATTTGCTACAGCGCCACCCTGAGGCAGACCAGTGCTGCAGCTCTAGTGAGTTAAGGATACTAAAGACAGAAGCTCGCTGACTGTGGGTGAAGCAGCTAAACAATAACATTTCCCTCAATTAATTTGTATTTGAGTGTCTTTTTCCCAAATGAACAGCATAACTTAATCAACATAATCAATTTATTTTGAGGGACCTCCAGGAATTTAGATTTTGAGACAGGGGGTCCAAGAGATTAATTGGTCCCAGACCCCTCAAGACTCCTTGTATTTCACTGTCTTTTTTGCCCTCAGCCCACTTATACATTTAAGGCATTAGGTTTTCATACACATTTCCTCTGACATAAATGACATGTTTTAGATCAAATTAAATGCATCATATTACCAACACCAGGCCTGATTAACAAACGAACTGTGCTTTGCAGCAATATTTACAACTGTCTGCTTGAAAACCTGAGAACAGCTGGCCCACAGCTAATGGGCCATGGGGCTGAAGGGGCTCTGAGGGAAAAAAGCAGGAGAAACCGCTAGAGGATGTGGTAGATTTTATCTAAAGACTGTTGAATCAACACCGACTCAAACACCTGCTGTGACATCCTGATAAACCTCTGTTACTGAAAAACACGTTTCTGTTTTGGTGTTAGCGTGTTAGCATGTTGGCATGGAGCTGTGGCTAAATGCCTTATCACTGCACTGCTAATGAGCTAACATCACAGCACTGCAGCGGAAGTTAATATTGAGATGAAGGTGTTCCAATGTTTGTTAGAGGCGGCTATGAATGTAACACACACACGCACACACACACACACACACACACACACACACACACATAGACATCAAACCTTTTGCCTTACACGAGGAAGGTCAAGTGTTTGATCTAGTGGAGATCAAGCCAAGTAGAGCAGAAGAAAGAGCCATATTTTGTCTTTTTAACCTGGAAAAAGAGAAACTGCCAGAGAATTTATAGTGAGGATGAACTCCCACTTGTGAGACACTAGAGGGCGCTTGTGAGCAGGGGCATCATTAGAGGTTTATGGATAGGGGGACTAAACCCAAAAATGGCTATTTGGTCAAATTGGTACACAGTAGATCTTTGTAGTTTGTATTAAGCACAGGGTTAGTATAATTTAAACACTATATCCTTCCATTCACAACAGACACAGATCAAGCAAAGGTACTGAAGTCAATGCTCTCTCCTCTCTCTCTGATAAGCTGCAAAGTCCTAAATATATTATTCAAATACACAGATTAGACATCAGTTCAGTCTCATTTTGGTGCCATCAGAAATGTGATTTTGCTCTGTAGGCATGTTTAATAAGCTATGTGACAGAATTTTATGATCATAGTGACAAATATTTTCTCAGTTAAATTTGATTAAATTCTGTACTAATTTTAATTGAAAGCTTAACTCTCCCTCGCTTTTTTCTTAATCACTAACCTCCGTCAGATCTGCTCCTTCAGCTCTGTCAGTCTCCTTCAGCTTCTTTTCCTCTCTGCCTGTGTTTAGTAATGCACTATTTTTATTAAACTCAGATTTGCAAGAACTCAAGGAAATGATAAGAGACCAATCAATTACATTTTTTTTTGTTTTGACTGGTAACAATCGCGTTATCTGGCTGACCTTCGACTGAGCTGCCGCATCTTAATTACCATCCACATTTTAAGGGAATGGATGGATATATAACTGATGAACACTGTATGACCTTTCCACTGGCATTAACTTACTGTAAACAATAACATTTGGCAAATGATGATGTCATTGTTTCCAAATACTGAAGAGAAATATAAAAACAAAAAATACACACTCTTATTGTCTTATTGAAGTGAAGTTGAACTATTTGGCTCTTCAGCTGGATAGCTAACGTTAGCATTAGCCTAAGTTAGCAAGCAAACACTGTTAATGAAAACAATGTTAATTTGCAGAGCGAGTAAAATCAGTGACCCTTCCCCACATCTGATATGATTGGCCAGCAACTTACAAGGTATGACATGATTGGCTTACAACCTACAAGGTCTGATATGATTGGTTTACAACTTATGAAGTTTCATATGATTTGCCGAGCTCGGGGTTCTGGCTAAAGGCCCCATAAAACTGGCATAGTGATGCCCATGCTTTTGAGGGTCCAAGTTAAATGGGGGCCTATGAAGCTTTTGTGCAAAGTTATAATTTGTAAATGGTCATTTTTAAAGACCTTATATTGCATTTTATTTGTTGTTTATTATTGTTTTTCTCTGCGGTCTGTTCATGAATTTTACGTGGTTTTATGTACCAAAAAACAGTCACTATCTGTTTTACATGACCATTTTCCAACCTTTTTTTACTCACAGCTGTTTAATTGGCTGCCAGGTATTGTGCCTCATTCAGAAAGGGCTGAAACACTCCTTATCACATCAACCTGAATGGGAGGCTTAAACTGCTGAATAAGAAGATATATGTACTGTAAATGCATTCATTTTTGTGACCTCAGAAAACAGTTCATTCAAAACAAGCTGTACGGACTGGAGAGTAAACAGTACATGTTGAAACTTTAACAATGTTTATGTGCTGTAAAGGACTATAAAGGAAAGAAAATGTGGTTTTCTGTGATATTAGCCCTTAACAGACACAAATGTTTCTTCACAGTTGTCATATTTTTAAAGACTTTGTAACATTACTTATATATATATATATATTGTGAGTGTTAACTGCTTCACTCAGTTCTTTCATTACTACGATAGTGGTAAGTTTTTGTTGACTTTTTACTTTAATACTTCCCTCTACTTTCTCAAAATTAAAGGCCGTTCCTGCATAAATGACTCAAACTATATTTAATGAAATAAGATAATGTTATAATAGATTTTTATTTATAAGCACCCATAAATAAACATTTAATTAAGCCTTTTAGCCATTTGTCTCAATACACTTGCTCTCACTTAGAACTTTGTTGTGTGCTCTCTCTAGCATTCTGCAGTCATATTTTGGTATAATGTAATGAATAAGTGGGCAGGCTCCCCTTAACCTGGCTCTGAAACACCTCAGAACATGGACCTCACTGTGGGTTTCAACAAACTAAATCAACTATGTTGAAGCAACTCTAATCGAATGACAGTGAGAAAAGATTCCAATAGACTAGTGTAGGATTGTTGCTCCTGATTCCATGAGTGTTCATTTCTTTTAGCTCATAATGTTCCACAGCCTCTTCTAAGCTGTAGAGCCTGGTGAGTGTGATTGTTATCATTTAAAGTGTCTGACTGAAGGTGAAGGATGGGCTCCCTGTAGCCATCTACCCTGCTGTACAGGTGAGAGGTACCCCACAAGTGAGATAGGTGTGTGGGTTATTAGGGAGCTCAGCAGAGGGTCTGTAATGAGAGCTCTTTGCTAATTATGCCCCTATTCATCATTCTGTACAGCCAATTAAATCATTAATATAATTGCCTGATAAAGGTGTGATGTCACTCAGAAAGGCCTTTGTCTGTGAAATATTTATTAGTGTTAATAATTTAAAGAAGCAATTAATGGGATCTACGCTCAGAGGGTCCTTAACCTAGGAGGTGGATGACATAAGTGAGAGAAAGAGGGAGAGGGAGAGAGAGAGAGAGAGAGAGAGAGAGAGAGAGAGAGAGAGAGAGACAGAGAGAGAGAGAGAAAGAAAGAAATACATATACGAAGAGAGAGAGAGAGAGGAGAGAGAGAGAGAGAGAGAGAGAGAGAGAGAGAGAGAGAGAGAGAAATTGTAAGAAATCATCCAGTACGATAATCTAAAGCACCAAAAAATTATTTGAATCATTTTAAATAATATGGTTATTATGTGTGTTAGTATCTTATTCTGTTTTAAATATTGCTTTCCTTGTTCATTGCTACTGGTGTGTTGCTTTAGGAATACTGTACTTCACAGTCATGCTAATAAAGCTATTCTGAATTGAAATTGATATAGAGAAAGAAGAAGAAAAACAGAGAAAGATAAAGACAGTCAGACAGACAGACAGACAGACAGACAGACAGATAGATAGATAGATAGATAGATAGATAGATAGATAGGAAAGACAGAAGGGGGGTAGTTTTATTATAATGCTGTTAATATATGTGGAGCTGAATGTATAGAATATCTTTGTGAATTGTGTGTGTATGAACCATGTGTGTACTGTTTAATAGACTGATGTATATTACATGCTTTGGAGATGCTGTGATGTGATACAGTCATGCCAATAAAACTTTCTTAAACTGAACTGAGCTGAGCTGAGAGAGAGCACAGTATCTGCTGTGGGTTCCTGGCTGGATGTTAAACAGTGTGACTGTGGAGGTTAAATACAGTAAAGCTGTTGATATGGAAACCATATAAAGACCCTACTAAACCGTCTAAGTGCTGCCATCATCATTTTACTCTGTGCTGCAGCCTGAGTGTGTGTGTGTGTGTGTGTGTGTGTGTGTGTGTGTGTGTGTGTATGTGAGCCTTTCACATGTGGTGGAAATAATCAATTTCTGTAATTATACGCTGCGAAATTAACATTCATCATGTAATGAGCTGCAGCATGATGGTTACTGTTTCTCTGCATCTCTCTCTCTCCCTCTCTCTCAAACCCACATACACACAGAATACTAGGAAGCAGGGCACTGAATGCAGAATTATGGCTCCATATACAATGAACAAATGAAATACTACAGCTCTGTTTAAGTGTATTTTTAAAGCAGCGTCCTCCACATGAAAGCCTTCAGGGATCCGAGCCTCAGCATCGCTCCTGCCTCTAAAAAGAATGAAAAATGCCTTTTATTTTTATTTTTATCTTTTAAGAAGGCTTTTGTGTAGCCATCTACCACAGTACTATTCTGCCAACTGAAATTATAGATTACAGGGATTCATCTATAAAACAGTAAGGGAATTGATGTAAAAGTCATAAAAGTCTGCAAACCTGTCTCTTGCAATAATGAAATAGACCACATGAGTTAGTGGTTTCTCTTTGTGGATCTGCTTTTATCTCTTGATTAATAAGGGAGTGATGGGACAGAAACAAAGCAGACATATGTATACATGAGTAGTGTTTAAATTATTCTGAATAGTTCAGTATGTCTTACTGTATCTCTCTCTCTCTCTCTCTCTCTCTCTCTCTCTCTCTCTCTCCCCTCCCTCTCTCTCTCTCTTCCTCTCTCTCTAGTTCTGGGAAATGATAATGTCAGCAGGAAGCAGTGGTAACGGCTCCAGATCGATATCCTGCTAATAACAGCACCAGCAGACCAGACTGGGCAAGACCAATTCCTCTCATACAAGCTCATGCAAGCTGTGGCAGTGGAGGGTGAGATGTTTTTGTAGGAATGTGTGTGGGTAGGTACTGTCCTTTCTATATGTCACACACACACACATACACGCATATATGTTCCATATATCTATATAGTATCAGACCTCATCCCGCATGAAGAAGCTTGATTGTAATAGAACTGCTAACATTCTTCATATGGCAATATCACAACTACATAAGGGCTTCATAACAACTAACAGATAGTACATGAACATTTATAAGCACTGATTCCAAGTGGTGTGACATACATACACTATATGTACATAAGTATTGGGACACCTCTCCTAATTATTGAATTTTTTCAGCCACACTCTTTGCTAACAGGTGGATAAAATTCAGCACATAGCCTTGCAGTCTCGATAGACAAACACTGGCTGTAGAATGGGTCGTACTGGTGAGCTCAGTGACCTTCAAACATGGCACTGTTATAGGATGCCACCTCTGCCACAAGTCAGTTTGTGAATTTTCTGTCCTGCTAGATCTGCCCCTGTCAACTGTAAGTGCTATTATTGTGAAACGGAAGCACCTAGGAGCAACAACAGGGTAGCCATGAAGCGGTAGACCATGCAAACTCACAAAGTGCCAAGTGCTAAGCACTATAGAAGAACCACTTTTGGTTCCTTGAAGAACAATGTTTGAAAAAGAGATTTGTGAGTGTAAAGAACCTTTTAAACACTTAAAAAACTTCACATAATATATAAAGACTGTATAGACCTTTAAGGATTTTTGCTAGAACTCTTACATTATGTAGAGGTTCTTTATACTTTAAAAAGGTTCTTCCCAATCATAGATGTCATAATAAATAAAAGAATAACTCTTTTTGGCACCTTTATTTTTAAAAGGACTTTACAAAGGTTCTTCCCACTTTCACATCTTATTTGAAACAACTTTTTTTAAGGTTCTTTATAGAAATTGAAAGTGGTCCTCCTATAGCATCACTCATGTGATTACATTAACTTAAAAAGTAACCTAACTTACTTAACTTCCAATAGTAAAAGCAAAATCTTTATCTTATGTTATTATTTGAAGTTCAAGAAAGCAAAATTACTTACTTTATTAAAGATAATGCACCATTTTTTTACAGTGTTCTAATGAAAGAGTCACGAGAAACTTTATATTCCCCTTGCCTGCACTGATCTCCTAGTTATAAATAGTGGTGGTTTAGTGTCGATATGTCATGCTGAAGTAGTCAGTCCCCCCCACTGATTTCTTCATTAACCACTGTGCCTTTCTCAGGAAACAAGCAGCATCCTCCTTTTCCAGCAACTTCCATATATAGCAGTGCTTCTTTCCTTTTATTTGATTTTTGTCTTTTTTTCCATAGAATATGTTGGCCTTCACTTCCTGGGATATACTACAAAGTTTCTGCCCTTCTATTAGTCATCCTTAACTCTCACAGTTTGTGGTCAAGTCATTGGTCAAAACCTAAATGGGACTCCAGAGCATTTCTGACCTTACACACACAGCACAAGCCCACAAGTGTTTCTCACAACTACTCCTAATGCCACCAACAGACCAGTTAAGCTAATTTATTTTTTGCATTTGTCAAGCCCAGACATAATTAGTCTGTCTAATAATGACTTCACTTCCTGCAAAACAATAGAAGTCAGGATTTCATGAAATAATGAATCTCATCAATATTTAAACCACATTTCAGATGGGATTATTTGGCTATGTTCTTATGGAATCTCGGCTATGCTGACATGAAATCAATTGCAAGATAGGGAATCTCTGCTCTGAGTGAGATTTAAAGTGATGGTTCAGGCAAAAATCAAATTTACACAATTTTTCCTTTCCTCGGGTGCACAGCCCCCTTGTAGAATTTATATATTTCAGAAATATATATAAACGATATATACACATAAACATATTTCGAACGTACAGTTGTACAGTAATAAGTCATGAAATAAACTATGATATGTACTGTTGTACACATTTCCGTATGTGCAGTTAGTGAGTCTGAGGTAGATAATAAATGAGATGCAGGGTACACAGGGGATAGAATATTGATATAGAAATCTTCCAGATTATACAAGATATGGATAGAAGATGTACAAGATGTCAATCTATATGTGTAAGTATAGACTGCTAGATTGAAGGTGCAGTAAGATCAGAGTAAGTCTGTTGAGATGTGGATGAAGTGTAGATTGTCCATGGAGATCATCATGACGATGACTCAGACGTGCAGTGACAGGCCTCTATTCTTTTTAAGAAACTTGCTTTTAGTCTTTCATAGAAATCTGCAGGAATATTTTTCCACACCTCTTTTCAATGACGTTGAGGTTTGGGCTGCTGAGGTCCAGTTCATTGTTCTAAGAAAAGCAGCAGAATCCCTGTTTGATTTGCAAATGTTCTTCTTCGTTGTCTATTGACTTTTATCAGCAAGGGCTTCTTGACAGCTACACAGCCTTTCATAGTGTTTCGGGTTGTTTTCTCAGGGCAGCAAGGTGGTGCAGTGGGTAGGGCCTGGGTCTGATTGCCCGGCCAGGCAACCGGGGTCCTTTCTGTGTGGGGTTTTGCATGTCTGTGTGTGTTTCCTCTGGGTGGTCTGGCTTCCTCCCACAGTCCATGCAGTCAGGCCAACTGGAGATGCTAATTTGCCCCTGTGCGTGAGTGTATATGTCTGTGTGTCTGCCCTGTGATGGACTGGTCACCTCTCTAGGCTGTTGCCTGCCTTCCGCCTGATGAATGCTGGGATAATCTCCAGCACCTTCCGTGACCCAGAAGGATAAGTGGCTTAGAAGATGGATGGAGTTGTCTTCTCACAGTGGAAGGATGGACAGAGACACCTGTGGACTTTTCAGATCTGAAACAAGAGTGGAGATTAACTTTCTCCTCTCTCTCAAAGATGAAAGCTTTAAGCTCAGTTTATCTGATGGTGGCGGTTTTGGTGGTCTACCAGCTCTTGCACAGTTAGGAGTTCTATTTTCTCTACATCTTTACTCCAATCTGAACTCTTCTACACATAGAATATCTTACATCTCCTCAGTAATGGGTCCTGAGAAATGAATAACTTGTACTTAATGGCTGTTTTGACAGAAAATTAAATAAATGAAAGGTGGTCTCCGAATTCTGCAAAATAATGAACGTTAAGCTTGCAGCTCCAGTGCAAAACTAAAGGCACAAAATATGTCTTGGACGACCAGCTACACTTGAGGTAAAAGGAAAGTTGTATAAATGTAATTATTGGCTGACCTGTCTCTTTAAGCTCTCGTCAGGACTTGAGGACGAGGAGCACCGTGGCAACAGACGATGGTGCGTGTGTGTGTGGGATGCCACTGAGTCACTGTGGAGACACTCCATCTCCATCCTCGCCTGCTCGCAGGCCCCCGCAGCCTGCCAGGGCAATACCACTTATTAAATTATCATAAAAGCACCACGCTCAATAAAAAGAGCTTCCATTCGCCAGCCCTAATGGCCCGCAATTTTTATTTCTCAAACGAAGTTACGGCCAATAGGAAACCTTCGGCCCCTACATGCCCCCACTCACCCTCCTCATCCTCTCACTCCCTCTTCATTAAGAGAATCTCCAAGACTGTGTGAACGGGGGTCTAAAGTTTACTCGCCTACGTCTGGAAAACTGACAGCCTGAAGGTCTGCAAATATCATAAAGAACGCATCCAATTTTAATTAATAACCACAATTCAGCACAGAGGGAGAGAGAGAAAGAGAGAGAGAGAGAGAGAGAGAGAGAGAGAATGTGAGAGAGGGATAGAGAGTTTATTCATTTGAACGTATGTCTGCAAATCTGGAAAGTTAGGGGTTTGTTTTTTTAAATAAATGAACTATTATGAAAAATAGCTTTGATTTTAAACATTAAATCTTCAAAACACTGAAAAATATTGGATTTAATTCAGTTAAATATGTACATCGGTTGCACATGACTAAAATATGTTGTATCAATACAAAGTAGACTTAAATATGGCAAATGTGTTGATGTACTGCATATTATATTAATGTGTAACATATTTGAATCAACTACATCCAAAGCACTTTTACTATACTGAAATGTCATATGCTTGCAGAGTTGCCCTTTTGTATTTGAGATGTGGCCTGCTTGCTCAAATATAGCAAAGAATATTAGAAAGAATATTTAGTCCATTTTACCAAATTATTCCCAACCGCATACATGTGAATTAAACACCTGTCACGTTTTGGATTCTCATAATCGTACACAGCTCCCTCCATTATCAGTCTAAATATTCAAATAGTCATGAAAGTTTAAGTAGATGCTCTCTAATGTAATACATTCTTGTATTGAATTTCTATGGGAACATCTGAACTCTGCATTCCACCAGAGGGATATGTAGAACTTACAAAATGTCTTACATTTTGGTCTGAGTTACATTTTGGTTGGAGTTTCTTATGTGTTTAGTCCAACAAATCTCTGTTCTGCAGCTGGCTAAAGGCTACCACACACCAGATGCCATGCTTCCTGAGGATGTCTGGTGCTAGGTAGCAGATCGCAGAATACAGCTATAAGATCTAAGAAGCATCAGAGATAAATGCAAATTTCATTGTCAAGTTCATTTTACACTTTACTCATATAGATTTAATGGAATAAAACTTTTATCGTCATTTATTGCGTTTTTCATGTGTGGTATCAGCCCAAAAGCTCTTCATTAACGCACTGTTTTCCAACTAAAAGGTATGAGATGGTATACAATATATCTAGGCTAAAAACAGATGTTAAGCATATGTCTGTTTATCTTAAAGATTTTAGAGTGTTTCAAACATGTCATTTACTATGGATTCATCATCTTGGTCTGGGTTTATAAAGTACAGTAAAAGAGTTTGATGTAGTGTGTAAACAATGATAAAGTTTCAAAACATACCGTTCACTCTTCAGTCCATACAGTCCATGTATGAAAGCTAAACTGCAAAACCAGCCTGTTTTGCTTTTGTGACATTGCAAAAACCAATGCATTTGCATATATCCACCTACTCAACATACAGCAGCTTAACCTTTCCCATTTTGCCCTACCCAGACTTTTGAATGAGGCACAATACAAATCCAATCAGTCTTGAAGTCTGCCAGTTAAAACTGAAGTTATAAGGAGTGTTTCACCTCAGATTTTTGAATGATGCACAATACAGGACAACAAATCACAACAGAGATCATTTACATATATCAATTTTAAAGGCATAGTAACAATCAACTTGTCTAATTCTGAGGGATAGAGGTTGGAAAATGGTCACTGAAAATGAATTATGGCTGTTTTTGGCATAAACCCACACAAATATTATAAGTGGACCTTAGGGAAAAATTTAAATTCAGGAAATTGTAGAATAATTTAATGTAGCACTAGTGTCTCTGTTGTCAGCTGCCCAACATGTTCAGGGTTGTTCTTTAAGCGAGCATATGAATATTTTTGAAGACTTTGAACACTTTCGTTTCCAACCAAAACTTTATAAAGTACTACTACTGTACTTGCAGAGCTGAAATAGCACAAGCATGTGATTGTATTAAATAAAAATGAACTGAAAAAAAAAATACAGACAGGTATTTCTTTTTTATTTCACAGAAATCATTAAGCCTAAAAGGCTCTGAGAGCTTCCCACTGCCTGTATATATGACACTTACTTTTACATTGTGCATTGTGTCTGTCTTAATGTGTTTGTGTATGATTGAGAGAGAGAGAGAGAGAGAGAGAGAGAGAGAGAAAGAGAGAGAGAGAGGCTGTGCAGTGAGTGTATATGTGTGCGTGTGTCAATCTGCTGCACAGTGACATTGCAGTATGGATCAATATCCAATCACACCTGCATCTCTCAGCTACAGCACATGCAATCACACACACACACACACACACATACACACACACACACACACACACACACACACACACACGCACACACACACACATACACACACACGATCTCTCCCAGAAATGCACATCTACCTCTTCCAGATGTTCTCACATGTACAAGCATACAACATCATAAAAGTTTCAGATCTACTTACTTGCTCTCTCTCTCTCTCTCTCTCTCTCTCTCTCTCTCTCTCTCTCTGTCTCTTTCTGCCTTGCATTAGTGTAGGCAGAAACGTTTTTCAGTCTCTACAGCATCCTTTTTAGAAAACAATACTTTTCCTTTTAGTGACTTTCCCTGTAGCCACTCAGCTACCACAGAAAGTATGTGGTTAAAAATTCGAAAAGCTAAAATAAAGGATTAGGTGGAGCTTCAGGTGGAAAAGCTCATGGATTTTTTTTGGTCAAATTAAAATTTGCAACACTAGAATTAAATCTCTAAAATGAACCACACATGATGTGCGAGCTATAATGCGATTCATTCAAACCACATCAATTTCTGTAATTTTTTTTTTTTTGTTTTAATAATCATCTAATCTTAATTTGCTGGTGTGGTGTTTAGCTATGTGGTGAAGTTTTGTTCATTTTTCTAGTTTCAAGTCATACTGTGTCATAAACCACATCGACAACTCTGCACAATCTTAAAGAACACCTGGATGTGGTTTGAGTGGGTTGAAAGAAGTTTGGGATGTAATTCCAGAAAAGATTTGGGTGACTATTGACTTCTAGTATATGTTAGCAGTATTAGCCATGCAGCTCCAGTGAAAAAGTAGCAAAGGTTGGACTTAAACATGTCTCAGCTGATCGATTACCTTTGGGGTAAGTTTGAATGGGTTGAGAGAAGTTTTGGAATGTATTTCTTGGAAGGATTTGGGTGACTATTGACTTCTAGTGTTTTTAGCAATGTTCGCCTCACAGCTCCAGTTTTAAACTAAAGCAGCACAATTTGGACTTCAAACATAGCTGATCAACTACAGCTGAGGTAAATGGAAAAATGTGTACATTGCTTTAAGGGTCACTTAAAAACCACTGCCTTGTAGAAAAGAGATTTTCTGTACAATTTGTGCTGGCCAAAGGTCAGTTACTGCTTCTCTTGGCTCTCAAACTAGCAGTGACACTGATAACACCAGCAATACCCTTGTGCCTCAAACACCTGCACCAGCTCCACATACACCTGTGTCAGTTTCACTAACATGTTGGGAATGAACCTCCAACCAAATAATATTTGGTCAATATTAGCCCTGTGGTTAGAAACTGACCAACGATGAGCAGAGTAAAGGGTGGCTGACAAATTGTACATGATAATAGGGTTACAGTGTGTAATTGTACACCTATATAGTGACCAATAAGGCAAATAGACCACATAAGGTGGCCAGTGAGTGTAAGTACAAGGTGGGTGTTTCCAATAAACTGGCAACAATAATATGGATTAAACAAAGGTAACTCTGTGTCCTCCTAAAGTCATGTAGCATCTCAATAAGGGCAGAAAAGTGCATTGATGATCTCTCCTTTCCATTCGAGGGTTGAGACCCCTCTGGGCAGTAAGTCAATGGAGAGACAGGTAAGCTGAGCTCAATTGGCGAGTGTTTGCCGGAGGATGGGAGGAACTTAATGTTGACTTATTAAGAGCGTAATGGACAGAGGCAGGAGCAGTAATCATGCTTTGGCTGATTGATCAGCACAGCTGTGTGATCGATGGGCCGCGTTTGGTCCTTTCACTCTCAAACGTATTGTAATCGGTCTCAGTAATTAAAAGCCATTGATGGCAGTATGGAGGGGCTTCACCAAGCTGTAGAGAAACACACAAAACAGCGACACTGCAGCACCTCCTGTCCATGTTATTTACTTAAAGGTGATTGTTAGTTAAAGGGCCCATACTGTGGAAAAACATCCATTACCATATTTTATTTACAATAGAAAAGGATTTTATACAGTATGTAAACACTGTTTCAAAATGTATTACTCCTCAGCTGATACTGTCCATAGATGCAAACAAAATCTTTTATGAATTTGTTATTTTGTGATGTCACAAAAACAACACATTTATATGATGGGTCTCCATTCCAAAATGCATTAAGTACTACTTCCATGAATCTTCTTTCTTTTTTTTCATGGGACTTAAAACATATTTTATATGTTAGTTGTGTATATATTAGGTGTTCTTCTTTTCAAGAATCTTCTTGTTACAAATGGAAATTCAGCATTTTGGAATAAACTCTTTATCTATCTGCATATCCAGCCTACAGCAGTTTCGCTCCGCCCATTGATGTTGAAGTTATAAGGAGTTAGTCAGCCTAGACTGCTTTTTGAACGTGACACAAAACAGTGAATTCAGATAGAACAGAGGTAATTTACATTGATCATGTCTTAAAGGCACAGCAACTGATTCTAATGAGTAAAGACAAGACAGAAAATAATAATGTAAAAATAAATTACGACCAGTTTGGGTCAACTCCCCCTCCCCCCAACTCCCCACCCCAAAACAAACAAAAAAAAGTTGGATATGGCCTTTTAGGGCCATGGGCCAGGCTTGATGAGAACATCGGGGGACAACCATGAGAAATTTGGGGCTAAATATGCCCCCCCACATTGTGTGTATGCCCACCCTTATTAGGGTGGGCACACACACAATGTGAAATCTATAAACCAATCCAGTGCCACATGAAGGCAGAGCTCAAGACGGCGGGTGATGGGATACTTATCATTATCCCAGGGACAGCAAGCCTGTCGTTAGGCTATGGATGTAATTTTAGTTAATATGGCTTAAAGATTACCTTAAAAACCTCAGAATAAGCATGTAAATGTGTGGCGCCCGTGCAGAGAACACATTACAAAACATTTTGGAATAAACCCTTTATATATCTGCATATCCAGCTCTAGCTAGCTTGTTTTGCTTGTGTTAAGCTGGGCCTACACTACACAATTTGTAGCCTGATTTTTACTCTGATGTCCTCCTTTTGACACAGTTTTAACAATTTGAAGGGATTCTCCGGGTAGGGAGCTTGATTGCAAGGGACTGACAGTGCAGATGATCTGGTAGAGTGAGAGGAGACACAGTCTTTAGCCTTTTGATCGAGTGTTAGAGTGGTCGGAAACACTCAAATTTTTCAAACTTTTTTTTATGACTCAAAATATCCACAAGTCCTGTATTGCATGTTTTAAAATGCGGTTTGAAAGGAGTGGCCGAGGGGGCAGCACCTCTCCTGAAATCTGATTGGCCGCCCCAGATGTCACCCCAAAATTTCTGCCACATCATTGACTTCCTCCTTGCTGTGGGGCAGGTTTTTGCACCTTTAAGAGGAGAATTGTTTTGTTATCAGCGATCAGCGGAACAACTGTCCAACCTCTTTTCACATCCCCCTGCCCCCTACTCTCGCACATTCACACTGCGAGTATGTCTCGTCTGTCCCGCTTTGCCTTTAAGGGGAGAGAGGTTTTGCTAATGGCGCTCTGCGGAACAACTGTCCAGCCTCCAACCTCTTTTCAACCCCCCCACTTGCACATTCACATTGCCACCCTGCTGAATCTTCCTGCCACCCCTGGTAAAAATCTAGACAGTGTCAGATGGTCAACGAGTGATCTAATAGGACAGCAAGGAAGGAGAGAAAAAAGGTGAATAGGTGTACGCATGCCAAGTGAACAGAGGACACAGAGGAGCTGTTTGCTGAGTTCAGGCAAAGAGTCACTTTCTTCACAATTTCAGTTCAGCTGATAGTTTGCAGTAACATACAGAGGTGCTTGAAAGTTTGTGAACCTTTTAGAATTTTCTATATTTGTGCATCAATTTGACTTAAAACTTCATCAGATTTTTACACAAGTCCTAAAAGTAGATAAAAGAACCAAATTAAACCAATTAGACAAAATGATTAGACTTGGTTCATTTATGTATTTATGAACATGGTCCAATATTACATGTCTATGAGTGGCAAAAGTATGTGAACCTTTAGGATTAGCAGATAATTTGAAGGTGAAATTAGAATGAGGTGTTTTCAATCAATGGGATGGCAATTAGGTGCGAGTGACCACCCTGTTTTATTTAAAGAATAGGGATCTACCACAGTCTGTTTTTCACAACACGTTTGTGGAAGTGTATCACGGCACAAACAGAGGAGATTTCTGAGGACCTCAGAAGAAGAGTTGTTGATGCTCATCAGGCTGAAAAAGGTTACAAAACCATCTCTAAAGAGTTTGGACGCCACCAATCCACAGTCAGACAGATTGTGTACAAATGGAAGAAATTCCAGACCATTGTTATGCTCCCCAGGAATGGTTGACCAACAAAGCATCACACCAAGAGCAAGGCGTGTAATAAGCCATGAAGTCACAAAGGAACCCAGGTTAACTTCTAAGCAACTAAAAAATACTCTCACAGTGGCTAATGTTAATGTTCATGAGTCCACTATTTGGAAAACACTGAATAACAATGGTGTGCATGGCAGGGCTGCAAGAAGAAAGCTGCTACTCTCCAAAAAGAACATTGCTGCCCATCTGCAGTTTGCTAAAGATCACGTGGATAAGCCAGAAGGCTATTGTAACAATGTTTTGTGGATGGATGAGACCAAAATTGATTATTTTGGTTTAAATGAAAAGTGTTATGTTTGGAGAAAGGAAAACATTGCATTCTGGCATAAAAATCTTATCCCAGTTGTGAAACATAATCGTGGTGGTATCATGGTGTGGGCCTGTTTTGCTGCATCTGGGCCAGGACCACTGTATTTTTCTAGTTCTGACAGTAATCTCTGCATTTCAACCACATAGTCATCCCCAGTTTGCATTTTTCTCTGTACTTCTTGTGTGGGTATAAAAGCGCAAACAGGTCTGGTCCAGTTTAGCTCTATTTATATCACCTGATGATGCGAGAATCTGAGATTTCTGAGGGCTTTTCATAGCTGAAACTAATTATGTATGTTATAACCTCTTTTCACTATTTTGTCTAGTTTGCACCATAACAACAAAATAACAAAATGTTCTGTGAAAGACTGACATTAAGTGTGTGACGCTCTTTGTTTTTTAAAACTGTTTGGATTTTAAAAGTTGTGAAGCGTAAATCATACTCCAGATGTTAAAAAATGTGTACTAGAGGAATCTGAGGCAGGTTTTAGACGGGGTGTACTCTTGTTAGTGGTGGATCTTGCCACAGACCAGCACCAAAGGTTTACATGGTGTCCCCAGATGTGTGTTCTTACATATACATTTACATTTTTACAGTGTGCCGTACTTTTTGTTTCAGAGCTAAACAGTTATTGTGCTGTTACTTTCCAACCTTTCTGCACACGGATGGATGCACTTGAATGAACAGACATAAAAAGCCACATACACACTTTTGACTCCAGTGATTTGAGATGCATAATGAAATCCAGTGGCACTCCTGTGACCAACAACGCCATTTTGGGACTGTAACCTCATGAATTTTAAGAGGTTAATCGTCTCTTTCACTTTGGGGAGGGGAAAAAAAAAAAATCACATTTCCAAATTGATTTTCTCCCTGACATTGTGGGTGTGAGGGGGGTGTGATTTTAATGGTTTGACACATGCCCAGTATTTAGAGGAATGTCCTTGCATGCTGTCAACTGCACCCTCTCTCTCTGTCTCTCTCTCTCGACCCAGCCACAAACTGCATCTATTTACAGCTGCTTCTCTCACGCAGGGGGCTCTTAATTAATCCAAGATTGGAAAAATTAATTTAGCTGTGGGGTAGCTAATCAATATCCATGTCCTAGTCCATTAAATCTCTGTCTGTCTCGCTCCCTCTCCCTCTCTCTCTTACAACCGACCCCCCCCCCGGAACCCCTGAGGATTTACAAGTTGATTTTCCCCCCAATTAATCATAAAACCCCTTTTACATCCTTTAATGGAGGTCAATTAAATCAATAGACTCATTATGAGGAGAGAGGTAACACACAATCGCACACACAAAGATGCAAGGGCAGATGCACACGCGCACACACACACACACACACACACACACACACACACACACACACACACACACACACACTGTGTAAAGAGAAGGGAGTCCTATCTGTTCTTATCCATGTTAGCTCAATATAATTCTTAAATCTGAGATTAGCTACCATGGGTGCCCTCACTAAGGTCCATCTTCTTGCTCAGAATTCTAAAAAACACATATGGGGCCCAAAGATAGATCATATTCTACCTTTTCCTTTAACCTCTTTATCACCCTTCACTCTTTTCTTTTTGGTGTTGTTAACAACAACAACAACAACAACAGCAACAACAACAACAACAATAATAATAATAAAAAAATAAAAATCCATTTCTATTCACATACCCAGGGCCTCTTTACAATAAGGACTTTACAAAAAAAAAGAGAAGAATGAAAATATTGGGAAAACAGGAAAGTTTTGAGGTAGACTTTGAAGGAGAACAGAGTGGAGCAGTTGCTGAGAAAGTGCTGAGAGAGTTGCTAGAAAGAACTATGAGTTCCATAGTTTAGGGGCCATAACACTAAAAGATCTGCCCCCAAAAGCGGAGCATTTAAAGGCAGGGACCACCAACAGGCCCGCAGCAGAGGACCTCAGAATACAAGCAGGAGTGTGGGGAGAAGGAGGTCAGCTATGTAAGGGGGTGCTGGACCCATCAGGACCTTAAACGTCAAGAGAAGGACCTTGAACTGGATGTGTAAAGAACTGGGTAACCAGTGCAACTGATAAAGAATCAGGCTGATGTGAGCAGTTTTTTGGAAGAGACTGTGTAGTCTTTAGCTTGCAAATTAGCAAGCTACACTGTTAGAAATACAGGTTCTGTGGAGGTACATTTTCGTTCATCAAGGTACAAACAATGTAAATGTGTTCCTAAACGCACAACAGTAGTTTTAAGGTCCAGTTATGTACCTTAAATAAGTTTTTCCAGGTGAAAAGTACATATTTGTACCTTTTCATAACCTAATGTTTTAAAACAGAACAATAAAATAAAAAGCCTAGAGATGAGACAGGGTGTGTGGAGTCAATACAACTTACAACAGAAAATATAATTTCAATGGATTATGATACAATTATGTTCCCTGACTAAAGGTACTGAGATACCCTTGAGGGTCCCACCCCAGTGACAAGAGGGGTACTGCCCCAGTGACAGTTTCATACCTTTATTTCTGAGAGTGTACAGGCGTTCAGTGCTGACGCAGCATCGGCAATCATGTATAACAAATGGAGTAGTTTGCAACCTAAAGCTCAGCAAACCAAAGGTTTTGAAATATGAAAAATGTTTAAGTATTTTATTGCTGTGGCTAATAAACAGATGTGCACAGAAAGGTCTGTAGACCTTCGCTAAGGCAAAAGAAACAAGAGCTAAACCACAGCAGACTGCAAGGGCGGCAACTGCATGTCAGCTGTAGTGGCAAAAAAAGTCTGTGGTGAGATCTTGATTGCCTCTGGGACGGACCTAAGGCAAGCCAAGGACTTTACCTGCAGTGCCTATTATAATGGATGCTACATCAACACACACGCACACGCACACACACACACACACACACACACACACACACACAACAGGACAGGGGAAGACAGCATTCTGATTTGATTTGTCCTTTTGACATAAAATAACAGCAGAATTTCAACACCAATATCTCTTATAGACATCCAGAACAGTGTGTACTGATTTTAGTGAAGTGATTATGCGACCGTTCTGTTATGAATATGATCTCCCGAGGCTTGTGTGTGTAAATCAGTAAGACTTACTGCTGCTGCACTAACTGAAATACAAGAAGAACTGCATGTTAGTTGATGTGGCAAGAAAATTCTCTGGTGAGACTTTGATTGCCACAGAGACAGACCAAGCACTTCACCTGCAGGGCCTATTATAATGGCTACTCTATCTACACATACACTCAGAGAGAAGGAGGGGAACTCTAGTAAAGTGATTTTGGTGAAAAAATACTCACAATACTCAAAATACTCTCCTGAGGTTTTTCTCCATTTAAGCAAATGAAGCACTGCTTAATAATAATGATAATAATAATAAAAATACAATTAATAACAAATTTATTTCAGAATTGTAACATCTCTTTCTTTCTCTACATTTGACAGGCCTAAATAATACAGTTTTCCATATGGACTTTTTAAGGCTGCATTACGCACACCAGTGTTACGCTTAAGTGGACGAGATACATGATGAATTTCCTTCTAGTAGTGCATTTGAAGACTTTGACTGGACATGTGACACCTTAAACCAGGGGTATCCAAAGTCTGGCTCTGGGGCAAATGTGGCCCACAAACAGAATTTAAATGGCCTGTAGTTTCTGTTTTAGAGTGTGTTATAACTGGCCTGCCAGCCAGTGCGTTGCAGTTTCTCCTTTCACCTGATGGTGGCAGCAGTGCTGCAAAATCACAGTGTAATGTGCCGCAGCGCAGTAACGAAGTTAGCTAAAGTTTAAGAGTCTTTCTTCTCTGACTAGATCTGCGGCTTCATTTATTGAATGACATTAAGGCAAGACTGCAGCCCTAAAGCACAAACTTTATATTGAAAACCGTCAATTTTGGCGAGATGGAAATTTAAATAAATTTTCCAGGCGAAGCAAATGCGTGAGCCTCATATGTCAAAAGACTGTAATGAATTCAACATCAATAAATATTAAAAAGCATGGACGTTGTGGTAAATAATCAGCGGGGGAGAGCGCAGAGAAACTAAAGCAACCGCAAACTACCCAGGTCTCACAGCACCAACTTGTTATCAGAGCAAATTTGGTAGTTTGGTAAATATTTAACCCTTCAAGGTCACACAACAGTGCTGACCAATCCAAACTGCTCTGAGCAATCCAACAAGAAGCCTTGTCCATCTTTTATAAAGTGATAGGAAACACAGTAGCACATAGACAACTCCTATTCTTTGTGGTGATATTCTGAAAACATAATATTTTGAATCATCTGTGAATTTAATTTTGGCCCTCGGGTATTTTGACATGGTACAATTTGCCGCTCTTTGGACACCCCTGCCTTAGACCCTCCTCTTTTTAAGCACTGCTTAACAATGGCTGTGTTCATTTTCAACTTAGCCTTAGGCCGACTTGATGCAGGAATAGGGTATTGTACTACATTGTGTAATAAATGGCATCCTCTTCGGGAGAGATAACCATAGGAGATAACAGATCTGAAGTTCTTAGAATAAAAACGTAACATGTGACACACACATCATGCTTGTCATCAGAGATTTCAGCCAAGCAGGGTGATGTTCGAATGTCACAAAGGCATGTTGCAGCTCCTGCAGTGGATGGAGAGCAACTGAAGCACTTGCAAAAACTGCCAGTGCCTTGTACCTGCAAGATTTTGATGTCATGTAACATGCTGATGTTCTGCAGCACTGGTGAAAGTTGAACATAATCTTGCATGCATTGTTCAAAGTCCAGCATCACGTTAAGGCAGTGCTGCACAAGGGCCCATTAAGTCAACCACAACCCATATTAAGCCAATTGACCAAGGACTGGCATGACTCTCAACTAATCACTGCTTGTCAATCATCTCTCAGCATGTCAGTTTCTCCGTTTCAGCAATAGAGAACCAGTGGTGGACGAAGTACACAAATCATGCACTTGAGTTAAAGTAGAGATACCCAAGGTAAAAAATTACTCCAGTAAAAGTAGAAGTTCCTCCCTTTAGACCTCCACTTGAGTAAAAGTACAAATGTATTTGCCTTCAAATGTACTTAAGTATTGAAAGTAAAAGTACTAAAAGATTAATTATGACTCTAATGTCCTATTACCATTTTTGTAACAAGACTCTGCTTCATTAACTCATTTAGGTGAAAATACTCCAGTGTCACTCTTGGTAAACCAATCTTTTATAGAATGTCATTAATTAGTCTGACGCTTGTCACGTCTTGTACAAACTCACAGACTGAAATGGACTTCATTTCCCAAGCTCCCTTGAGAGATCACGTGACTAGGAACTTCCCTTCGGAATCGGAGTCCGATGTGGACTCCATTACCCAAGAGACACATGGGGGTCATGTGACTCCTGACACAGTCCCACACACCTGTCAGAGATCTCAGTCTCCTGAGTACTAACTGGAGCCACCTGTGTGCCTAAATCATGTGTTTAGCTAGAGCAGTATTTAAGCCCGGGCTTTAGCTAGTATCAGTGTGAGGTAACATACTGAGCGTTATTTTGGATTGCATTATTCTGTTTTTGACCTTTGCTTACTTTTTGACTCTGCCTTTTGCCTGTTCCCTTTTGTGTTGCTGCCTGGTATTTTGGATCTGTGTTTTGACTATTTTTGCCTGCTTTTTTGACCTCGTCTTTTGTCTTGCCCTGTTGTTTTATTCGCCTCGTGATATGATCACTTTTGTGATCTTTTTGCACTTCTTGGTTTTGACCCACGCCTGTGTTTTGACTACGTTTTTGCCTAGTGTTAATAAAACCATTCTTGTCAGTTTTATCCGCACGCGTCTGGATTCTGCTGAATGGTTACAACGCTGATGTCTTTTAAACTTATCATAAGCACAAAACACTGAAGGCAAACAATTTCCATTAGGTAGAACCGAGTGGCGATGAAATAACTTTTTGCAAACAAGCAAAGTTTCAGTTTAAGATTTATTTGCAACTTAGTTACAAGTTTAAGTTGAATAAAAAACTTGTTTTAATCACAGGTTCGCAAATGAGTTTTCCTTTACTGTACTGCATCTGTGGGTCTCTGTTCATAAACATAAACTAGCAAAAACAACTACTATAAAATTTTACTATAAAATGAAATAGTGTTTGTATAAAGTCAGAAAAAAGACACATACCAGTCACAACTGCATATGTGTACATATTTCTATATTGTGGTCTATTTACACAAAGTTAGGTTAGTTCCATCATTTATGTTGGCATAGGCACTCCCAAAATTGTACGCTGCTGCACTGACGTCTAAACTGGCTTACATGTACATCTTCTTACTTGTCAGCTGTATGTCAGTCCTGAAAATATGTCAGTCCTGTAAATCCTTTTTTAATAACATTTGTAACATTATACATATTTATAAATATTTATAAAACATTTACTATTAAAAAGTTATTTGTGCTGCTGGACTTTAGTCTGTTAATACAACTTATATAGATGCTATGGACTCCATGCTTTCATACTCACTCCTCATATTTTGTTCCAGCAATAGCTTCAGTTTTTTCCTTCTTCTATGAAATTATGCACTACCTTTGCATAGTCTGTGTTTTCATATGTGGTCACATTGTAAAAAATAAAATTAATAAAGAAGGTCAACATTTTAAGGCAGCACAAGGCATTAGTAAAGAGTAATTTGAACTTGACACAAGCAGTTTAAGTTGAGCTCACTCTTAAACAAAACAGTAAGTATGGTTGCCTCATTATAAGCTGAAAATGCTTAAATGAATTTGTTGGATTTTACTCAGTTTCCTCCTGTCACAGGTTTGGTGTTGCTTATTCCCACCCACAGGCTGCATCTCCCCCTGCCCCCAGGAATGGGAGGTTTAAAGCTTTCCTCTATACAGACTTCTGACCTTGGAGGATCTGAGTTTTGCGAGGATTTAAAATTTGATCATCTCCTGATGATTGCACTGTGAGATCGTATTCATGATCTCTGGGTGAATGTGCACTTAGACAGTTGTACTTTTCAGGAACCATGAGATTATACCAAGAGGTTTAATGTTTAAATGGTAAAAGAAATGCTGTTGTTTATATAAGCATACAAAACACCCCTGCTGGTACAAGGAATTCCACAAAGGTTATTTTTACTAAGTTCGTATAAGGAGAATGAGAAGAATGAGACTTAAGGACTTAAAGGAAAATAATGAAAATGAATATCCTGTCTGATTAATGACTTTATACAAAATAAAGAAACAAGTACACAAAAGGGGCCCACCAAAAGAACTTATAAGAAAAAATATTAGAGCTCTTTAGGTTTTCTGAGTCTCTGAATTAAAGTCTAGTCAAAAAAAAACAAAAAAAAACAAACTTGAAGCTAGTTGAGGTTGTTCAATTTGCCTCAGTCAATAACAAATAAAGTCCAAAGCTTGATGCTGGTGTGCTGCTTTTTTGTGAATATGTGTGTGTGTGTCTGTATAGCTTCTCTTTTTTTTCTTTTTTGCTTTATCTCAGTTCAATTTGTCTAAAAAAACAAAATAAAAATCTCCTGTTTCTCCTGTTCCCCCTGTTCTGTTCTGGACAGATAGATGAATTTCAACATGGCTTGCTGTTTGTCTCACTCACAGTCTGGGTATGTGGGTGTGCATGCATGCAAAGATCCAAACAAAAATTTCATAAGTAAATCTAATGTAGCTGCATTACAAAAATTCATTTTGCCTTTGCACCGTAAAAAGAAATACTAATGGAACATTCTACTCATTAACATCTTACAAATGACCTCCATAACAATCCTAATGACCTTACAGCTGAAAATCTTCAACTGCTCTATTAAATTTGTATATTCAATTTAAACATGAACCTAAACGCATACACAAATTCAAAATAGAACACAATCACAACTCCGACTTGCTTTTTTCCATTTCTTTCTAATAAAGTTTGAACAGTTTTCACACTAACTCTTTCAGTCAGTAGCATAACCATGCTAAATCATGGTGACCAGCATGAGAGAAGATAAGTTTAACTCACTGGAGTTGCTCATTAAAAGGAGAAATAATTAACAGGAAAAGACATTGGTGGAAAATTTCACCTTTACAGAGTGAAAAAAGTAAAATGTTGCCCACTTCTAGTATTAATATCTCCAAATTCTTTCTCTAGTCCATTAAAATAAGTGCTTTTAAGAGTAGTAAATTCTGCACAAAGCTGTAAAAACCTCTTGGACCAACTTTGCCAAGCTGGCTCAGACTTAAAGCATGGTGAGGACGGCAACTACTCTAATTTGAGTGCAGTACAAAGTAAAATAAAATAAACCCTCTTTTAAGGTGGGTTACACACAAACAATGGGATCAAAGCAGAGTTGGTTGTTTATTTAATAATTGAAACTGTAATTAACAACTGTGATGTTGGTTGATGGAGGGATATTTATTGTATCTTGTGTTATTTCTTTGAACTTGTGTTTTATTTATTGTGTATTTTGTACAAACTATATGTTTACCTGTCCAGGTACTGCAGATCAGTAATCTCTCATTTGAGATGAGTGTTTCTGATAAAGCAAACATAAAAACATAATAAAACAAGATTTTCTTATTACAACAACATTCCTGCACAAGACAACTATCAAAAGGTCTGGAGATGATTCTAGATGTAGCATTTGCATCTGCACTCTGTCGCTGTTGTCTCTCAACTCGAGGACCAAAGAGGAGTCAGTGCCAGTAAAAGCAAGCTATCACGAGTAGCATAAACAGTTTTCAGCTGCAACTTTCTCCACCTGCCTCTCCAAAATGCAGCCTTTCCCCCGAGAGAGATGATTCAGATGTAGACTGATTTAGAAAAGTCAACCTTTTAAACCCGTGAGCCGCCTCACTTTTGGAACAAAGTCTCAGGCTCCAGCAGCAGAGATCTATTAATAAGTTTCCCCTGTGTGATTCAGAGAGCTAAAATGTGATTTAAAAATGTCTGAACGTCAGAGGCACCCGATAACATCTTCAGCAATGGCATTCAGACTGCACTCATCCAGTCAACATGACTGCATGATAGAGATACACATCTTAACCCCTCCGAAACAGAGACACACAAACACATCCATACATACACACACCACTTTAAAGGAACGTTTCAGCATTTTAACCTTATCTCTATCTGCTAGGTTTGCAGCATATCATCAATTGCCAAGATAATAATTTTGATGCTTCCCTGTACTTTAAAAGAATAGAAAACTCATTGACTGAAACCTGAAGTAGATTTATAATAGAAGCAATTGGGGTATTTTTGTAGAACACTTTCATGAATTCTTCAGTCGAAGGGATTTGTAAAGTAAAGCTGCACTATGTAGGTTTTGGGGATTTGGAAATGTGTAATTACATGTAATGTGCAGAAGTTTATTTTGTAATGTGGGTTGTACTTCGGACTCCTTCCCTGAATAGATGTATCTGATTAATATGAGCGCACTGAAAAAGTAGTCAAAGAGTCAAAGGTATTAGTTAATTAAAGCTGCACTATGTACGTTTTGTGGATTTGGAGACCTCTCTGGTGGAAATGTGTAATTGCATGCAAAAAGAAAAGAAGACCACACAGTAGCTGTGTCCCAATTCAGGGGCTGCATCCTTTGGAGACTGCATTTAAAGGCCAATTGCATCATAGCTGCGTGACTAGGCTGCCCCATTACGAAGGCTCCTTCATATGAAATGTGAAATGTGTCCTTCTTTTCCATGGCAACGAAGGATCGAACGGGTGGATCCTTCTCCAGCTAACATATCCCGAGGTTCATTGTTTGCCAGTGTGGATTCGAGAACATGGCGATGTCAGCACAGGAGGAAACGGCGGCTGAGGAGTGCACTTTTAAATGTAAGTACTGGGTTTAAATTGAGTCGAATAGCTAATGATTAATGTTAAAAAAGCCAATCTCATCAGTCTAATCAAAGTCTCTGGCTCCATCTTTAAAGAACTTTAAGAGAACTTGAGAGGAGCAGTGTTTCATGACGCAACGGCAAAGGCGGGAACAGCGGTGCTGTGATGCAAACAGGAAATCCACCACAGAGCAGAACATCTCATTTCAGTTCAGCCTTCCTTCAAAGCATGCAGCCCCTGAGTTAGGACACACTGAGTGAGTCACAAATGTAAAATAAATAATAATTTCTTCTTTAATACAATTTTTTTCAGGATTATAGGAACATGAAAAAGGGAACATAATTAAAACAAAGGATAAAAATAAAGAAAAAATAATCTCAGATGATCACGTTCACACAAACACAAATAACCTCACACGCAAAGGCTTAACTAAGGCAAAAGCTTAAAGAAAGAAATCAGCAGGCTAAAACTCTACGAGTAGAGAGAGAGAGACAGGGAGAGAGAGAAACAGAGACAGGGGGGAGAGAGAGTGAGTGATGAAGAGGTAGAGAGAGAGAGAAAGTGGTGGGAGTGAGAGCACCCGCAGATGTCTTCCCCTCTAACAGAAACTTGGAAAAAGCAGTTATAGCTTTATGCAAATTATATGTAAATTAGACAGTCTACATATACAATTGCTGATGCATCATTACAAGTCAAAACTACTATAATGCAGACTTGGATTGGTTCAGAAACTGAACAAAGTATCATTTGTTAGATTCAGTCGACAAAGTCACTGTCCCCCATGCGCATCTTATCGACGTCAGCAAGAGTCGCTCTCAGTCAGGCCCAAGGCCTTGAAGATTCCCAAATGATCACCTTTCACCCTGTTTTACTAAGCTGGAAAAACACAGCTCCAGCTCCTGTAGCATAGACTGTCACTACGTCTGTATAGATAGAGGATAGACATAAACAAATCCTTATGTCATGTCATGTCACAGTGTCCTTCTCAAGGATACATGTCACAAATCTCACAGTGACACAAAAGCCAAAGAACTATGATTCCTATAGTCATATATTTTAAAATGTATATTTACAGAATTCATCAACTCAATGGCTTCTGTTATAAGAGAGTTTTAAGCCAATTAGAGTAAGTACAAGTAAACACTTCAGAATGATCTGTTGAAATGGATGGTACAGTATAGATAAAACCGACAGAGATCAGGATGAAAAAGCCTAGAGTATTCCTTTAACCTGACCGAGACTGCCTGCAATAACCCACCGGACATCAGATCAGACCTTGAATTGATCTCTGCATTGCCGACATATGTTTACCATCAACGCTCACACACAGGCAAAGGTAACCTCAGTGAACTATGTGAAAAATTGCCTCTCACACTCACTACGTTTGCAAAGAGATGCTGAGCTGGTCACTGAGGCTATATCTTTCTTTCCGCTTCTAAAGCACTCAGTGACCTTGGAAGATTTTCTTTAAATGGGAATTCTACTGATTTTTCAAAATGTATATCATTTATATAATACTACTATATAATTTATAGAAATATATATACATGATTCATAAGTATTTAGAATGTTTTGGTGTGAAAAGGTTCATTGTAGACTTACTGATTTAGAGTTCTACATTAGTGGTGATAAGAACCAAAGGGTCACAATGTCTACAACACAGTTATTCACTATCCAAAACAACCAGTGAACCTTCAGATGTCTTCTGTGTGTTTGACAAGATAATACAATGGATAATCTGAAAAAAAGTTTTTTTTGGGGACTATTTTGATGTACAGTGCTCTGGATGTACCTCTTTGCCATGAGTGGATTATAAAACGTACAATTTGGTTAAAAATGTTATCTCCAAACTTTTTATACAGCAATGACTCAGGCATCAAGTCACATTTTCATAATCATTTCATATAATAGCTTTCTGCCATATAGGGTTTAGGGGCATTAAATGCTTCAAACATCTCGTTCCTGTCACCACCACTGTGAACAATTCTGACTTGCAAAGTTTCTCTAGAATGGAGCAGTTCTGTCAGTTCTGTCATTCAGTTCTGCCACTCTGAATGACTTTGTTTATATCTTAATGATTTACTTATGCAGAAATTAAAAAAAACTGGTGGAATTCCCCTTTAAGCCTCTGACATGAGCCCAGTTTCATGTTTTATCTCAGGAACAGCACTCTCTATTTAACCTGATTCTGCAACACGGAGAAACTGATCTATTCATGCTCTGCCCACAAGTGCGTTCTTTCTAATCACTACTTTTGCCAGGTTTAACAATTTTACAGAATGCTAGCAAATGTTAAAATGCTACACTACCAGGCATGGTAACATTAGCTTGATTATACAAAGAACTACACCTGCTCTCTTCTAACAGTGTTACCTTCCGAATGCATGCAAAACAAATGTTAAGCTTGTCCACAGTTGCTAGGAAAGAAAGAACACATGTACTGTGAGAACATGGAATGGTCAATTCCACATCTGCATCTATATTACTACATTGTCCTCTCAGACCAACAGAAAAACTCGAGCACTGACCTGCCTGATGATGGAGCATCACCAATATAACTTGCAGTATTAAAGTGTTTCTAAAGCTGCACATCGTAAAACCTGATTTGTCGAGTTCATTCAAATGGTTTATGGAAAACGTTTTTCTTGGTTAACTGGAATTGCGTGTGATTTAGTCAGGTAATTTGTACCACTAGGTAAATGAACATAGGACACCAACAAATGAGTCAAGGGCAATATGACCGTTTAAATGAACTCAGCAAATCTTGCAACGACTCAATACAAGCCAGATTCAGTATTCAGAGAAGACAATAGCATTTCTGCACATGTCCTGGGAAAAAGCAAAGGCTAAATCCCATAGAATTACCATCCCCTTATTAGAAATAAGAAACTTACATTCACTGATCACTTTATGAGGCCCATCTACCTTGTACTGCGCTATGCAAAAGCCAGACATCACGCTTCATCAATTTAATGTCTATTCCAAATGGTTAGTAAGTACAAATTATTAATTTTTCAGTGTCAGAAAAAGCAATTATTGGAATAAATACTAAAAATTGTAATACAATGAATAGTGATTTTATGTATGTCAAAGTTTTGTTTAACTAACTTTGTTTCACAAACCTCTCCTCATGGCATTTCAATCTTATTTGAAGTTGTCATCCAATACTTAGTTTGACTAATCAATGTTTCATTATGTTAAAGCTGCACTATGTAGGATTTGGGGATTTGGAGATTTCTCTGCTGAAAATATGTAATCATATCAATTTCTAAGAGCATTTAAAGAACACTCTCGTGAAACCCCTGCAAAATTTGACTCGATGCCTCTGACTTTTGAATTATTATTTCAGGCTTTACAGGGCTACTCACAGCAGTGCATGCACACCATACACTATATTGCCAAAAGTATTCAAACACCCATCCAAATAATTGAATTCAGGTGTTCCAATCACTTCCATGGCCACAGGTGTATAAAACCAAGCACCTAGGCGTGCAGACTGCTTCTACAAACATTTGTGAAAGAATGGGTCGCTCTCAGGAGCTCAGTAAATTCCAGCGTGGTACCATGATAGGATGCAGCCTGTGCAAGTCCAGTCATGAAATTTCCTTGCTACTAAATATTCCACAGTCAACCGTCAGTGGTATTACAACAAAGTGGAAGTGATTGGGAATGACAGCAACTCAGCCACGAAGTGGTCGCCCACGTAAAATGACAGAGCGGGGTCAGCGGATGCTGAGGCACATAGTGCGCAGAGGTCGCCAACTTTCTGCAGAGCCAATTGCTACAGACCTCCAAACTTCATGTGGCCTTCAGATTAGCTCAAGGGTTTTCCATGGCCGAGCAGCTGCATCCAAGCCTTACATCAAACGCAATGCAGAGCATCGAATGCAGTGGTGTAAAGCGCCGCCACTGGACTCTCTAGAGCAGTGGAGACGTGTTCTCTGGAGTGACGAATCACACTTTTCCATCTGGCAATCCGATGGACGAGTCTGGGTTTGGCGCTTGCCAGGAGGACGTCAGAGTGTTTTTTTTACCTCCTAACAAAAAAAAATATCTTACATACAGCAGCTTTAAATCAGGTGTGCTGGTGATGGAATTTAACAAATCCATGCAAAGACTTAAGGCACCCAGGAGATATCTGGGTCCAAACTTTGTTCTTCAAATTAGCTCACAACATCTTAACCGCTTTTTTGAAATTCTTGTTACTTTTACCTGTATGTTTATTTGTATTTATTCTAATGATATTTGATGCTTTTACAGGCACAAACATGCTTGTTGTAAAGATAAATGGAATAAAATAGTGCAGGTAGAGATTAGGTTGAAAAGCAAGCATTCTTTTAACCTGACCAAGAACGCCTGCAAGAACTGCCATATGCTTACCATGATATATGTTAACCATTTACACTCACAGACACAAAGTTAACCTCAATGAACTTGATTTTCATACTCACTACTTTTGTACAGTGATGTTAGAGCTGGTCACAAACATGCTAAGCTAAATGAATAAAAATAGCATGCTTAGGTGCCTACAACTTTAACACAGTACTGTATATTTAATAGAAAATTACACAGAAGCCTCAACTACTAAATACCCTTTGCCTTTATTACAGCTTCCATCCTTTTCATGGGACTTGCTTTCAGTTTTTCAAAGAAATTTGCAGAGATATTTTTGCATATCCCCAAAGTTCAAATAATCCCAAACACATTCGATGATTGTTACAAACCTCCTTGAATGTTCATGCCTAGGAGCAAAGAGGCAGCAACATGTGGTGTAGATGAGGGGGTATGAGGGTAGGAAGATCACAAATCACAGCCGAGGGTAAATTATGCAATGCTTTACTTATATGGTAAAAGTGTATCATACAGCCATATGCAAAGTAAGTACAAAAAAAAGTAAATGAAAAAGACGAAGCTTATGCAAATCCACATGTTATGGAATAAAGACTTTCAGCATAGCTATAACAAAACCAGCTACTCATAAGGGTGGACAATGAAAAGAAAGAAACAAAAAACAAGCTAACCTGCCTCGCCACAGCCAAACCTCCACAAAATATAAAAGGTGGCACCCGCCTCTAACCTAGTATATCTGCACAGCATGACAGAACCTGTAGTAAATGTATAGGCATGCCCAAGCTTTCTGGTCCATGCTTAAAGTACTGGGGACACATAAAATTAGGAATCAAGAGTGTAAACAGAACTTAAGCTTAGCAAACATAAATGTTCTAAAATGCCATACCGGCCATGCTAATAAAACACTTTAAGCATGCATTACACAACAAAAGGTCTACACACACACAAGGTAAATTAGACCAACTACCACAGCAATGCTCTCAGCTAAAAGCTGCTCATCTTGCACATGGAGTGAAGGAAATGTCTCTCAGTTATGGAGACACATGCTTTGTTTTGTTTGCCAAGGCCCACCCACACAGGAGGAAATGGTTACCTCTGTTGGCATCAGTGCTAATGCAGCCAACCAGCAACAGCTCCTCTCATTAATACATTCTCTGTACCCAGGAAAAATGAACACGTTAAACTGACTGACTGCTTTCACTGAAAATGATATTAATGAAGGGTGGTCTATGACTTTGGCACAGTACTGCAGTACCACTGTCTAGGTGACTCATATCTTCTAACGCACAGTCTGTCAGCCACCCTTACCACATTTATCACTGGTCCGTTTCTGATGACAGGGCTGCTTTTAACCAGAATCTGACCACTAATAAAGGACTCAAGGATGGCTAACACAAACAGTTAACTAGTACTAACTGCACACCAGCAATGTGTTTCTAATAAAGTGGATTTTGAGAATATCTGAAAGTAGTAAATTGTTGGAGTTCCCCTTTAAGCCAGCTACAGCATGTAGAAATAATGCATTAGGCTGGAAATCCACTGGGCTATTCTCAGAATGGTTAGACAACTGTGGAGGTAATTGAAGTGATTGATCTAGACACACACGTACGTGCAGTACAATGACCCCTCAGTCAGGGTTGAGCAGGGTTTGGCTGAGCCTCGAGGCAGCTGGAGCGTAGAGGTGATCTGTGAGTGTTTGTGTGTGTGCGTGTATAATTGGATATTATGGATTATGAAACTCATGTATCTCCTGCAGCTCTGAATCAATGCAGCCACTCAAACAAGCATTGCTATTCTCTAATCCAATTGTACACAAGCTAAAATTAATTATGTAGAAATATTACTTGCATTGATCAACACTGTCCCTCCATACACACATGCTAACCTGCACGTCCACAAACAGTCCAAGTTTCCATCTCCTCTAACATATTACTACATCTAAACGTAGCATATTGAGGTCACTCATCCCAACCAAGTGGCCCATTCTCCTCCCACAAATACTTTAGCAAGTTTGCCTTTATCATTAGCAACCTTCCTAGTTTTGATTAGCTGCACCTGCAAAGTCCATCTCGGTAGCGTAGCATTTTAAACCGGAAACTTAATATTACATCACTGCTCTGAACATTGAAGCTGTCTGACGTGAACAATTTACATATTTTGCAAAATGTGAGTTATGTGCTACAGTCTCTCAGTCAATTGAATGGGGTCCAGCTTCAAACAAGTTGCTCGGAAAGCAAGCACTTGTAGGTGGAGTATGGATAAGTCAGCTCAAGTTACTGCACATGTCAGTAGAGTTACTGAGTGTCTAAAGGCCATCGCACATCAGAAGCGCAGCATCCAAAAATTTGAAATCATTGCTTATTATTTTAATGGAGGTATGCACACCGGTGCTGACATAGTGCGTCAACATGTGCCAGCGCTCCATGGCTCTGGGCACTGTTCAGTTTCTCAGCACATCACAGTGTGCTACGCAGCATTTATCATTGCATCATTAAATTAAGATCTCTGGCTTGAAATTTACACTGAGGAAGGTAGTCAGTCTTTTAGATAAACAGACAGATGCTAATGGTAAGTTACCTCAGCTAACATTAATATCTGAGCTTTTTTCAGCTCGAATCTTTCAGCTAAAAAACATCCAGTCTGTGAAGACGTAGTAAATGGATGCCAAACATACTAAGTGATGCTGAACACTTTATTTCACTTAATTGATATGAGTAAAGAATAAAAATGAACTTGAACTTGGCTTTTTTGGGCTACCCCTGCTGGCATTCTGTAGCAGTGCTCTTTGTTAAGCACTGTGTCAGGTGGGCAATGGCCTTAAGCCAGTGGCCTCCAACCCTGGTCCTTGGTACATTCCTGTAGAATTTTAGTTCCAACCTGTATCAAATAAGCTGCCTCACCCCGTACTTAACTCTAATTCATCTGATCCAGCCAATCAGGGACTTGGGAAGAGGTTGATTAGCTGGAGCAGGTGTGGCAAATTGTAGTTGGAACTAGACACTGCAGGAAAGTAGCTCTCCAGAACTAGGGTTGTAGACCACTGGTCTAAGTATTCTCCTCCAGGGGGAGGGCTCAAGGTCTTCAGAGAAGGTCTAATGCATGTCTCTCATTTTTTTAGTTCATATTTTAAATAGTATCATCATGCTTTTTGTGTTTAATCTATGCAACTATTATAGTAATACTCTTATTATTAAGTTTTGTTTAGAAAGAAATTAGTTAAGATATTGAAATGCCCAACCAAAAATTCTAATCAAGACTTTTTTTGCACACCTGACATAGATATAGCCAAGTGAGCTCTCCCATTGTTTAGGCCTTCAGAAGCTGGACAGAGGCCTTACATATTAGATTAATTACCAACATAATTAGAATGTGATAATCATGTTTTCCATGTTTTCATATTTAACCAATCATATTTTCCGAGCCACAGCTCTGTGGAGATTAGTAATGTCCTTTGTCAACATTCCATTCAAAAAGCCTTAGGCTATTAGCTGATGGCCTGAAGTCTGCAGTGCTGTGGTGCATGTGGATTTGTGTCTTGACACATGTTTGCTAGACCTTCCAAAAGTCCTACATATGTCACTGTGAATACTAGCCATAGTCTAAATAGGTTTCAGAAATATACAACAGCAACAGCAGGGATTTTTACTGAAAAGGTTACTGTAAAACTTCAACATACAAAGTAAAATATTTTATCATTGTCAGAACAAAACCTTGTAACTCTAAAAGTAACTAAAAGAGAAAGAAAAATGTTCTTTCAATATAAGTTAATGTAACACATTTTTATTTTTATGTAAGTTAATGTAACACAATTTCATTCTAAGTCATTTCGGACCATTTTATTCTAATGCAAAAGATGATATGTTAGTATGTCTGCTGCAGGCTGCAAATAAAAAAATGGACTTGTTTTACAAGCTTCACATGTCTGTGTTTAATTATGAAGAGCCAAAAAAATAATGTGCACCAGCATTAGCTCTGAGCTAACATACTATTGGAAGTCCTGTAGGGGCTCTAGCAGAAATCACTAGCATTAACACAGAGGTGGAATTTTTCTCTTTTTTGACAATGTTTTGACCTTTTTGGCCCAAACTGAAGGCCTAATCATCACGGTTTGCCATTGTTCTCTTCTGAGGATGAAGTAGTTTACACTCTGTGGTGGAAGGCCTCTCCTGGACCTAGACATCATTTAGAGATAAATCCTGCTACATATTAATCACAGCAACACTGTTAAACTTTAACCCACAAACCAACCCATGCTGCTCAGCACTGGCACAAACACAGAGCCTCTGGGTCCAGGCTGATCTCCAGCTCTGGTCTTCTGGGAGATTTTACAGAGACAAACTATACGTTCAGACAGAAAGACCATTATGGTAGACTTTCCTCTTTCTATTAATTTTTAAATATTGTTCTATTTTTATCAGAGCTTGGAGAGCCTCCAGTCAGGGAACGCAAACAATTTGCCAGCAGAACAGTCTGCAAACATGGCATGGAGGAAATCAGGCACAGAGATGCCTGTTAAACCTTGTTAAGCTTGTTAATGGACATTTCTAAGCTGCTAATTATTTATTTGCTGTACAGCCTGTTTCCTCTAGAAGAAGGAGCAGTGTGTTAATCAGTACACAGACAAGTGTGAGTAGGTTTAATATTATTTCATATTCAGGCTTTTTCTTGCAGACAGAAATAGCAAATGCTTCCAAATCCTCAAAGGGGAAAAAAGAACAAAGAAACCAATAAGTACATGCAAAACAGAAACACGTAACTGAATTATTTCCAGTGTAGGATACATCTCTCTCTCTCTCTCTCTCTCTCTCTCTCTCTCTTTCTATCTGTCTGTTTCTTTCTCTTCTCTCTCTGTCTCTCTCTCTCACTCTTTCTCTCTCCTTCTATCTGTCCTTCTATCTCTCTTTATCTCTTTTTTCTCTTTCTCCTTCTTTCTCACTCTCCCTCTGTGTTTGTGTCTCTCTCTCGCTCTTTCTGTCTGTCTCTTTTTTCTTTCCCTTTCTCTCTCTTCCTTTTTCCTGTTTTTATTTCTCTCGTTTTCTTTCTCTGTGTATCTGTCCCTCTCTGCCTATCTCTCACTCTTTCTTGCTCTCTGTCTCTCTCCCTTCTCTCGCTCTCACTCTCTCTTTCTCCCGCTCTCTCCCTCTCTTCTCTCTTTTCCTGTTTTTATTTCTCTCTCTTCAATCTCTTTCTCTCCATTTCTTGTCCATTTCCCTCTCTCTTTTTCTCTCCTTCTCTCTCTCCTCTCTTTTCCTCTGCTTTCATTTCTGTCTTTTTCTTTCTCTGTGTATCTCTCTCTGCCTATCTCTCACTCGTTCTTGCTCTATCTCTCTCTCTCATTCTCTCTCTCTTTTCTGTCTTTTCCTCTGTTTTTATTTCTCTCTCTTCAATCTCTCTCCCCCCCTTTCTTGTCCATTTCTCTCTTTTTCTATCTTTTTCTGTCCTTTTCTATCTCCTCTCTTTTCCTCTGCTTTTATTTCTCTGTGTATCTCTCTGCCTATCTCTCACCCTTTCTTGCTGTCTGTCTCTCCCCTTCTCCCCCCCCACATTTCCTCTTATCTCTCTTCCTCTTTTTTATTTCTCTCTCTTCAATCTATTTCTCTCCCTTTCTTGTCCATATCTCTCTCTCTCTCTCTCTCTCTCTCTCTCTCTCTTTTATAGCACCACTTTAATAGAAAGTTCTGCTCTGGCCTCAAGTTCTTATTACTTGATTGAGTGAATGAGAGTGAGATTTATGATTCAAATTAATACCATTTCTTTGACTTCACTGTTTGCACTGGGGAGCTGAATGGCTCTATAACAGATGGTCTAATACATTTTAACCATCCTAAGCACAGTAGTTAATAATATAGCTATCAGGGAACCCATTCTTTCTCATTTGGCTCTGGCTGAGAGCAGTGCGGTGGTGCAATTTAGCGTTTCACTCGGAGAAAATGTGCAGCGAAATTAACTAAGGAAAAACCCGTCATCTCCCACTTCCTCACCCTGTGTCAGCCGCCAAATGATGAAAAAAGACCCAGCCAGGTAAAAATTTATACAAGCCTATGCAGATATGATTACATGAGGAGTATCTATGCAAATATCATTACTGCTGCCATCGTCATCATCATCATAATCCCAATCATCTTGAGAGAAACATATCTAAGTGTTTGCTGTTGGACGTAAAGATGCCATCATCACTTTATAGTGAAAAGAAACTGAAGATTTACAATTCAAAATAATCATAAGGAAACGTCTATGATGGATCTGTCTAAGACGTGTAGTGCTTAATGAGAGCACAACTCATCCATAAGCAGCAGATTTGAGCACTGAAAAAGCAGCAGCTGCACCTGAGCTTGGTGGGGTGCTAACGATATTTAATCATCCAGCAATCAGACTTTAATTAATCCTCTCCATCACACCGATTAAAAGCAGAACGCTGATCACCTCAAGTCAATTAGCCGTCCAGGAGCCCTGTTATAAGTTGCACACATCTCCGCTGACTTTAATTGGAAGAGAAGGACATAGTTACCAATAAAATAATAAATGTCAGAACATCTCTCATAATTAAAAGATTGAACCTCTGTTAACAAGAACAGCCTGTTTATCATTTACTAATTAAATTATAGCCTTCTTTGGTCAATATATGCAAACTTCTGCATTCAATAAGAACTCTTATTGAGAAGAGTTTAGTGTGATAAAAAAGTTTCTCCAGTAGAGATGTCTTCACTTGACATCATTCTTAGTAGCATTCATAAGGCTACATGACCCCTACATAAACCTTTCATGGTGACTGACAACTATATAAACATTTACAGTACTGTGCAAAAGCCAGAGACCACCCTTCATTTATTTAACTTCCAGTCAAGACTTTCATTAAGTACAAGTCATTTTTTTAGCATCAGAAAAGAGCAGAATACATACTTAAATTATACAGAAACCTCATCATCTAAATGTATGTTTTTCTGTATTTAATGTATCCACTGTTTGCCTTTATTACAGCTTCCCTTCTTTTCAGGAGACTTGCTTTCAGTTTTAAAGAAATCTGCAGAAATATCTTTCAACACCTCTAAAGTTCAGTCTTAGAACTTTGGTTGGTTTTGGTTGGTTGCATTTTCTGCTTCTCACATTCCAAATGATTTAGTGATTCAATGATAAGTCTAGATTCCAGGGTGGCCAGTCCGTTGTTCTGAGAATGTTTTTTCTTTTTTTCTGACTGATTTTTTTTCAGTAATGGCACATCATTTCAGACCCAAAGCAATGAATTGCCTTCTCACAGTGGAAGGATCGACATAAAAGCCTGTAGATTTTTTCAGATCTAAAGCGATCTAAAGCGAACCTAAAGGATTATCTTATATCTAATCTTCTCAGAAACAACTTGTACCTAAAGGAGCAGTAAGCAATTTTAAGCCAGTACACCAGCATACATCAGCAACAGATTTGTGATTCCAATCTGCAACTGTTTGAGCTCATGCACAGGATATAGGGGGAAGGGAAAAGACTATGTGAAGCTGAAGGACATGCATTGTCAAGAAGAAGAGATGGCCAAGAGACAGACAAAGAGGAGAAGATCTGAAGAACAAAGATTGAGAAAGAAGTTCTGAGATCAGGCAAGGGTGAAGAGCCGTGTTAATATCTGTAAGATGTTTCAATGGTGAAGAGAGCTCTGAGAGCTGATGAAGCTGAAGTTGACTTCATATTCGCCAGCTTCTGCTTTAAATTTTCCTGTTTCACCTTAAATGGTGTAGCAGTTACATTCTGGTGCCTGAAGTGCCAAAATGAGTGTGTTTAGATGCATTCAATAATCCAATCAGAACTGGGTTTCTGCAGTAATCTGATTATTCAAATAGTCATCTAAATAGCATACTCCAATTATTAGATTGAAGTTAGGTCTAGAAATCCAATTAAGAAATCCGAAAAAGAGAGCTGGATTTTAGCTCAGTATTCAGATTTCTCAGTGCATGTAAACACTTACATGAATTTCTTTTAGATTTCTCAGTCTGCACATGTGTGAAAGAGAATGCAGTACTGGAAATAAACAAGCAGTGTTACCACGATGGCAGCAAAACACTTTTGGAGTGATGCTGAAACCAACTACATTCTTGACAAAATAAAGTGTTTTAATATTTTTCATCTTCTAGATGATGTATGTTTATATTTTCAGGTAAAGTGTTTATAAAAAAAAGCCTCAGCATGAAGTTTGAGTTTTACATTACATTTACACAACATCCTTATCTGTGAGTTTACTGGCCGGTTGCAAAGCAGAAATCTGATTATTGCCTGACTCATCTAGACCAATAGTTTTACCATTATCTAATTACTCAACACATTGATTGGAGTTACCAGTAGTTATTATTGAGTGCATGTAAACACCAGCTTCATCGAGATTTCAAGCACATGAAAAGGTGTGAGAAAGTTACTCTGTATGTGCTTGACAGGTGGGTAACACTAATTTTTTGCTTTTTCACAGAACCAATAGGTCAGTTTTGGTTCATCCCGTTTGCTAAAGTTTGTAAAAGCTAATCCCAACTGGTTAGCTTCGCAGCATTTGTAGTGACAGTATGCTAAACCACTACCCAGCTAACATTAGTTACATTACCTGCTGTGTCGTTGTTCACTCTAAAGTTATATCATGGTATTTGTCTGTACAACATTTGTGAAGGATTTTATGGCTACGAAGATCTAAAAAAATGGTTTGCTAGCCCAGTTTCATTTGCATTGACAATGCATGTCCATGAATTTGGGGGATGGAGAAGGAGCACTGAAGGGAGGAGTGTATTCGTTCTCCAGAAATGCTAACTGCAGCTTTAATAGTTGTTCTGACTGCAAGTTAAATAAGTAAATGCTGGCCTCTGACTTTTACAGTGTACATTTTTTTTGTTCTTTTCAGTATACAAACCACTAATTGATGCTTTGGAGTGATTTTTGCTGGACCTCAGTACCAGCCAATATTATTGCCCAACCGGTCTATCAGACAGGTGCTACTTTGGGCAGCTCTGCTGGGACTGAATGGTGGCTGTCAGTCACTCCACCTTCAGCACCATGAACAGAGCTTTGGCGCAGTCTGACTCATCCTTATGATCCGCTTTTCTCTTTACAGCTTCACAATGAGGAAGAGAAAAACAATTACACAGTTTCCTGAAGACTGAAGCACACACATGCACGCGCACACACACACACACACACACACACACACATGCTTGCACAAACACACACCCTGCTTTACGAATTCTCCTTATCTGGAACAACCACGTCACTTAATACACTCTCAGACAGAAGATTCGTCTTCATTAGTACTTGTGTTTGTGTGTAATTATGCGCATCGGCACGTCTGTGTGCATGTGTGTGTAGGGGCGTGTTCTGATTGTCGGGGCATGTCCTATTTAGAGCATTTTTTTTTTCACAGCTCATCCGTCGTGGATAGGGTGAGATTGAAAAGTGCGATACTCATTTATCAAACCACTCCTCCCACAGCAACACCTCAGTTCCTTTATCCACAAACAGGGCTTTCAGATGTGACACTCGCACGGACGGCTGTGCCACGTCTCCTCGCTCTCGGGAAGGATGCCACAGAGCTCATGAGGTATTTTCCACACTGCTACCCCGCATTAGTCTGAGGGCCTGCGCAATCATTTCAAAGTGCTGCTGCAAGGCTGATGTTTTTTCTAAGCCTATTTACATCCATTGTATTAACAATAACATATGGTGCTGCTATAGACTTCAAAGGTTGTGGTATGTCAGTTCCTTAGTTTCTCAAGAAGAGCCTGTATCCTTTATTGTTCTTGTACTTTTCCCCCTGAGGTCCACTCGTGCCATTGGTGTGGGCTTAGCACCAAAAATTCATAATTCATTTTTTACATTCATTCCTCTCAGGTTTAAACAGGCTGTTTTCATTACTGGACCTTTAAGACTGATATATGCAAATGGTCTCTTTTCTGCTGTGTGCTGTGCCACAATCTAAAAACTGGGCTGAAACACTCCGTCTAACTTCAATGTGAGTAGGCGGAGCCAAACTGCTGCAGGCTGAATAAGGAGCTACATGTAAGTGCATTGGTTTTCATGACCAAAACAATGAATTGAAAATACTTTCCACGTACAGTCTTATACAAAAGTCTGGGAACCCTGGTCAAATTACATATTTGGTGAAAATAAGCACACAATCCTCTACAGAGAAAACACTTCTGCACATTTTGTTGCACAATTACTGATCATTTGCTGAACACTCCTGATTGGTTGTGCATATTTCAGGTGCAAGCCATTTAGTTCACATAATACAACTTACATTCCACACAACTCCCACCCAAAACTTTACTTTCCTCAAATACCATCACCACAAAAACTCAATATTTATCCTCAGAAGCACTTGGGAAGTTCTTTTATAATGGTGTTCATCATCTTGCATGAATTCACCAAATCTTCATTGTATGTGCAAAGTTTAAGCCGCTCCCCCGTCCAAAGAAATGTGTTTAAGCAGCTGGAAAAACTCTGCATCGATCCTGCTCTGTACTGAGTGGGAAACAGAGAGAACAGAGAGAAAGTTTGCCATCATTTCTAGGAAAAACAGAGTCATTTCTGCAGCGTGGATCAAAGGAGGTAAGGCTGTGTCAAAGCCAGAGTGTCTGTTTTTTCTGGGAATAATAACCGGAGAGGTCTCGTTCTGATCAATAAAACTGTGGGCACAGGAGCACGGAGAGGGCAGGAGAGACTGGGTTCACTTCACTCACTAAGCTTTATGACTCAGAAAAGATGAACAATTTCCAGAATCTCTAAAAAAAGTATGATATGTTTCCACATAGTTTCATCATCATTTCTACCATTTTTAATGAATATATAAACCATCCTATCATTGTTTTCTTTTAAACAGGTTCAGTTTTGTAAGAGTTTTTTTTTTTTAATTTCCAGTAAGGACTGCCTACTCTATAACACTGGCAGTGACCTCTTGGGCAGCTTCTGTATTTTGTATACATGCAGAGTGCTCAATATAGAAAAGCTAAGTGCACATCATACATGGTTATACCTAAAGTGAATCTTGCTAAGCATGCACTTACTGGAGGGAAGACATAAAAAGCTGTTAAAAACTCCTTCAGAAAATTATAGAATAATAATTAGTAAACATTCTTAAAAAATAAAGTTTTCTAAATGGTGCTTGACTTGAGTGGTTCCCTGAAAAAGATTAATCCATATAGAATATTTACCTTTTTGGCCGTTATTCAAGCTTTACAGAGGTTCTTCATACTAATAAATTCCTTTGGTAAAAATGGCTCTTTATATAACAATCTATTGAAGGGTTCTTTAGGGAACCAAAAGAGGTTCTTTTGTGGCATCGCTCCAAATAACTCTTTTTGAGATCTATATTTTTAAGACTGTAGGTATTACAATAATTATTATGGGATAGTAATATATAGGATGGGATGATGGTATAAATAACATTAGTGTGGTGCTGATTAGTGTAACTCCTATATCTATAGTACTGTGCAAGTCAGAAACCACCCTTCATTCAGTTTACAGTCACAATGGAAGAAAATACCATTTAAAAACTATTTGGAGGGGTCCTTTGTAGATGATTAATAAACTCTTAACAGATTATCAGTAACACATCAACAACATATCAGTGAAGTAGCAGTAGTGAAGCATCTAAATACACTGAAGTAAATATCTTGTAGATGTACTGTTGATACATTACTTACATTAAGAAGATGTATTGTTAATATGTTGTTTCCATTACGCAAAACCTAACCTTACCCAACCTTACCTAAAACCTAACTCTAACCCCAGCCCTAATCCTAACCCTAACCTTAACCTCAACCCAAAACCTAATCATAACCCTCACCCTGGCCCTAATCCTAACCCTAACATTAATCTTAAACCAAAACCTATTCCTAACCCTCATGTGTTTAACATGTTACCGGGAGTCCATTGAGTGTTTGTTTCATCTATAAAGGACCACTCAAAATAAAGTGTCATCCATACATTTAACATAAAATAACACAACTAAACATGATTTTTTTCTGCATTTAGTGTGTCCGCCCTTTATCTTTATTACAGCTTCTGTTCTTTTTAGTCCTGCTTTCAGTTTTGCAAAGAAATCTGCAGAGCTTTTTTCCACAACTTTAAAGTTGTTTGAAGTTGCTTGCATTTTCTGCTTCTCATGATCCAAATAATCTCCAGCACATTCAGTGGTGTTGAGGTTTTTTTTGTCTATTTCCTGAGTTGTATTCTCACAGTGGAAAGATTGGCAGAAGCTTGATTTTCTTCTCTCTCTCAAAAATGAAAGTTTCTGATGGTCTTCCAGAATTTGGGCGTTTTTTTTGGAGTCACAGCACATAAAACTCAATATTTAAAAAAAAAAAAATGAACAGTTTTGGAAACTCCTGTTTTTTTACTTCTTTTCCTTTAACTTTCCCCTTCCTTATGCATTTTATATATAATCACCTCAGAAATAACTCCTGAGAAATAAATAACTTGTACTCAATGGTGGTTTTTGACTGAAGGTTAAAACAGTAGTCTGAAAATAGAAGTCTGAAATGGTGACTTCACAGGAGAAGGAAAAAATGTCCTAAACTTTTAATGTCAGATATTGTAATGAGAAGTAATTTTGGACCATTTCTATTGGTCCATTTGTCTTAGAATATATGGCCTCAGTTTCACCGTAAAGACAAAACAATGGAACAAGAAACACTATCTGTCTGTGCGCAATGACCTCAACAAACTGCTTTCCATACAGAATTACATTAGAGCCATCATTTGATGCGTTAAATAAAATGAGAAATATGAAATAATCTTTATTATGGAGATGAATTGAGAGTCTATTTGAAGTGCACTGACTGTACTGGAGAGAGCTCAGATGGATAAATGTGTTTAGCTGTACTCATAAAAGCACACTGTCATCTATTGTGAGATTTCAATCCGTCTCTCTCCCCTTTGAGAGCAGGCAGACGGGTATTGCACACTGGAAGTGGCAGCTGCCCCTGCACTGAGTTACGGAACTTCAAAGTTCTGTCTTGCATCAGTCTTCTAAACCTGATTACAGCACAGCCTAACGCAGCATAACCACGTCTCTCACTGCTCAGAGGAGAGCAGAGCACAACCTATCACATTTTGGCTTGGGCTAATTTTAAAAAAATATGTGACCAAAAATGATCATTTTTTCTGTGTAAGCAGCCAACAGATCTCTGCTACAAATAAAAACGTATGCTTTGATTCAAACACCTGCCATGTTAGGTTGTACTCCGCACTCCTCTACATCTACTCATAGAGCATAAAAACACTTTCCACCAATGACAGTTATATTTAGTTACAATTAGTTAGCATATTGCAGAAAAGAAAACAGAATATACACTCACTGAGCACTTAAGTACCTTACCTACCTTACATCTACATTCAGTGTCCATTTTATCAGCTCCACTTACCGTATAGGTGCACTTTGTAATTCTACACTTTTATTAGTGGTCGGGTCCCCACAGGACCACACAGAGCAGGTATTATTTAGGTGGTGGATCATTCTCAGCACTAACACGCCACCACCTTGTCAGTGTCACTGCAGTGCTGAGAATGATCCACCACCTAAATAATACTTACTCTTTGGTGGTCCTGTGGGGATCCTGACCGTTGATGAATGAGATAAAGGGGAGATGGACTACAGATGGACTACAGTCTGTAACTGTAGAACTACAAAGTGCACCTATATGGCAAGTGCAGCTGATAAAATGGACAATGAGTGTAGAAACAAGGAAGATACAACCTAAGTGCTCAGTGAGTGTATTTTCAATTGCTTTTTTGTATGCGTCTCATTCTCAGCGTCTTGTTACATTTTTAAAAATAAAGGTACCAGAGAGGGTCTTTGAAATTATGCCATAGATGCCACATTTGGTTCCATAAAGAACCTATCAATGGAAGATTCTCTAAAGGAACGTTTTTGTTAAATGAGATGTGTGAGTGCAAACAACCTTTTTAAATAACTTACTCGTAATGTAAGACTTCTATACAGATTAAAAGATTTTCCTAGAATTGTACATCCAAGCTAAGAACCATTTAACAACCACTGATTTTTAATGGTGTATTTTTCTTCTCTTCTCTCTCTCTCTCTCTCTCTCTCTCTCGCTCGCTCTCTCTAATTATTTGTTTTTTTTTTCAATCTTGTTACCATTCCACCTCTCTCCCCCATCGATCTGTTCTTTTTTAGCCTATCAGTCCAACACATGAAGAGCTAAAGCCTTAGAATGACTCTCATTTGCACAAAACAAATCTCTTTATTTAACTGTAGTTGACCAGCTTAGACCCAAAGCAGAGAAAGCTAAGCTCTGTACACTGGAAAAAAAAATGTTGCATGCATTAACCACTTCAAATCCCAGGCTTATTACAATGCAAACTCTCCAAGCTATTCTTAGGTTCTAGAAGTGTGTAATAAAACTTTGGGACCGCCGGTGGGCCCGGGCCATTTAAGGGGTTAAATGTACTTGATTCAAATGTGCATATTTTTTCCACATGAATACGCTTTTTTGGCAGAAAGTAAGTACACTAAAAGACAAAAGTGTGTTGATATGTTTTATTCATGTGGAAAGTTTTCCCCCCCAATCATGAGATTCAAGGCAGAAACAGCAACTGATAATGGAGTAGCCGACAATGCAGAACAGCTTGCATCCCAACAATACTAAACATTGTATTGACACAACTGGTTGTCAGCTGACTTCAGAGCAGTTGTAAATGCCCATAGACTTAATTGCCCACCGTGTTTATCTCTGTACAAGACACTACGCTGCCCTGAGTGTCTTTGACTTCTTCAGATAGCAATAGTCTCGCTATGCAACACTTACAGTAGGCTAACATAAGACACAGCTATGATATAAATGTGAGGACAATCAACAGATTAACTTTGTAAAATGCAAGTCTCCTATATTTTAGATCACTTCTAACATTGCTAGGTAAACCAGTATGTTATAGTCTAACTCAGTGCTATAGGCAATAAATAGAAGGTGGGGTTGATTAGGGTTGGAGCTAAAGTCTGCAGGAAGGTATGTCTTCAGCGGCAGGGTTGGTGATCACTGGCCTAGCTGATATAATTGGAGTAGTTGCTAAGTTCAGGCTACAGGTATTGTAGTTCTCTATATTAGCAATCAAATGAGAACTTAATAGTAGTTCAAAGTTGTTGTATTGTGCTGCAACTAGCACACTGATAGCATAATATTATGTAAAGAAATCAACAGGTAGATTAGGCTATATAGAGTCGGTTTCCTAGACACAGTTTAAGCATAGTGTAGAATTAAATCATAAAACTAAAGCCAATTTACTGTTGAAAAGCCATTTAGGTCTAGGATTAAGCTGCATGGGGATTTAGGAAAACTGTCCATTATGTCTTGTTAACTGTATGAATAGCATAATACTCTTCCTGTTAGCGAAGGTTTGGTAGGGACAGGCTTTTTTGAGGTATTTGAAGGTACACTTGTTTATTTCATGATAACAGACCAAAAGAAACGTCACAAAATTATTTGGAAAAAATGTTAGGTTACATTGTCTTACATTAAATTAAATTAAATCAGTTAAACCAGTTTACAGAACAGTAATAGCAGTTTATTGGAGAATGGAGGGACAGGAAATAAACAAATGAAACAAACGAAATGAAAAGGTGCATGAAAGTTTGGGATGGGTAGGAAAGGAAGCAATTAACTGGTGAAAATCTTAAAGGAGGTTAGAAATTAGCAATTGGAATAGCATATATTTATGTTCTGCAAAATGGACCCGCTTAAAATTTTGACCCTTGTTTCTGCCTTGTGTAGAAATTGTGTTAAAATTTGAATCATGTAAATTCTGTGCATTACTGCATTAGGGCTTGTGGGAAGCATGGGTCAAAGGGCATTTTTACAGTAATCAGCCTTCGTATATGTCTAGAAGGCAGCACTTTGGCCAGGAGCTTACAATAACCATGGTGCACCATGGTGGGCTCCCATTTAAACTCTGTCTAAGTTTGTTGCTGGTGCTCCTTTTAAAAGGAAACAGGACCAAAACTAAAGTGGGCTGACAGCGGGGAAATAGCCTGGGTCCGTGGCCATGCGCAGATAAGGAGCGAAACAAAAGAACAAGAGATTAGATGGATGGGAGGATGGAGGGAGCCAATTTCCAGCCCAGTGAGAAAAGCCCATCTCTATTTCACACCGCAGAAGGCCGTGAGTGCTATATAACACTCCATTTGCCCTGCCTCTACATCCGCGCGCCTGCCAGCCTCAGATCAGCCCGCAGGCCTTAGTTAGGGTGGGAATGCTTGGAAAACATGGTGCAAACTGATCCAAGGTCAGTTCTCAGGATGGATACAACACCACCGATACTGGACGCAGCAGGAAATAACTCGAACAGATGAGAGGAGATTGCATCCTGTGTTGTGCCTGGCAAGACAAAAGCATAGCCTTCAGTAGAACTGTGTGCTGTGGGAGAGAGGAAGTGAGGGGATGCATTTGCAGTTAAAAAAAACAACTCTTATAGGCATATTTGCATTGTACACTGCGTGTCTGTACTCGAATGAAGCTTAACCTTTCCATAAGAAAAGAACTATTGCTCTTCGTAAATTTACATCTTCCGAATAAAAGCATCTCTGCAGGGCCGACTGCTACATATTCTCTCCCAGTTGCTATGACAGCGTCGTGCTTTAGCATGGAAGTGCTCACTTACTGCCTGAACAAAATGCTGCCTAAACTGCTTTTACGCAAGACGTAAAAGCATCAAATGAGCAGATATCACTCCATCTATCATCTTAGATAAGTTTTACAGATAAGGTAGTCTCAATGTCTTTCCCTGAACTATATAGTGATAGGACACTGCAAGCCTATGCAGTGACCATCTTTATGGCATTAGACTGAAAGTGCATTCATATATTAGTATTCCTCTTAACAAACAGCGCACAGAATAGCAAAGCCTAATAAATTATGGTTATATCTTCACAAAAAAAACAAAACAATTTGTAGAGAAGCAGCCCCATATCATGATGCTCTTACTTCCATACTTCACTGTGAGTATGGCATTCTTGGGATCATATGCCCATCTTTTCCTTTTTCAAACATGATAAGCTGAATTATTGCCAAAGATTTCTATTTTGGTTTGATCTGACCACAATCTGACCATTGCTCCAAAATGGTTCTGATTTGTGTAAAATGCTACATGTATATCATTGTGCTTCTTTTCTTAGCAGAGTGTGTTGGAAAAGAGATGATTGCGGTGCAGTTCATTGCTTATTGTTCTGAGTGTAACTGTTGTTTCTGCTTCTCATGTTGTCCTTCAACACTTTTTGAGTGGCTGCTGGCTTGGTTCAGTTTAGTTGCTGGATTAATTAGGGTTTCCATGAACTTTCCAGTTGCATGTTATCAAACCAATTGTACCGTCAGGGATGTTTAAAGTCTTTGCTATGCCTCTGTAGCTTCTTCCATTTGAGTTTTCTTTAATAATGTTATTCCTGAGATCTTTCAGTAGATTTTTCACTTTCACCAGCATTGCTGCTTTTTGGATGAAATCATATCAATCTATGGTCTTTTATAATAACAGCAGGTGCAATTTGCACATTTTTTAGCATTGATATTTAGAACTTGAATTATTTTTATGTAACTTTTACATTTGTAAGTGTCTAAACTTTTTTTTTTCTCTATCAGCTTTTGTTTATAAACCTATTTTTGTTGATGTCTATAAATTTATACTTTTTTGTTCAAGTCAAAAGACTTTAGGCTGAAGGCCTAGAAAGCCCTGAGCATTCCCTTCTAATGTCCACTAAATAGACTGTCTCTGATAATAATAGTATAATGATTAGTCTAAAGCACATAATAATACTAACGTGCATGCTTTAGTAGTCTCTCTTACTAGCTGATCAAAATGATGCCTAAACTGCATAACATGAGACAAAAGCATGTAACCCATTAAAATCCTAGACTTATTACATAGTAAAGCTTTTTTTTTCAGTCACTACAGAGAATTTAATGCAAACTGGTTGAGCTATTCTTAGGTCACAGAAGTGTGTAACAAAACTTGTGGGCCCTGGCCATTTAAGAGGTTCATCAGCATTCATTATCTTGGAGATGTTATACAGATAAGGTAGTCTGAGCATGATGCTTATTTTCCCCCCAAACAAAACAGTAATAGGGTATTACAGCAGTACCACTATAAACATCATTTATTTACAGAATAATGGACGAATATCCTTTATTGTAAGAGTGAAAAGCTTTAGACAGCAGAGACATGCCTTTCATTAAACCCAATGAAGCTTATTCTCAGTCATTTACACACAAACACACTTGGGAAAACTTACATTGAGACTCCAGTCGTATTTGGATGTACTTCTCTCCATTATTAGTAAGTAGTTTAGCTTATTATTAGCTCAGTCCTTGTCACTGCTTATTCTGCCAACAACTCTCATTTTAGCAGACTCCTACATATATAATGAAAAGTAATTCATTTAAAGACTGCACAACTGTGAACACTGTGTGGGAAACGTATTGACATATTTCTCTTTATGGGTCCATTATTAATGCCTACTTGTATTTACAGAAATGACCATAAAACATAATATTAGATTTATCCGTGTCATTAATTGTTGTTCCAGTAACACCCCAACATATATGTTGAGTTTGTAATTCATTTAGAGTGTAAAAAATGTACTGTAAAATTTACAGTAAGTTACTGTCACAGTCACAATAACTTTTTTAAGCACACAGTATGCTCCTGTACATCTGCAGTAATGCTAGATATGTTTTTGCAGCTAAAGAGTATACAGTACAGGGAATAGTCATGGTGGAACGAATGCACTTGCATCAGGTCCCGATATCCAGGGATTCCTGGCAACGCTGACCCGTTGCGTGGGCTCATGAGATAGTAATTCCATTTAAGGAGAGAAGGAGACAAGCGAGGGTCAAAAAAAGAAAAACAATAAAAAAAGTTCAAAACTCAGGTACACAATGCAGAGCCTTTGCAAACTAACTTAGAAAACAAAGGAGTATAAGTAGCAGGCATAATGAGTCCAAGATCAGATGCAGGTGTGCGTAGTGAGGAGGGGAGTGGGCTGAGCCAGGGAGAGTCCAAGTCGAGTCTTCCCAGAGAGGGGGAGACATGACATACATGTTCTCAAGTGCAGTTTGGTGGATTTGTACTTTCATTTTCACATGATAATATTTTTAATTCAACTCTAGTATATTTAGGTTGACAATAATGTACTTTTTTGGGTTTTATTTTGTGGGTTTAGCTTCTATACTGCTTTGCTGTTGTTCACACCTCTCATTCTGGAGCTTTATCACTTTATTTAACCAAAAGGTGCTATACGTTACTCAGCATTTTGGCAGCTTTTGTACATTCTTAAAAAAGATGGTTCTTCCAGGGTTCTTTGGTAAGAGAATTCGTTCTATTTAGAACCATGAATTCAATATAGAATCATTTTATGCATATACACATACACACACACATTATTCAAACTGCTTATCCTTCTGGGTCACGGGGGGTACTGGAGCCTATTCCAGTGGTCACTTGGCGGAAGGCAGAAAACATCCTGGACAGGTCGCCAGTCCTTTGCAGGGCAGACATACAGACATATGCACCTACACACATTCACACCTAGGGTGTCCAATCAGCCTGACTGCATGTCTTTGGACTGTGGGAGGAAACCCATGCAGACATGGTGAAAACACTCCACACAGGAAAGACCCTGGTCGCCCAGCTGGGAATCAAACCCATGCCCTTTTTGCTGCGAGGCAGCACTACCCACTGCACCACAGTGCCGCCGAGTTCATGCTCATACAGTGGCCTCAAAAAGCGTATGAACTTGTTGTGTTACATACATACATACATACATCATCTAAACCGCTTATCCTTCTGGGTCGCGGTGGGATGCTGGAGCCTATCCCAGCTGTCATTGGGCGGAAGGCAGGATACACCCTGGACAGGTCGCCAGCCCATCACAAACTTGTTGTGTTATGCTCATAAATATATTAAGTCCATCATTTAAGGAAACAAAACCCTGTTCACGCTTGGTATCAATGTCTCGAGTGGTCTGATCAAAAGTGGACAGCGAGACGTGTGAGTTTTTGGATCACAATGGCTACGTTCACATTACCGGGCTGAAGTGGCACAAATCTGATTTTTTGCCCTAATGTGACTCAGATCTGATGTTTTCAGGGCTGTGTGGAGACGCAAATCTGATCTTTTCAAATCCGACCTGAGGCATTTTCATATGTGGTCCTAGATCGGATACGTATCTGATTTATGGCCATGCGACATTAATATCAATGCTCAGATCTTTTGCTGTTTTCTTTGCTGTTAATTTATAGAGATTTTTAGAATTCTGGGATAGCTCATAAGAATTGACATCAGATACCAGAATTCACAGCAAAATACAATAATGAACGAATTTAAGAGAAAAGTATGTTATTCTAAATATTTACTGTAAAATTACAGCAATTGCTTACATTGCATTTGTGGCTCTACAATATTTTGTGCTGTACCTGCAGTGCAGAAAGCAGGAGGACATATATACTGCTCTGTCTGGAGTTCTAAAACGTAAAGCTTTAGAAACTTAATGCTGTCTCACTCCTTCTCACTTTCTACATTCCCTCTCTCTCTCTCTCTCTCTCTCTCTCTCTCTCTCTCTCTCCCCTTTGACTCTAGCTGTTATCTTCAAAGCACCCCTCTTCAGAAAGCTGCTCCTGCATTAAAGATGTTAACCTTGGAGACATGCTAACTGGCTGCAGGAGAAGGCTCTGGCATTGCGATGAAGTATGCTATATTACACCGTGTGATATATTTTTCATATGCAGAGGCATTTAACCCCACAGAAAGCTCATGCACAGAGTGAAAGTAGGAAATTGTAGCGCTTTGGTCAGAGCTCACAGACAGGCAGATCAGTGGGGCTTCAAATCACACAATCCACGGATCTGAATCACTACATTTAAATCTGCTACAGTGCATGATAGAGCAGGGCCAGACTGGGACCAGAAATTGTTCCAGTTTCAATCCAAAGGGCAGCTATGAAAATAATACAATATGACACAAATTCATGTTTTTAGATATTCCATCAGCACTGAAATGCAAGAAAGACTGTAGTATCTCTTTGTGATATCTTATGAAATGCTACCTATCAAGGACAACCAAGGTTGTATGAATTATTGCAAATGGAACTTTCTAGACTACAATTCAGCCTGAGATTTTTCTTGACTCACGTAATATTTATTGCAATGAGGGTGAGAGTAAAAAGACTGAATCTGTTCCTCTCCCTCTTGCTTGCCACTCAATCCAATTGAAGAAAGATTAATAGGTAAACTAAACTGCCACTGAATACAAACAAGGTTTGCAAAGTTTGCAACCATACCTGCTAAACTCTAGGTCTAGCTATGGAGTTATTAACATAGTATAAAACCAGTAGTTATTTTTCAGTAATTATTTTTTTCTGTAAAGCTGCTTTGTGACAACACCTGTTATAAAAAGGGCTATATAAATAAACTTCGACTTTGACTTTAGTCTGGTTCTAAAATCTGATTGGCTGAGCCACATCTGAAGTTACTGTAAAATACCCAGAATGGACCATTTTACCAAATATGTTCAAACTGTGGTCCCACAGTAAGAAATCTATTTAAAAAAACAACAAAATATTTAAATCTCAGATATTTACAAGGATTATGCCTTGATCTTTTTACACCCAAGGCAAAGTAAATATACACTAAATCAATATTCATATGGTACTTTCTATTGGGAGGTCGCTGTCCCAAACCCTAACCCCTAAAATTCAACTTGTGAAAATGATATTTATGTTTTTTAGTAACTTTACATTTTCTAACACCCCACAACACCAGAAGAAGCACTGTGATGCATTCCTCTTCATAGCTAATTGCTTTAATGTAGGAACAGCCCTATACTCAAATATTCATTCATTTGAAAGCTTTAACTTTTTTAAAGCCACAAAAATCGCATCCTAAACTACAAAACATTTCATCAGTAAAAGATTTTAAACAGAACAGTGATTATTAATGTATCTTCACTATCAGAACAACAACCTCATATGTTTATAAAAGGTCTTACTGTATAATCAAAGTTGATGTAAAATGATGTTTTTCCAAGTAATTTTGGATCATTTATATTGCTCCATTGATATATAAATTAATTTGTAAACAATGTAAAGGGCAGCTGGTGTTTACAAATTATGTAAAAAACAAAAATGAGAAACAAGGTTTTGTTCCAACTGTGATGATATATAAAAATGTAAACATATTATAGCTAGTTTAGTTGAAAACATTATAAATTCATGCAAGTCATCTAAACTGCAGCGCACAACAAACTGCACTACTTTTAATGTGGTCATAGAAGCTAAAAGAACATCATGTGTGAGAGCAGTTTAACTCCTGAAACTGCAGACTTATTATTATTCTTCATATACTGTAGGCTGATTATTCCTATCATCCGTAAGATTTATTATTTAGTAACTACTATAAATTAATGAGGAACTACTATGGAACTAATATGTAAGTTATGTAAAGTACAGTGAAAAACTCAATGTCAGTGTGTATATATTTGGGATTTCTTGGATTATAAAAAGCACAAATTCTAAAGTAAGACTGAACTTTGGAGCTGTGGAAAAACAACCCTGCAAGCGAACGATATTATATTTAATTGATAAGATTTCTGTGTAATTTTCTGCCTTGCCTGACCGCTCTAGCAGTGACCCTTTAGAGTGAGAACTGAGAGCCACATTCCATATAGTGGAAGTGATCACAATTTCAGCAGTCCTGCTGCCTTGCAGCCTGCATTTTTCAAGTTTAGTATTGGGTAAAGGAGGACAGGCTGCACCAGACGAGTGAGTACGTACTGAAACACTTCTAAGGAGATCCTCTTTGCGATTAGACGAGCCTGTAGCTCCAAAAGCTCCTCAGTCATCCGCTCCACTTTCAGTAGCTCGGCTCCGACTCAGCACAGCTCGGCCTGTGTGTCGCACTAACTGCTGCTGTCCATGATAAAAAAGGAGAACTAGCCAAATGAAACAACTTTACAAAATAAAAAACCAGCGAACTAAAACACAGTTCAATAAATAAAATTGTGAAGGTGTTAAATGAAATATTAATTCCTTACACTCTTAATGTCTTGACATGTGACTTGCCAATGCTATACAAGTGATACAAGAGAGTCATAAAAGCTGTATTTGAATGAGAGGGCTACAGTTGTGGATTCATACCAACACACAGCACATGAGCAGCTGGGCTTCAGCCTGCCTATTAATACATTGTTGCCACCTACTTGATATATTTTGAACTGCAATAACAAACAGACTCATACGGAAATCTGATATGTGGCAATATATGGATTTCAGGTACTTGACATATATTAGCGTATACAGATTTCCCTTCTATCCAACTTATATCTGTCACATATGGCCATATATGTGATGTGTCTGCTGATTTATTTGAAATTAGCCATTTTAAAAATATAGGGACAAATATTTAAGCCACTTTTCAACATATACAAACACACATATAAAAATAAAAAAAACTATATAAAAAAAGTATAGAAAACTATAGAAAACATTATTCATATATGGATGGAATATATTACCCATATATATTAGTTTCATGTTATATAAGTTTTTTGTTAAGTGTTTGCTTTTGGTGTATTTCATTTTGATGTTTTGCTTTTAAAAAATCTTTTGGTGTTTGTATCAGATATATTTTTATTATCTATGCATCAGACATATATCAGACATACAGTATAGGTATGATCCATATATTGTGCATATACATCCACTATTTGATACGTGCATACATGTTCACTACATATACATGCATATATTTTAACCTCTTAACATTCCAGTCTTATTACATACTAAGGCTTATTATTCAGCAACTACAGGGACGTCAATGCAAACTGCTTGAGCTATTCTTAGGTTATAGAAGCATGTAATAAAACTGACATACACACTTAAATAAACTTGATTTATCACACACTTATATAAACTTAAGAATAGCTCAGCCAGTTTGCACTGGAGTCCCTGTAGTTACTGAATAATAAGCCTCAGTGTGCAATAACACTGGGATTTTAAGGGGTTAAGGATTGCAGCATGTGACCAACTGTTCTAACAGATACAACTGGTACTAGTTCTAACTGCATAAATTCAGTAGGAGAGAAAGACGTGAGAGAATGAGAAAAAGACACACAGGGCTAAAGATAAGAAGAGAAGCTCTCTGTCTATATATATTTCTTTTAGAATAGCTTTCAAAGTTTCTAAAGGGAGATGAATAATATACAGTCTGAGTTCACTTTCATGCTTCTAGAAACTCTTAGAGTGGGCCAACATACCTACTCTTACAGTGCAATGCAAAAATACTGTACACACTAAACACTGTGCACTAGTGCTTGCATGCTCATCTGCAGCACAAGCTTATGAACCTAACATCCAGTTCATACAAGCTTCTATAATTCAGCATTATTCAAACTGTGGTGGTGGTGGGGAGTGTGTTTATGGGTTTTGTGTATGAGGGTGTCAAACTGATTCTGTATGTGCTTCGCCTCTCAGTGTCCTCATCTCCTCTGAACGGTTGGCTTGAGTCAGTGATGTTGTAGATGGTATTACCGTCTCTGTTCTATATTCATCCTCCACCATATCATTAATAACATAATGCATAATGCATGCTGTGAGTTTAGAGAAGTGGTTAAGTACCCTGAATGTACATTGCTGTCAGCTGAGTTCAGAGGCATAAAAATAAATGACAGAATATTCTCCTTACTGTACTTAAAAAGAAGTTCTACTGATTAGACTAAAATTCTGTATAATTACATGGTGAAGTAAACAAAGTTGTTCAGCATGATTTAATATGACATACTCTGTCCTAGAAAAACTAACTGAGTCTGAATTGTTTACAGTGGTGGTGATAGAACCAGATATTACCCTTACAGAAAGTTATTATACAGAATAGTGATAAATATTCTGCCTGAGGGCTGAATATTGTTCTAGAATATTTTTACGATAAGGTTTTCTAAAATGTATTTTTGAAAACCATTTCAGGTGCAGAGATAAATACAAAATGTTTTAAAGCAAAACAATTTTATTATTATCAACATTACATAAAAATTCAAAAGACACTTGTAGGTTCAGTGGTGGACCTACATGTGTAAAAAGACTCTGGTTCCTATCACCCCCACTGTAAAGAAATCTGAAAAAAGAAATCTTGCTACTCCTGCTATTTTTTCCCAGCTTGATTGGCCACACCAATTTTCCTCTTTTTAACTCCTATGATTGATTACATATTCTGCCTAGCCAATCAAATTAAAACCTATAAGCCTATAATTTAGAATATAACACAAATAGCCACGAATATTAATAGCTGTAAATTAACATCAGCCTTTAACACAAATAGTGAATCACTAAAGCTGGTTCATCATACCTAATTTACACATTACATACTGATGTGCTTCACAGACGTTGAACAGAAGACAGATTTGCTGTGATGAAAATGACAAAAGTTAAATAAAACCTGACTCAAAGTGGATAAATTAGTGCAAAAAAGACACTTCATAAATCATAATCCTTTCCAGAATGTAGCTGCTGTCATTTTCCAAAGGCATTTTATGTGCAAGCTAAACTATTTTCGGCCAAACAGTTTTAATTTTTATATTAACACTTGCCTCTTTTCTGCTTTTACTGGCAAATTGAATGTTATTTGATAAACACTGCTGGCCAACACAGGCTGGTTACTGTTACTGCACACATGAAAACATTCTTCATTTAGTTCAGTTATGTATTGGTGCTTGTTTCATATTGGACTTAAGACATACAATGTCCAAAAAATTGTAGACACCCGATCATTTAATGTTTCTTCTGAAATTGAGGGAAAGCGCTTGAGTGCTTTAGAGCGAAGAATCTCATAGAATCCAAGCTGACTGGTGAGCTCTGTTCCTTGAGTGAGGCTGAGCCTCAGTTAACTGAAACAGACCTTGAAGAACGGTGGAGGCAATATGAAATACAGTTTCATCATTCAAGAGAGCACTTGTGCAGCTGGGCAAAGAGACAGAATCTGGGTTTGGTAAAGTCTGTTTGGCTTAACCATTTATATTTTGATATATTCTCACTGATTGTCAAAGACTGCACCTTTCAGTGGTGCCGTTTTTCAAATTGTGAGCCAACACAGGAAACACGTAGGGCCTGTTTGCACCCTGCATAAACTTGTTTTTGTCTATTGGATCACATTCGGATTTCACTTGATTGCATGAAAAGCCCGGTGTAAACACACTCAGAATGCATTGTGAGTGGAATATGATCAGATGCCTCGAGCCACATTCTAAGGTGGTCAGAGATGGATCTTGACAGCATTTAACAATAGTCTAAACAGTGTGTTTTTGCTATGCATATATAATTATTATTCAATACTAGCAGGTGAGAGAATAAACATGAGGCTGAAGTTGGCCCTGAAGCAACAGCCTTTATGCACTTCAGTCCGATGAAGGCATCCAAGCCAAGCTTGTCCACTCATATCAAAATGGAGAAAAGAGTAAACAGAAGTAAAACAGAAACAACGTATGTGTTAACATGCTATTCATGCAGGAAAACTGGTCACACTCGGGATGTATTTTAGTAAAAAATGTAAAAGGAATCTGGCCAAAATTTATCCACATACAATCCGGACATGAAACACTTGTTAATGCAAGGTTAACACAGGATTTTAAAGTGGCAAACCATGTAAGAAAAGAACTTTTAGAAATGCTATGCAAAAACGGAAATTGATCTGAGGCTGCCGAAAAAGGGAAAAAGTGGTAAACGATCAGTTCTGCTTACTACAGCAGCACGCCTCTGATAACAGTAAGACCTGCTTCATTTCTGCCTACTATGATTTTAGTTTCTGACTACTAAGACTTAGAAGTTATTATTTTTGCTATAGTATTTAAATGCAATCATGTAATAATTTATTTAATTACAGAGTGAGTTACGCAAACAAAAGTTTCTTCAAATTTGAATCATGATAAAATACTCTCCTCTTTCACTTACAAACATAGATGAGGTGTGGATTGAGTTTAAAGCAAGAAATTATTTTTTATCAAATTATGCCCTGCTTTTGTTTTTGCAGTTGTCATAAGTGCAGATTAACGCCTTTCAGGCTGCTTGTTGTCATCAGGTGATACTGTACCTGGTTCGGCAGACTAAGCTATCGCACCTGCCTCACCTGTCCCTACTGAGCTGGAGGTGTTCGCTATGGAAATACAACCAAGACTAATTAGCCGGCACAGCACCTGAGCTCCACATTTCATTTACTGCTCTGTTGCAAACACATACTCACTCTCATAAACACACACACACACACATATATTGAAGAGCTGTGTGTTAGCTGATAGCTGTTATAAAGTAGGCTGAGGTAAGGAAAGATAGGCAGTTGGATCTGAATTACATCATATCACTGATTCAGGCCAGACACTTCTTGCATTACAGACACAAACACACATATACAGAACGCAGTGTTCCAAATCAGATGATATCCTGAATGAGGCAATGGTCTTTTTTCAGCATAGATGTCAAGCCAACACGAAAATTAAAGATTCACCATATATTCACCAAACATATCTAAAGTGTAGAAAATATACCCACATTTCTCCTCCTCCACCAACATCTAACTATACATAATCACAAAACTTTACAGTACTCTCACTAACACAGTATCATAATTACAATACTTTACTGTATTTCTAAATGCAGTGGATTATTTCGTACAGTTTCTTCCCTTCTAGATATCAGTTCATGTACAGTTCGTACAATTTCTTCCCTTCTAGATATTCCACGATCCACTGTGAGTGATATTATTGAAAAGAGGAAGCGTTTAGGAACCAAAGCAACTCAGCCACAAAGTGAGAGACTATGTAAAGTTACAGAACGGGGTTGCTGAGTGCTGAGGTACATAGTGCATAAAAGTAACCAACACTCTGCTGACTCAATAACTGCAGAGGTCCAAACCTCCTCTGGCATTAACAACAGCATAAAAACTGCATCCCGGGAGCTTCATGGCATGGATTTCTATAGCTGAGCTATACAGCTGCATGCAAGCCTTACATCACCAAGCATAATGGCAAGCGTCGGATGGAGTGATGTAAAGCACGCCGCCACTGGACTAGTGGAAATGTGTTTTATGGAGTGATGAATCAAGCTTCTGTTTCTGCCAGTCTGATGGATGAGTCTGGGTTTGGTGAATGCCAGGAAAACATTACCTGCCTGGCTGCACTGTGCTAAGTGTAAAGTTTGGTGAAAGAGGGATAATGCTATGGGGTTGATCCCCTTAGTTTCAGTTAAGGGAAATCTTAATGCTTCACCAGCATGACTGTGCCTCAGTCCACAGAGCAAGGTCCATAAAGGCATGGCTGGGTGAGTTTGGTGTGGTAGAAATTGACTGGCCCACACAGAGCCCTGACCTCAACCCCATCGAACACTTTGGGATGAACTAGAACAGACATTGCGAGCCAGGCCCTCTCATCCAACATCAATGTCTGAGCTCACAAATGGTCTTCTGGATAAATGGGCACAAATTCCCACAGACACACTCCAAAATCTTGTAGAAAGCTTCCCAGAAGAGTGGAAGCTGTTATAGCTGCAAAAGGGGGACCAACTCCATACTAATGCACTGTAAAACTCACTGCACATCTTAATGAAAGAATTAAATACTACAGAAAATTTAAGTAACTTAATCTGAAAAAATCAAATTATCTCAAGAATGAATTGTTGAGGTAGTAACTCAGTCATTTTCAGTAAGATTGTTTTTTCAGGATATGTTAAGTTAACTTTATTTAAATGTATTATATTCACTATTTTTATTTTCCTTGACTTTACATGCAAATACAAACAGGCCAATAATGGGTTATTTTAAAGACTGTTGAAAATTTAGTGTGGCTTAATGTGATAGACAGCATAAATGTTTAGATTTAAATGATTTGGACTTTTGTGCTTTTTTCATAACTTTATTTTGATGATTTCAGACTCAAAGATTCCATCAAATGGTAGTTTGCAATGTAGTTTAGACTCTCAGCTTTACTTGATAAATGTTTGGTCTATGCAGCCTTCTTGAGTAAAACCCATATCGTTCCTATTGGCTCTTAGTACTATATATTTACATATTGGGTGCGTCTCTTCACTGTCTGTGTGTTATCATTCTCCCCAGCCTACCTTCCCTTGTGTCGACTAGATTGATAAACTTTCGTGATCCATGTTGATCAGTACTGAAAAAAAAATCAGTTTTTATCAGTACTGATCATCAGAAAGCTGAGTTACCAAGTTCTTGTCTACTGAGGGTAGTTCTGTTATGGTTAAATGACACAGAAACTACATTGGCACTCTAGACTGGCTTGTCAGCATTTAGTATGGTGGTTTGTAGTGACATCAAGATGGACAAGACATTGTTACAAATGTCTGTGATCATATTTCTGCACTGCAATATGGATTTGTCAAAATGATAGTGTAATGGTGAATTTAATTTACAATTACTTCATTATTTTAAACTAGAACAGCTTAAATGTAAGCCATCATTTTAATATCAACAAAACAAATGGAGTTAGTACAACTTACTAAATTTACGTGTAAAGATGTTATTGAACTTAAAATATTGAGATAATCACTTTCCTCAAATCATGAGTTGACTTATCAGGTTTTACAGTATGCCTATGGATTTGGAATGGGATGTCATAAAAGCTCCTGTAGGTGTAGGTGTCCCAGTACTCTTGTCCATAAAGTGTATCGCTGTTGTTGGAACAAAACCTTGCATCTGCCTGTTGCTGTTTATATCATGTGTAATTTTCACAATGAATTGACCAAAAGAAATGGCCCAAAATTACATGGGAAAAAAGTCTGGTTCCACTGATTTACATTAAAAGTAAAGCAGGTTTTTCCTTCTCATGTAAAGTTATAATTTTGGAGAAACAAGGTTTTGTTCCGACAGCAGCGATATGCTCTAATGTGCACCCACCGCAGTCTGAAGCATTATTAAAGCTGTGGTGGTGATGTCAATTTTTTTTTACACTCTTCATAAATGCTAGCTTCCCTTTACATTGTGTGAACACTGCATATCAATAAAATTGCTCACAAATTACATTTAGTGAGCATTTAGTGCTTAGCCACAGCTAAACACTGCAACACTGACACATCTAAAGGTGGACCTCGTTTGGTGAACCACACTATTCATACCATGACCTCAAAATCTGCTGCTACAGGGAGCTTGTTTGGCCTCTACTTCACAATGAAGTCCATGAGAAATGGGCTTGGGAGCTAACGGACGCATGATGTCGAGGAATGTCCTTAAAATGTTTGGAAGTAAAGCTGAATAAACTGATGTCGAGAGCCCTGAGAAGAATGTCATTGCTCTGAGAGATTTGAACAGTGCAAACAGCCTTGCTCCAGCGAAGCATGTCCAGTACATGTGATTAAAATCATTTCATTCCGAGCCCTGATCTCTCTTTCTCCCTCACTCTCTCCCACTCTCTCTTTTTTTCGGCAAGGCGTGTGTCTTTTTCGCAAAGAGAGGAGAGGAGAGGAAAGAGAGGGAGATTGGAGTGCAGTAGAGGAGCGATGGAAAGAAGAGGTGAAGGAGGACAGGCACTGTTAGGATCTCAGGTATTATGCTAGGCTGATTTTCTCTCAGCTCGGAGCTGGAGATGAAATTTCTGCTTGCCTGGCAGTAACACGGCGACAGATTACTCTCCTCCAAAAGAGACCCGTGCCTCTTTTCTGAAAGACAAGCAAAAGATGAAAATACCGGGCTTTGCTGCGTCCGGGGAGAATCATTTAGCGTGCACAAAAAATAGCGCAACATCTCAAATTGGAAAAAAGTTTTCCTCAAATGTTTGGGAATTAGAAGTGGAAACGCACATCAAGTGGAACACACACTCCTTTTTGCTGTGTCACGCTGCACCTGAGAGGGAGGTCAGGTGGCTCAGGTGTGTGTGTACAGTACAGTACAGTCATATATGTAAGTTTGGGAGTCTCTGGTCAAATGACATATTTTGTTGATTTAGATAAAACATCTTCTGCAAATTTTAATGCAAAACTACTGTTTATTTGCTGAATTAAACTTATCGGGGAACTATTTGTATTCAAGGAGTCATTTTTTTCTAACGTTGAATTTAGCAAATGAACAAAAATTGCACACTCAAATTTGCAGAAAGATGTCATATTAAGGTTCATTGTTTGTACATAATGTGTACTTATTTTCACTTAAAAAAACATGTAGACAAGAGGGATAGTGAGATTGGCCGCAGGCTGGGACAGGTGGCAGCAGTAATGCGGTCACTGTACCAGACTGTAGTGGTGAAGAGGGAGCTGAGCCATAATGCAAAGCTTTCTGTCTACCAGTTGGTCTACATCCTAACCCTCACTTATGGTCATGAGCTTTGGGTAATGACCGAAAGAATGAGATCGCAAATACAAGCAGCGGAAATGAACTTTCTTTGCAGGGTGGCGGGCTGCGCTCTACTTGATAGGGTGAGGAACTCGGTCATCCAGTCATCTGGTGGGGGTTTACCAGGCACAGCCTACTGGGACGAGACCTAGAGGTTGTCCAAGGACCTGCTGAACGAATTATATTTCCGAGTTGGCCTGGAAGCGGCTCGGGCTCCCCCCTCCAGAATGAGCTGGAGAAAGTTGCAGGGGACAGGGTCATCTGGGATTCTCTGCTCTCCCAATTGCTACTGCGAACCTAGCTGGATTATGTGGTTAAAGATGATGAATAAATGAATGAATGTATGAAATCAACAAAACTTATAATTTGACCAAGGGCGCTAACATTTTCCCCTACGGCTCTATGTGTGTCCAGATTCATTCATGCTGAACAATGACCTAATGAGACATAATGGGTGAGAAACTCATCCCTGGCCGTATGTGTGCTCCTCTCAGAGGCCCATAATTTAATAAGATTGGTTAGGATAATATTTCACCGATCCCCAGAGGAAGAAGCAGTGCATTTAGTACAGTCTACAGGCACACTACTAAGACATCTAATACAGTATTAGATCATATAAAAACTAAAATAGACACATAATTATGAATACATCAGTTTTTTCATAACAAGACATTATTAGTGCCTTTTATATTGTGTGAACACTTAATGACGAATGGACCAACAGAAATCAAAATGTTCAAAATGTGCTTTGCTCTCCCTGGACCTTTAGAAATCACAGTTATCTTCAGCAATAACAAAAGCATGACATAGTTCCATATTAATAACATCTCATTCATAGCTCATTGAAATAAACAAAGAGGTTCTGTCAAAAGTGTGGATACTATACTTTCAATCTAGATTAAGATCTTTCAGAAGTGTTTGTGTGTGGGGGAGTGCATAGCCATTGCCTTATGGATGCATTATAAGATGTTATAAAGATGGTATTTGTAGAAATGGGAAATAAGACTGGGAGCACATATTATGTACTTCTGACTCTTTGAGTTTATGTCTGGTTTTGAAAAGCAGAGGACAATCAACAAAAAACAGGCTGCCAAACTTTAGTAATTAATGTGGAATATGTAATCCTCTCTACTCTTTCTACACAATCCTCCCTCAAATGCATGTGTTTTTCTGTGCACTTGGCCCATAAACTGTCCATTTGGGCTCATACACCAGTTTCTTATTCTATAAGAGGAGGCATGGAGGCAGGATGCAAGTGCGAGTTTCTTTTATTAGAGTCCTTGGACTAATCCCAGGAAGCAATGTTTCTGACTAAGTTTCAGCTTCTCAAAACCTAAATGAAACCTGATTTCTTTTTCCTTCATTGAAAAATTGTTTGACCCCTCATGTTTCATGGGTCATAAATGTCATGATTAATCATAGCTTGAGTATCTAAACCTGGATTAATAGAGAAAGTTGTTAATTGTCTTCCTAAAACAAGTTCACTGCTTTTCCATTTGTCTCTGTACAACTTGCTTTGTAAAACTGACCACTGGAACAAGTTGGACATGCAACAAAACAAGTTTCTATGGTGATGTAGCATGGTACACTGCAAAAAATTATATCTTAGTGAGTGTAAACATCATAAATGTAGTCAATATATGTACTATTTCTCATTATGAGACAGTTTTAAGAATATTGTGAGATTATTTAATTTTTTTCTAGACATTTTAAACTTGTTTTTAAGCAAGTTTATCTTATAAAAGTGTCTTATTTCATTGGCAGGTCATGTTACTTGTTTTAAGCATTAGTTATTTTCAGTATTTCTCAAAACAAGTAAACTAGTATGCCAGTGGAATAAGACACTTCCACTAGATAAAATCACTTATAATAAGTAAAAATGTACAGAAACAGGTAGAAATATGAGATTTATTGACTCCATTTAAGATGTTTTCGCTTGTTAGGACATTATTTTTTACAGTGTAAAAAGTGGTCCACCATTATGAGACAACTAGCTCAAACTAAGCTTGAAGTTAGCCAGCTTAGCAAGAAATTCTGCTTTGTGAGACAGGCCTGAGGACTGGGGAGGGAAAACTAGGACAGACACAGCTAAGAGAGGGGAATACGTTACACGTACATTACACACAGGAAGAAAGCCTTCTATTTGTGTCTGAAACTGACACAAAGGACTTAGTACATCAGACCCAGAGTGTGTGTGAATGGATGAGCTCTCAGGCTCCTGCAGGCTGCTCCACAGAAGCAGGAATTCTCATTTATGTTAAATAGACACCATTCAGTCTCATTGTTTCTGCTCTTGAAGACACAAGCAACCTGAGGGCCAAACTCATATTTCAGACTGGATTCCATGTCTGTGCTACTGATTACTGTTAACTGCACTTGCAATCTCGTAACTTATCTAAAGACTGCCTAATTAAAGCACTCAGTTATCTGGGATGGCTGTGCGTATGAGTTTTCTGCTCCATTCTACATGCAAACACATACCCACACTGAAGCCTGGCACCTTGCAGAGTGACACACTATCAAAGCCGCATGAGGGCACAGCCGGCCTGCCCACCCTTGGTCTGCTGGACGGGTGTGTGTGGAGGGGAGTTGGAGTCACTCCCTCACACCTGCAGGAGAGTAATTGATTTCTGTCACAGTCTGCAGACACACTCCCACGCTCCTGCAGACACACGCTCTTGAGGGACTGCAGACGGGTCACCAAGGGACCAAACTATGAGCTGTCACACAGACACAGAACTTTTCTCTCTGTCACACAAACTCCCGAAAGGCTCTGTGCAGCTGGGTTTCCAGCCACTTATTTTTTATGCATATTTTGTCATATTGAATAAAAATGATAGCAAATGTTGAATAAAATTGTCACACTTAGCATAAAATAAAGTCATATGAGTGATCATGTGTGTTTGTTTCTTCTTGTCCGGTTGCAGCTACAAAACATGACAGACAACAGCAGGTACCAGTTTACTATTGCAGAAATTAAAACGTACCTTCAACTTATCAAAGAAAAAAGTAAATATAATGGTGATTTTAGATGGTAAATAGACATAAAGTGCCTGCAACTGATCTTGAAATGTTACATTTGTCGGTACATTTTGTCTCTGTGCCCTTATGGCATAAAATACAGCCATAAAATTAAACACATGCTCTATATCACTGCACTCTGCCACTGTTTGTTTAACCACTTAAAATCTTAGTCTTATTGCATACTAAGATTTATCATACAGTAACTACAGGGACTTCAATGCCAACGGGTTGAACTATTTTTAAGTTATAGCAGTATGCGATGTGCCAGTTCTATGCGCTATCAGAGATTTACTGGATAGTAGGAAACTGAAAGACAGAAGAAGAAAGACATTTAGATGTGTCCCGAATGATTCTAAACTGATAATTACTCTAAAATGTTTATTATCTTATAATGTATTATCGTTCCCAAAAACACTGGGAAATGTTGAGTAAAATATTCAAAAATACTTTCTTTGGGGTCCGGTACAATATTTCAAAATGTAATAAGTTGTTACTGGATAAAAAAATACCATTGATTTAATATGACAATTAAAATTCTTAAACTGTAGTTTATGAGTAGGCTACTCAATTTTTGTGCCATTAAATTATTGCCAGCTGTGCCAGAATATGAAATCAATTACTCTCTTGCAGGTGCAAAGAAGTGACTCCAACACTCCTCCAACACACCAGCACGCGCACACACACACACACACACACACACACACAAACAGAGTTGTGTTAGCATGGCAACATTATTTAATAGAGCTTCAGGATGATGCATATGCAGGTGCATGGTGCCTCTGCTGGTCTGAATTTAAAATTCGCTTTTGGAATGAGCAGAAACGTCATTTATATGATAATACGACTGTATGAGTTCATGAATAAATGCAAACAGATTTGCAGATTAAAATGCAGATAAATTTCCCAAACTGTGTGTTGGGCATGGAACCACAGAACAATTAGAAATGGCCTAAAGATCATTTGAAGGGCACACAGTTCAGCTCTGGTGGGGTGACACTAGCAGATGTAGGAGCATATGCAGCCTCTGCTTCCGCAGGCCTTAGTGTGGACACACAGGCTTCTATTTAGAGGAGCTCCGTGTTAATTAGGGACTTCGCAGCCAGCTTCACAATTCACCGGCTGAAGCGAACACCTCGTTTTCTATCCCACCGTGAGCTATAATGAGTCATACTGCTGCTACACCCAGCTATACCGCTAATGAACACTTGCTTGATTAATTAATTAATGTATGCAGTCTGTTAACTTACAACAAGGATACATTGTGTGGAGAGGTCCCAAGAGTGTTGAACTGTAGCGTAACTCCAAAACAAGCCCACAATAAACATGATATTTACAAGAGCGTAAAATACAGGATTCACTAAATATGAATGCATATTATTAAAGAGCCCATATCATAGGAAACTTTTTTTAAATAAAGAAGTTGATGTAATATTTAAAAGTTGTTACGTTGGTTAAAAGTACAGTCAGTTGTAGTTTAGCTCCACCCATGTCAAAGTTATGAGTGTTTCAGCCTGGACTGCTTTTTGAATGAGGCAGAATACAGGGCAGCCAATCAGAACAGAGGCAATTTGCATATGTAACTATTGAAAGCACAGTAACAAAAGCAGCCTTCTCATTTCCAAGGGATGAATATTATTGTGACCTGAAAAATGCGGAAGTCCAGAGAGGCCACAAGGTAATTACCATTTTCTGGATTGTTATCTTGAGATAACAATATCATTATCTCGTTATCTCAAGACAACAAAGTTGTTATCTTGTAATAATGAGTTAATTATCTTGTTATCTCAAGATAACAAAATTTGTTATCTTGAGATAACAAGTTAATCATCTTGTGATCTCAAGATAACAGCTATTATCTTGAGATCACAAGATATTGAACTCGTTATCTCAAGATAACAATCCAGAAAATTATAGCAACAGCTCTTGGCCTCTACAGACTTCCGTAGGAGAAAAAAAATAAAATAATTTATTTCTTTTAAATTTGTACATCATTTCTACATGCATAAATTAATTTTATGTCAACACTGTAAGAAATTATATTACATCAACACTGTAAACTGAAAGAAAAATGTTGGATTAGAGTTCTTTAAATATTTCATCCAATGCAGTGTGAGTGTGTGTTCAGGTTCTCTAGCAAGACTGTTTTAAATATCTGTGCTGTTAATGAATCAATCTGACCACTTTCTCATCTGATCAACCTTCCAAAAACAGATCTCTTTCTCTCTCCCTCTCTCTCCCTCTCTCTCTCTCTCTCTCTCTCTCTCTCTCTCTCTCTCTCTCTCTCCCTCCCTCTCTGTAATGTAGCTGTCAGTGTGGGGCCTCAGTCAGCAGACTGATGGCTGATGGATGGATTTGTTGTCAGTGAGATTTGAGGGCAATCAGAGAGGCCTCCAGTAACGACTGCCAGGGGAATGCACCACAATGAACTACACGCTTCATATTCACCCCCACACTGGCCCCACCAGACTGCAGCCCAACAATGAGACTCCACCAGTCATTTGTGTCTGATATGCTATATGTCAATCATTTCTCTCTCTCTCTGTGTGTGTGTGTGTGTGTGTTAAGAGTCAAGGAAACCTTGGATGGAAATGAAACCAAGGAGATGTCATCTGTTTTATGTGGACTGTCCAGACTTTCAGACTTCAGTCTGAGGCAGAATAGACTTTTGGGCAGTTTTTATTTAGGAAATACACAGTTGTTCACATATATGTAAGCACATACACAACGTCAAAAGAGGGTAACCAGATTGCTGAAGCACTGCAAGCTATAAGCTCACATACATTTTAAGAATGGCTTAGAGAAATTCTAATGGTAAAATGTGCAAAGTTACTGTCCACAAACTTCAGCTGTCCTATGACTTCCCCAAGACCTGTGAAGCATCACCACATCTTTTTGAACTGCCACTAATGTAACAGCATTGAACAGCTCTGCGTGCTTGGAGGAGAACGCTAACTGCCAATTCTGTTATGTCAACTAGCAGACACCCACATTGGCTAGCACTGTGCTGAGTTATGGGGGGGTGAAAAAGGGAGGACAATCCTTCCCACACAAACAGCAAGGCCAATTATTCTCTCTTGGACTCCTGGCCATGGATGAATTCACCAGGGATCAAACTCAAGTTCTTCTGATGACAGGGCCTTAGACAGTTGCACAGTCTTGCTTTACCCAAAGAAGAAAAAAACGTACTTTCTATTTTTTTATTTTTTATTTTTTTGGTGTCAAAGCAAAAGTGCAAACTCAAACATGTTGATAAATGAAATGTAAATGTAATTCCTGTGCAACATATTATGTACCTAAATATATAATTCCATAATTACATATGAATATTATTGCAAAACAAAAGTAATAACTACAACTAATAATATAAAAGTTAAGAACTTTTTTCTTTCTCCTCAAAAGTAACCATTTCAGAAATATGATAAACAGTTATTGCTGTGTGTTTAGCTTTGCTTTGTTAAAAGAAAACAATGATTTTTACATTGTTCCTTTGTTTTTGTCATTTGTTTGTGAATTAAATGTACTCTTCATGTCAAGACACAGTGTAATCATCTTTCAAGGGAAACCAGATGAATTGTTAAGTGTTTTTTCCCAAGGCAATACTAGCATTACTGCCTAAGCAGAGATTAGGACCCCAGTCTCCAGCATACAAATGTAAACAGAACCAACAGTGCTGTTTAACTACTTTTAGTTAGTGAGTAAGAATGCTATTTAAGAGTACCTGGCCTAAATCCTTGTATTTTTGATAAAGAAAGCTTGATTTAGCTAGTTGTCAACATCATATTTGCTTATAGATTATCATTGTTGTATTGGTGGCATTTTTAGAGCTGTGGTGATGCATGTGTCCGGGTCAAAGATCGGAATTGACAGAGGTGAAAATACTGCACTAGAGGGGGGGCCCAAGAATGATGGTGCTCATGGAAGCCAAGCTGATTCACAAGCTCTGTTATAAGGGAAAGGCTGAGCTTGAAAAATGGCAGAAGCAATAAAAAAATTAAAAAATACAATTAGTATACGCATCATCCAAGTGGATGCTTGTACAGTCTGAGGGCAATAGGGCAGGGGCTCAAGTACATGTGCCTGGTTAGTAATAATGTGATGATATAATCAAACTTAAATAGTACATCAAAACATTAAACTCTAGGTGTGTAAGGGGGAAATAGTTAACTATTTGGGTAACCACTAACAATGTGCAGTTCCAGTGCACTTTCTCAGACCCTCTCCATACCTGTCAAATGTGCTGGTGCTGCTCTTCTGCCTACGCCAGGTTGCACGCTCCACTCGACATTGCTCGACATTGATTGCAGCCGACGGCAATCATGGCTTTACATTACGTAATGTAAATTAGCTCCTGTAATACCTTTCAGTCAAAATATCAGCATACTTATTTTCTGCATGTCCTGATAAGAACAGTTCAGTACTTCAGTACTACAGAGAAAAGAGATAATTCTTTGCTGTGGGGTCCAAATTTGGTGTAGGGTTTGTCAGCGCCTGAGAGAAAGTGTGTGCGGTCTACCTTGTGTGAGTGTGTTTGTTTTATGTTTTTACCTCTAAACACAAAGCTGCTTATCTTCTGCCTGGGGGCTTCACTGCAGCAACACAGTCCAGATTTAAACTACTGAGCACACACACATACACACACACACACAGACACACACACACAAAGAGCGAATGCAGAAAGTAGCTATGTTTCCACTTCTCTGCATGTTGTATAATGTGACAGAACAAAGGCATTACAGTATTACTGTCCCAGTAATATGCACTAGTCAGTAGAGAACTGGGACAAGTGGTGGGATAGGAGAGGAGGACGGAGGAGAGGAACGCGAAAGAGGAGAGGAAAGGAGAGAGGAGTAAAGGAAACAGGGGTAGGCGGTAGAGAAGAAAAGCAGAGTATATCCCTGTATCCTGCAGATAGAAAGATGAAAACTCTGAAGGCTTGCAGACGAGATCAGATGCACTCAGACATGTCAACATCTGCCATCAACTACTTTCCCTCAGCAGGAGAGTATTGAAGAGAAATCACCCCCCCCCCTTTGTTCTCTCAATCAATCACACACACACGTTCATGGACTAGAGTTGTCATACCAGAACTTCAGTAACATCGCAATGCTCGACGCCAATAAAATACTTCATAAAAATAAAACAAATTAAACAAACCAGGCAGTGTTTATTAGAAAACACATTGCTGAAGCTCAGCATCTGCTTCAATGTTCAAACTCATCTTTTCATCAACAAAAACTCTTCAAATGTTAAAGAGACATATTACCTATAGGCAGAATACAGCATCAATGTTTAAATCATGCAAATGGTCATTACCATTAATGCCTATCCATTTGAATAGGATTTATTCAGTGGCACATGTACCCCTAGAAGTATGTGTCCTGGACCCCTCCTTCTTTGTTTTCATCTTTGCTTTCTTGTGGCATCACAGATTTGAGCCAGCGAGTCCTAAGGTTCATATTACTGGCCACATTATAAACACAGATAATTGATGTGGTAACAATGCGGACTGGACGATGGCACTATCTTCAACTTGGTGGTCCTGACAGCAGCCAAGCTCCACACTCGTATATTAGCAATGACATAAAAGCCAAGACAATGAAACAAACTGCTTTTCCTTTATGTGCCCATGAAAACTATGGAAGCCCATTCCCACCAGGTATGATTTTTCTCTCTTTCTCTCTTTCTGGCATCAGTATGTCATAATTTGTATTTAGAAAAAATGACTTATTTTCTCAAAGTAATGACTAATTTTCTTAGAATATTTATTGATTTTAATGGCATGACTTGGTTAGTTGTAATCGTAACTAACTTTCTTAAAATTGAATAATTATTTATTTAATTACTTTGGCAAAAATATTTTGAGAAAATAAGTCATTATTTCGAGAAATTGAGTCAACAAGAACATAAGTCATCATTTCAAGAATAGCCTTTATGAGCTTCATGAGTCAGGGTCACAATGACCTTCTTCTCATCACTGACTCTGGGGCAGTAAGTATTTTGCTGCTCTTTGAATAATCCTTAGCTGTTAACATAATCTCCCATGATTTATTTTATCTTTCCTCTGTTGGTACCACTGGTGAAGCTTTATTCATCATGGTTTATTATGGAACTGTCTAATAGACAGCAGTTTATCTCTATCCAGAACCACAAATACACCCCTGTTCCTGCTCCTCAGGGTGTCCCACAGGGCTTGGTCCTTGGACTCATTCTCTTTATCATTTACATGCTTCCACATGGTCAGATCATCTGTTCTCATAGCCTCAGTTTTCACTATTAGGCTTATGATACTGAGATCTATGCCAGCACCCATTCTAAATCAGCTGTGCCTCTACTTTTGGTGGTTGCTTGGCAACTTTTTGAAGTTCAACTCTGATAATACTGGACTCATTTTAATTGGTTCCTGATCTGTCATGTCTGACTGTACAGTTTGAAAATGGAGGTATTATGGTGAAGCCCCCTTTAACTAAACCCTTTAAATAAACCTGCCCTCAAAGTATCTTACCGACCACAATCTGCCTTTAGAAGCACCAGCCCCCATCACACGCCTCTACTGTCTGTCTCTCAGCTTCACTTTCACTTTCACCGCACTATGGCTGTACAGTCACTGTCTGTGTCCTGGAAAGATCAATGTGCTAATGGCCCACTGCAGGCTGCATTAACGACCACCCCAGGGTCCAGCTGTGGGTGGGCAGCCCAGAGAGGTCAACACCATCTGCAGGTGTCAGGTGTTCTGGGGCTCTCTCCACAAATAGTGCTTTAGTGTCCAGAAACAGAAAAAAACCCAAACAAACTAAAAACAGAAAGTAAGCCTTTTCGCTTTAAAAAGTAAATGGCTACTTATTGCATCAAGAATTAACATGAAAATGGATCCAAATAGAAGTACACAAATCCTCCTGGAGGCCTTTTTGTTTTTTTCTTCCCTGCTTTGATTTCTTGTACCAACAAAGGTGAAGATGCATGTGTGAATTTAATGGCTAAACCCGGATCCTGAATATAAAATGTACTGACCACATAAGAAAGATGTCAATCTTTCTTGTGGAGGCGTAACACACTGTGTGGCCCAGCAGAGTTAAAAGCTGGTTGCTTTTAGACTTCAGCGTGTCTCAACCACAGACCTGCTATTCCTGATCAATAAAGCCCATTGCAAGAGCAAATGTATCAGAGGTTTACCTTCAGTTAAGATCACCTGAACAAATTAACCCCTTAACCTTCACAGACCAGTTGATGGACCCAGATTTAACTTAATAATAACTAATTTCACATTCTTTTCCATGTAGTTACTGTGTAATAGGCCTTAGCATGTGGATATACAACAAAGCTTAAGAGGTTAATGCTAGCTGCATGCAGAGAGGATTTCTACAGGGAAGCGATTCAGCAGAACTATATTAGTGATAATATTATTTAACTTAATTTAATTTAATGTTATATATATTTATAATAATAATCATATAATAACAAGAAAAATATTCTTGTAGTATTACAAGACAAGTACAAAAAATTAATAAACAAATTGACCAAAATGATAAATTTGGAAAAAAAAAATCTAAATAAAACAGCAATAATTGGTCAAGTGAGGTCAAATTGCCTGCAAAGGTTTGCAAATATCAGTGAAGAAAAAAAAAGTCACATTTTCACCATCCAAAAAATCCCATTTGGTGTGCACGGTGCCATATGTCACACACATTTGAATTAATTTATTGAATTTCAAATAAATCACATTAATAAAATGCAAATTAAAAGCATGTAAAGGCCTTTCGGATGTTAATCTCTGACCTAAGAACAGTTTCAATTTGATAAAGGTATGTTGGTAGGGTTCAGAATTTTTATTTAAACATATAGTATTATATTATATTATTAGCAGTTATAATTGGTAGTAATATTAAAAAAAATATGCATCAGCACCGTCAGAACAATATATCACAATGTAGTGATTCATTACTACATCTCTAGTCATCACAATAACCACCAAGATATCACATGAGTGGAATTTGAGGAAAGAGAACAGACAAAAGTCCAAGAAAACAGAGCTGAATGACCTCTGAACAGGGGTATTCACACACCAATTCTCAGATCACTGAAGGGCAAGGCTCTGTAAACTTTATTAAGTGGACCAGCATTTGGTCAACATCAAATATGCTGCTAAGCAAAAGCAAACAGGACAGTAAAGCACATTCAAATAAACAGATAATGTGTTTTAAAAGGAAAGCATCCCAAACTATGCATAGGCCTTTGAACATTCTACTATGCATTCCAAGCTATGCATAGGCCACTTAACATTCCAGGCTTATTACATACTAAGGCTTATTATTCAGTAACTACAGGGACTTCAGTGCAAACTAATGGAGCTTTCCGTAGGTTATAGAAGTGTGTAATAAGGCTTTGGGCCTGCTGGTGCGCCCATGGCTTGGTATGGGGTTAAAGAGTGACCATTTTTTGGCATTTCATTGTCCAAAAGGGCTGAAGGGAATCTCTTAAATTGTAATAAAAAAAGCCACTTTTGCACCTCACATCAACAGTCATTATTCTTTTTGCTTAAGCAAAAGTAAGAATAACCTTTGTTACTATGACAGAAGGTCAATATCTAATTAAAGTACTTGGTCTAAAATGGACTGAAACACCAAAATGAATCTTCACTTTGTACTTAAAAGAGTGAAAGTGACTTTTATAACCTAGTATATAATGTCCTTTTAAGTCAAATTTGCATGTGAATGTACTTAAGTTTCAAAAATGAAAATGGCTTTTCTTGTAGTTTTCTAGTTCAACTTTAATATGCACAGTTAAAGAACTCACCAAAATAACAAAATGTTAGATACTAAGTCAAAAGTAGGAAAAAACTCTTTTAATTATAGTGGGGGAAATAAAGAACTTTAAAGAACACTCGTCATCTTTTTGTCTCTTTCATTGTTTATTTAATCATCCTAACCCATGTGCAATGAAAAATACTATGTTTAAAATTCACTTGATTCAAACTTTTCAGTCAGTTGCACATGAATGAAACATGTTACATCAATACAGCTGCTGTTTTAAAGTTGATTGATTTTGGTAAGAATTGTGTTGTGTTTTATTTATGTGCAATTGATTGACACATTTGAATCAAGCTAATTCAAAGCATCATTGTTTTCAGTGAAAGAGGAAGCAAGAGATTCCTGTTTTGTTTCATTTCCCCTGAAGCAAATGAAATTTCGGTTTATGATGGTTGACCAGTCAGAACGGATGAAGACGGGCAGTGACAGCTGAGTTTGAATCAACGCCGGCCTGAAGACTTCAGCTTACCAGCAGTCTGCTCTGATCTGGGCTCAGGTGAATATACTGTACCTGGCAGTGCTGAGCTTTATACAGGCAGGAGCTTCATTAAGGACAGACTGGCGTCTCCGAATAAAGCAAAGCAAGGCACACTTTGACAGTTACTCCACTTTGTATCCTTAGATATATCTCATAGATTAAATATACAGTATATATGTCTTGACTAAGCCAGCCACTGTAAGGCCCTGCTCTGTTTGAAGTCATCTCACTATGTTCATGTCAAACCTGTCATTATGAGGATTTGTTGGTATACATGTGAAAGTCCCAGCTGCATATAGAAATGCTTAAGGTGCTAGGGCAAAAAATCTTACAAATGAAAGAATACTGGAACACATTTAGGACCTTTGGGGGTTCTAGTGTTCTAAATCTTTGATTAATGTTGCATCTACTCAAGTAAATTCAATGTATGACTTTTGCTTGAATTAAGTACATAATTTCAGGTGGTGAACTGTGGCTATTAGTGACAGGCCTTTGGTTCAGGCCATAAAAAACAACACCTATTTGATAATGCTACCTTCTAATAGCTTCCCTTTCTAGTAGGATATTAGCACTAAGTGAACAGCTAGATCAAACATGGACATTTGGAGCTTACAAAAGCCAGTTTGTGTTTTATTTGAAGCTTGTAACAGGCATATTACCTTATATATTGTAATTGTTCAGTGACTCAGTAAAAAGACCTGGCATAGAGCTGCTTGTGTCTTTCGTTTCTAACTACTGACTGGAAAACGTTGGTCAGGCTACTGCTCATATTCACAGTCAGTGATACATCTATGACTTTAAGAAGGCCTACAGTAATGTCTTTTTTTCACAAAATTGGTTTTGCAATGTAAATCAAAATGTGATTGGTTGATTTCACTGCCATTTCCTAATTATGTTAGTGGTTAACCTGAGTGGCTAGTTGAGCTAAAGTCTTATCCAACGGGAGAGCTGACTTGGCTGTCTCTATCTTGAGAGTACAGAGAAAAAAATCAGATACTTGCAGAGTAAATTTAAGTTTAAATACAACAAGTGTGATGATTATATTAAATAAACATGACTTCAAAATTATGTGCAATTTCTTTTCACAGAAATCATTAGATCAAAGGCCCTGAGGTTCCCCCCCATGTTACAGTTTAACCCTTTAAATGGCCAAAACTTTTGTTACACACTTCTATAACCTAAGAATAGCCCAACTATTTTGCATTGAAGTCCCAGTAGTTACTGAATAACAAGGCTTAGTATGTAATAAACCTGATATTTTAAGCTTGGGTTTACAGTAAGCATGTAAGTAAGTAAGTAAGTAAACTGAAAGACAAAGTTGTGTTGATGTAATATATATATGTAATATATAAAGTTAATTTAATAAGGTTAATATATCTTACAAGAAGTCATTTTTGAATATTTCTATTGGTCCATTCATCTCAGAATGTTCTCAGACTGTAAAAAGGTTTGAGATGATAATACCACTAATTTACTTATCTGGGAATTATTCAAGAAAACACGTGTGTATCAAGTACATTTGATGCATTGCTTTCTCAGTGCACTATTGAGGACTGAAGTCACTGTGCGTACACTCAGCAAATATCTGTCACTGCTTTGCATCTTTGACAGTAAAAAGGAACTTTTTTAATAACTGCTGTTAATAGATGGCACTGTTTATAGCACACAATCACACCCCTCTCTTGCATTTGCATGCATTAAATGGGGTAAAGAATGTTTGTTCTGCCTGAGTTCCAAACACAAGAACTGACAGAAAGACAGTGACATACTACAAGATACACACACACCCACACACACACACACACACACACTCAACTGTGTCAAACAATATCAATAACAACCCACGGTGCAGAATGTTTAAATATTTACCAGCTCAGTTTCCGACAAAGCACACTGACTGTGGCTCTGTTTGCACGCTCAACAGGTTAATACAATTGATGGCTTTGTGATAGCTGACAAAACCTGAAACCAGCGGCACAGAACTGGCTCTGAATCAGAAACTGCTCTTGTGTTGAGTGCATCTTCATTACACTATGCTTAGGCCAGGCTATGACAAACCTGTCTGTATAGGCCTGCAGAGTAGAACCAAAGTTCCAAACTCCAAGAGTATCTCTGTCCTGCATGTTTTGTTCTTGCCATGGACCACTCATACGAGGCACCCTACCTGCATTGTCAGTATTTATGCCAGTAGGTTATGAGATGGTCATCAAGTGGCAAAAGCACATAAGCCTATATTTATTGATAAAACAGCTGCAGTAGTGAAGGTATGCATACACCAGGTTAGCGTTTTTGTAAAAAGGCATAGCCAAGCAGCTAACATGGCAGCTAACTTTGCTACCTTATAGAGAGCTGTTAAAAATGAATTCATTTAATTTCCACTCAAAACTTGGACTGGAAATTAAAAATTTCCTTGTACTGTTTATCTGATGGTGATCTGATGGTTTATCTTGCACAGTTGTTAGGAGTTCCATTTTCTATGTATCTTTTAATACTTTTTCAAACTCCAATTATATAAACTCCCATTTTTTCCTTTGACTTTCACCTTCCTTATGCAAATGGTTTCTCCTCAGAAATATCTCCTGAAAAATGAACTCGTACTCAATTTTTGACTGGAAATTAAAGAAATGAAGGGTGCTCTTTGACTTTTGCACAGTCCTATATTTATAATGTTTTTGGTAACATATTAATCAAGTTAGAAGTCAATAAAACTTTAATTCAAGTCAGTTTAGACAACTGTTGTTTAGTTTGTTCATAGTCAGCAATGCTATATTCTTCCATGCATTCATCATCATGTGTAATAATGTTACTGACCTCAGGCCTGGAACATATTAGATGCAGCAAAAGTAGCATCTGCTTACGACAGAAATGGATTATAGAGCTGATTTTCCACTGCTAGAAAGAACACAATCCCCTATGTGGAGAAGTGTGAAGAAGGTTGCTGTAGTGTGTGTCTGGCAGAGCTGTCGAACCACAAACTGCATTTCTGGGAGGTTGTGGCTCAAAAACCTTGAGAATCACACCTCTAGAGTAAAGGAACATATCAGACGGACATCTCATTATGGACTTGAGAACACTTTTCTGCATTTCCTCACTGGGCTGTGGGAACATGGCTGGGTTTCTCCTGGATCATCACTAATAAGTAAACTGTGCTCTGGGTGTTGTATTTAAAGAGGCTGCAAATGACATGCCTGTGGACCCAGCAAAGATAAGCTTAATAGTGGGATTCTCACGAGCCCCATTGACCTTTGTAGATCCACAGAGCTCAGAGCAAATCAAACTTCATTATTGTCCCTGCCTTTAGTATATTACACCTGCCGGCCCTGTGAGCTGCAGAGGAGGAAGGATTAAGGATAAATAATGAAGATGATTAAATCTGTGTGCGTGTGTGTGTGTCTTGTGTTGACATTTAGGAACGCCCTGATAAGTAATTATTGGACAGAAGTTGATTATCACAATTAGAACTAACTTCAGTAAGAGCTTTGTTTTACAGAAGTTCTTGTAAGAAAAACTAAAGGCAGCTCACCTAAAATGTTTGCAGTGAAGGAATACATTGAAAACAGTAATGCATTCAATTTGCCTGGCTCAAATGTGTACCACAATTGCCACTGTTACAACAAAACCTAGTATCTCCAAAAAGGTAACTGTACAGGAGGAGGGACAATATTCTTATCCTCCAATGAACATTTTAAAAAGATTTTATTTCAGGGAATTTTGGACAATTTCTGTAGGGTCCAATCACCAGAACCAGTTAAAGCAGACCCAAAGCACCCAGTATAACATATTCCATTATTAACTACAGGATATAATAAACCTGACATTATTCCGCCATTACTGTCTCTTGGGCAGGAACCTAATATACCAGCAGTGAGACATGATGAGCCCTCACCTTGTGAGTGCACATAATGTTTCATCCTTCTAGCAACCCTAGTCATATGAAAGCTGGTTCTGCCTCCAAACTCTAACTGGCATACTGCCCAAACTCATCCCAGTTATTAGGCAGATTTGCTACCTTAGGATAGTTGGCATGAATTCATTTAAGCTTTGCAGCTGCATTCGTGATCAACAAAACTTGATAGGGGCCCTCATATTTAGCTTCAAGAGCCAATCTTAGGGATTTATTTACTATCAGCCATTGTCCTGACACTAAACTGTGTCCCCCTGAGGTGGCTTATACCATGCATCTCGAACTTGCTGTTCTGCTCGTTGGACAGCACAGCTGAGAGCTTCACAGTAGTTGTTCGGAGCATCAGAGGTCAAACGGACATCAGCCTTGCGCAGATCAATGGTTCCAGGAAGTGACATTGCTTGTCCAGTAATCTGAACCCCATTTCCATGTTGTAAGAAGCACGAATGCTACATAGCCCCCTCTGGAAGGGCTTTAGGCCATGGAATGCCTTCCTGATGCATCTTTGACAGGCGTTCCTTGATGACATGGTTCATCTGTTACGTTGTTTTCCATGGTATCTAGGTTGATACAGCCAAGCTAGTTTTCCCATTGGTTAGGACTTTAGTAGCTGAACTAAAGTCCTAACATGTCAGATTATCCACTAACATGATTAGGAACTGACAGTGGAGTCTACTTATCATATTATTTCCAATGGGTGGGACCAATTTTGTGAGAAAAAATGTCACTCTCTGCCTTCTGGAAGTCCTATATATGTCACTGACTGCAAATAGGGGCTGTAGCCTCAACAATAAGCTCCAGTAAGTGTTAGAAAGCCTGGGCTTTACTGAAGGAATCACTGTAAAACCTCTACATACAAAGTAAGATACAGATAATTTAACCCCTTAAAGTGTCAGGTGTATTACACACTAAGGCTTATACTACTTATACAGCAACTACACAGACTTCAGTGCAAACTGGTTGAGCTGTTCATAGGTTGTAGAAGTGTGTGATAAAACTTTGGGCCTACCAGCAGACCCTGATCATTTAAGGAGTTAATATCTCTTACAAGTCTCTTTCATATTAAACATGGAATGCCTTCTACAAGCTGCAAATGTCCCTGTTTAATCAAGAACAGCAAAAAAATGTTAATATGTATTATTAGCTTTGTGCTAACATATTACTGAAGTCACATAGGGTCCTAGCAGGAATAAGCATCGTCATTGATATTTTGTCTCCTGACACAATGAACTTTCATTTTCAAGTGTGGCAAAAATGCCCAAATACATTTTGGGGTTGCTGTAATTGTGTTGAAGTTTCCCACATACTTACTAAAAGTGCCCCCCCTCCATCTGAAAATGAAATGAAGGAGCGAAATGAGAAGATAGGCCTGTGGGATTTTGAGAGGCACATTTCAGTTTTATTTTTGTTAAATTTATTTTTTTATCCTCTGTCCTACAAAAGTCAGGATTAAAAAAATAAAATATGTAGAAAACAGTTTGAAAGGTTTTTAATTGAATTCTGGGGAATCTGTCAGATTTAAAAAAAGACCACTGGCTGGAGATCTGCAGCCTCTCCTCCTCAGATCCCTCTTGGCCGCGTCTGTCTGTCAGTCATGCGGGCGAGTGGACCATCGGCAGGATTAGCTGCTTTTATTTGAATTAATAATGTGATATCACACGTGGCTCACACAGGCATCGCACACTTCTGCTTCTTAAGATTAACTACAATGTCAATTTTCCGCCATTGCTTTGTGCACCTAGCAGAACATTAATTCAGCATTGCCCGCTTATCGCAGACACGCACGTGCACACACACACACACACACACACACACACACACACACACACACACACATAGAGTGGAAAGTACAGTACATGCTGCTTTCAAACATTCAGCTTGGTATCGGGAGTATAGTGTGATACATATATCCTTTGGTGTAGGTGTCTGTTATTTCTAGGTTCTTGTTATGTATGTATGTATGACAGCTAAACATTAAGATACACTTCTATGGCTTTCATTCTTCTGGAGGAACAGGATTGTGGGTTCCTCCGCTCTAGTTTTCATTGGGGCTCATATAAAATCCTCCATGATATTTGCAGCTCAAGACTTGACTGTAAATAATGCCTGGCCCACACCACAGGATTTATGAAATCCTAACCGCTGTCAAAATGTGACATAATGACAGATTTCACTTCAGTCATCAAAGCCCCCACACTGCAAGATTTGCTCAGAACAAAGCACGACTCTTTCAGACTGTGCTCATGAACTAGAGTTCTAACCAATGGTCCTGATTTCCAAAATCTGAGGTCTTTTATGACCTTACATGAAAACAAACATGGCAGACAACCGTCAGCATTGCTCTACTCTTTCTATTGCAGCAAAAAGTAAAAGAAAAATATGTTATTTCTTTTTGACAATATTAATTAGGATAAAATCAAATTTATCCTAATGTTTATATTTTTTTTAAAAAAAAGGTACGAAACAGATTCTTTGGAGTGATGCTATAGAAACACTTTTGGTTCCCTAAAGAACCTTTCAGTGCATGGTTCTTTAACCCTATCAAACTGCCGATTCATTCTGATATTTTGGAGATGGCCTCATGAACTCATTTGAATACCAGAAGAGTTACAGCATGTGCACATCCATGTTGGCCAGAGTGAAACGTGGCATCATGTAGAACCGCAGCTTTTTAAGTGCTACTATGTTTCTATCACTGTGTGAAAGATGCACAAGGCTTCCTTTATTGTTGGATGCAACACATGAGCTCATTCAGAGCACAATATAGATTAGTAAACTGGGTTAAGCAGAGTAACAATAAAACGTGACTGAAGTGTGACTTATATTCCTATTCATGAGTTTGCCTATTAAAAATTTTGTGACACCAATTGAATGAAAATCTACATTGTTAATTCATGTTTAGTACATATCAAATAAATGTAACAACAATGAGAAATTGCATCATTAATGGAGAAAAGTACATTAAATGGAAGAATTAGACATATTATGCGTCAACCTTAAAGGGTTAAAGAACAATTTTGTAAATTAAACGAATGTGAAGAGCATTGTAAAAACAAAGTTTAAAGAACTTCCACATAATGTAAAGGTTCTGTACTAATTAAGCCATGCATCTTAGCCTTTGAGAAAGTGAATGCACACCACTTAGCTTGATGCTAACATAACACTGGAAATCCTGTAGAGGACCATTTAACATTCAGCTCAGCTCTTGTTGGATATCAATATGTCAATATGTATGATTCAAAATTGAGCAGCCACGAGTGGACTGTGAGTAGTTGGTGAGTTATGATTGGATTCATACACACCCCACAGCACATAATCTGGGAAAACAATCCTTTTAGCATAAATAGGGACCCTTTTTGTCCCTCGCCCCACAGTACCTGAGTGAACTTATCTTATTATGAACCACCATGCCCATTTAGATCACAGGGTGCTGGATTACTATTAGTACCTAGAATTAATAAAGTTTCATCAGGGGGTACTGCCTTTTCATACAAAGCCCCCCAACTTTGGAATAATCTTCCAGTCAGTGTTTGTGACTCAGATACAGCCTCAGTCTTTAGGTTTAGGCTAAAAACCTACTTGTTTAGCCAAGCCAAGATTAGTCAAGATCTGGGGGTTCATGGACATACAGTACTGTGGTAAACTGGGAGTGTTGGTGCTGCTGTTCTGCTGCTCTCATGCTTTCACTGAAATCTGTTGACGGTGGGGCGGAGGGACGCTGACATCTCAGAGAGCCCTCATGTTTTTGTTACCTTCTGGTTCTCCCTTTTAGTTAGGCTGTAATAGCTTGACCTACCAGAGTCTCTGCTGCGCTCTGTTAACACTGTATACTGTAATCAGTCTGTCTTAACAGAACTAACTCCCTGTGTGTCTCTTGCCAAGCTGAACAACTGCCCATCCTGTGTGGTCTGATGCTGTTGCTTCATCTGCCTTGATCAGGTGCCCACTGCTTGTTAGCCTTCTGGACCAGTCTGACCACCATGGAGCTTCCTGCTGAGCAACATTGTACAAACCTCACCTACACGACCTCCTCATGACACTGCTGCATTTTTTGAATCATAGACATTGCTACTCCTGCTTTTCCCCTTTTTTCCGTATGTTATACTAATGATCAAAGCTCATTCTCTGCTATTATTCTGTGCTATCCGCTGTCGACCAGAAGAGGATGAGTTCCCCTTTCGAGTGTTGGTTCCTCTCAATATTTCATCCTCTTGCTCTTAGGGAATTTTTCCTTGCCGACGTTGGCTTGCTCATGGGGGCTTGGACCCTTTTTTTTTCTGTAAAGCTGCTTTGTCCAGACTATCCTGTAGTTGGGCCAGGCATAGAGGCATAGAAAAGCAAATAAACTTGCATGTACATATATATATATATATATATATATATATATATATATATATATGTTATATTATGTCAACATGACCTATTACAATTCTAACTTTTGGTAATAACTATATTGATGTAATGTGTTTCATTCATGTGGAAATTATGTACAAACTTTAATCAAATAAATTCAGTGCATTCCTTTATTACTTCTTTAATATACTTACTCCTCTACATATTTACCTGGCTGTACTTTACAGTGCTATCTTTACTCGACACGGGCCCTTTGTTGGGCGGAGAAGCTAAACTGATTTCAGAACATATGCTGTTGTCAATTATGTAGGAGCTCACTGGGGTTTTCAAAAGCATGGCATCAAAAACAGAGCTGTGAGAAGTATGGATGAGACACTGAGAGAGAAAAAAAAAACAGAGAGAGAGAGAGAAAGAGAGAAACACAAGGCAGAGGTGAAGGAGGAACAGCACATTGTTAAAGATACACGGGAGGGATAAAAATCTATTTAGGAGAGGTTCAGAAAAGATTGTTAGATCAATTCTGCAAGGATGTCCTTTACTTCACCGTTTGTCTCCCTAACACTTTGATTTTATCTGACAAATTGATTTCACAAGTGCTGAAGGCCATAACACAATATACAGTAATTACTACACAATACACACACACACACACCACACCTTCCTCACCTGCTAGGAACCATTTTGTGACGTTCTCAATGTGCCAGCCTGAGGGCTCTTTTCCCCAGCTCCGCAGAATTCAGCAGAAACTGCAGATTCCCTATTTGCAGAAAGAGAGAGAGAGAGAGAGAGAGAAGGGGAGTGCAAGTAAGAGAGAGCAGAAAGAGAGAAAGGGATAGAGAAAGGAAGAGAGAAGCAGAAAGTGGAGTGGTTGGAGAGAAAGAAAGAGAGAGAGAGAGAGTGCACAGAGAGAGTGAGAAAGCAAGAGAAAGAGAAAGCAGGTGTTCTTAAGCCTGATTCAGCACCTGAGTGTGTTAAAATATCTAAATTTGGCTGGTCTGACAGTCAGAAAGAGCTGCTTGGAAAGGGAGCAACACTCGGGCCAGAGAAAGAGGGAGAAACCATTTGTTAAAGTGCAGGTAAGTGTGGTAGACCTATATAACTCAAAACGTCATCCATCAGCGTGAAGCAGCGATGCCACTCCTGTAGCATGCCTGCTTCCAACTCCAAAAGGTGTGCATGCAATGTGAACATGGGAATTAAGGATTGCTGCATTTAGAAAGACACAACTTGAGTGAGGTCACAACTAAAGAAACAATTAAATATAATATCAAAATTTTAAGCATTTAGTGTGTCCATCTTTAGGCTTTATTATAGCTTCCCTTCTTTTTGGGAGACCTGCTTTATGTTTTTCAAAGAAATCAGGAATTTCTGTTTCTCATGATCCAAGTAATCTGAAACACAAGTTCAGCTTGATTATCTGCTTAACTGAAGGTGACAGTTTGGTTATTCAGGTCTTGCACGGTTGTTATGAGTCCCAATTTGTCTCAACTTTTTGAACTGAAAGTTTTTGAAACCCCTGTTATTTTCCTGACTTTTCCCTTCCTTATACAAGTGAATTATTTATCTAATCTCCTCAGAAATATCCAAAAATGATTCACTTGTACTTAATGGCTGTTTTGACTGGAAATTAAAGAAATGAAAGATAGTCTCTGAGTTGCATGAGACTGTCATGACCAATGGACTAAAAGAAATGGCTAGAAATGAAATGTCTTTACATTAAAATACATTAAAAGTTAAAAACATTTTTGTCTGTTCCTGTAAAGTTACTGTTCTGCAGATACATGGTTTTCTTTTTAGACAGCAACAATATATGTATGCTCATTTGGCCTTTTAACTCCTTAAATGGCCATTTTCTGCCGGCGGACCAAAGTTTCATTACACATTTCGATAACCTAAAGGCAGCTTAGCCAGTTTGCATTAAAATCCCTGTAGTTACTGAATAGTAAGCCTTAGTATGTAAGAAGCCTGGGATTTCAAGGTGTTAACCTTCTTTAGACATGCAAAGCGAGAGACAGAGACAGATAATGAAAGAGAGAGAGAGAGAGAGAGAGAGCGAGACAGAGAGAGTGATAGGGAGAGGGAAGGACAGAAGAAGATAAAAGACCATAAAGCTGGGGAAGAAATTTAATGGCCAATCAATTTTTCACAAATTCAAGGCAGAATCTATAAAGTGTATAAAGTGCAACAGAGATCCTTCTCCAGCATGTGCAGAGAAGAATAAAGACGACTAAATCATTGTCTTGGCAATGACAACAGCGAGGCAATAAATAAAGAGAACTAAAGGAGCAGGGTTTACCCAGAGACGACACACAGTGTGAGAACACATCAGCACTGGGTACAGAACTGCTTCGGTCCATGTAGAGGAACATAGAGAGAGAGAGAGAGAGAGAGAGAGAGAGGAAATAGAGGGAGAGGTTGATTCCTGAATGTGGTGTATGCATTCAATGTTAAAAAAAAGTGATACTAGGTGACTCACTAAGTGAATGATGCTCAAATAACACCTGAACTCGACTTGCTGAACGTGTACCTAGTTACATGTCGTCTCTATTTTAACTAAGTGATGTGTCAAAGGCATTTTGATCTTGTATTCTGAATGCAGCACTTTGTCTAAAGCTTCATCACACTACTCCCAGTTACAGTTAGATCTAAGTGCACTTCTTTGGAGCTCCTTCCATGTATTTTGATAGTATCTGTAGAGGCGAGTCCTTTTTACTCTGGACACACTGCAATTAAACAATTTCAAAAAGATCCATGCGAACACCATTTTTATTATATTACCACAAAGCTGCTGCTATGATTCAAGGAATCAGTAAATTTCTGTACCATCCTGTTCCCAAAAAAATCGGGACGCTTTCCAAAATGTAAATAAAACAGCCTGCAATGATGCGCAAATCACTCAAACCCTACACACCTAAAAAGATGGTTCCTAAAAGGGTTCTTTAGTAAAGAAAATTATTCTATGTAGAACCAGGAACACTCAAAGAATCCTTTGCATGATTGAAGGGTTCTTTGCATAGTGAAAGGGTTCTTCAGATTGATGAAGACTATGTTTTATATGGTTCTATCTAGAAACCTTTCAAAAAGGGTTTTGTATAGCACCAAAAAGGGTTCTTCTATTGTTACAGGCTTGACATCATAAGATTAGAAGAACTCTTTTCAAAAAGGTTCTATGTAGACCCATCTATAGCACATTCTCCATCAGTCTGACGAACCATTTAATGATGCAAAGAACCCTTTAATCATGCTTCATGGTTCTATATAGAACCAATTCCTTTACTAAAGAACCCTCAAGGAACCATCATTTTTAAGATTGTGTATTTAATTGAAAATAGTACAAAGGCAACATATTAAATGTGGAAACTAAGAAATTTAAAGTCAAAAGCACCATTTTCAATGTAAGTAAATGTAATGGCATTATGCTATTTATAGTGAACTTTGCTGCCTGTCACTGCATAAAGCAACAGAAATAAACAGCTAAAACAGAAGTTAAGACAACTCTGGGGTCGTCTTAAGTATTTAGGAAATTTTGTCTAGTTAGGACACTTCTGTAATACAATTTCCCTATCTGGAGTTGGGATACGATTATGGACTGTTGTTCTGTAACAGCTTCTGTCCTAAATTCAGTCCTAACTAAGGTTGTCATGGTGACTAAACAGATAAAATAAGATTTCAGAGTAAAGAAGTTTCTGTAATATGGCCCCAGGGCTCCAATTACTAGCCACCGCTTGGCAAAGGGCGTTACTTCTCTGGACATTGGATCAGCTCCCTGGAGGACCCAACCTATGCACATGTGCCACATTTGCTATCGTTGTCCAGCGTACTTAAACAGAGCCATGGAACCACAAGACAGACTAGCTTTGGCCACAGTGGAGTGACCAGCACAACAATGCCCTTATCCAGTCCGTGGGTGAGTGGCTATATGCCACATTTCCATAGGGACTAATGCTGTGCATTGAGTGCTGCACAATTCTAAAGACTGCTGGCTGCTGAAAAATCTTTTGTTTGAAGTGGTGAATGTGCTCAGTATACTAGACTAGAGATGGATTGTGGAGCGCTCTCACAGCCACCCTGATTGAGCTGTTGTTCTCTGGAAAGGCTTTAGTTGCTCATAGCCTAGTGTGGCCAGATATCATCTCATAACAGGGACGTCTGAGGACAACCATGAGAAATTTTGGGCTGAATATAAGTGGGAATGTAGACTTACTAGGGTGGGAGCAAACTGAGCGTGAAAAAAAAAAAATCAATATCAATTTAGTTCACTTGGTTTCTAAATTTCTAAACCAATCCAATTCCTTGTGAAGGAAGAGCTTAAAGTAGGAAGCGATGGTGCCCTCTTCAACGTTGTCCAACAGACAACAAGCCTGTCTTTAGCGAATAGATGTAACATAAGTTAGCAAGACTGAAACCCCCCACAACTTAAATTATGAATGTAGATGTTTGTCACATGTGCGCACAGCATGTTAATGCAATAAAAATTAACATTATCACTTGTAATGAAACAACAGCTCAGTTAGCTACAAAGTGTTTTGCTAGCTAGTTTGTTTTGCTTTTATTGTTGATTACTCTGGACAGAGTGTAAAACAGCATGGACAATAGGAATTTTGGGTATGTTTAGAGGGATTGTACCCTTGTTTGCACAGATTTTGCCACAATTCAGCACTAAAAGTTAAACAAGTTATGACCACACATGTATTTGTGTTACGAGATCACATTTGGATGTGGGAAGTGGGGATACTGAGGGTGCTGCAGCAGTTCCAGATTACAGGGTTGGTTAACTGCAAGTGCTAAAAATAATTTCTTGAACTTAAGTGTACTTAATGGCAGTTGATTGCAGTCTCTGACTTTTGCACAGTGCTTTATGTTACAGATGCAGCAGATAGAGTTTAGCTTGAAAAGCCTTCTTTAAAAGCCACATACCTTTCTCTGCCAGCTGAAACACAACTCCTCTGTCCTGCTCCCATTTCAAAGCCTTGCCAGCCTGCTCGCAATGCAGCTGCTCTCTACACATTGTGTGTGTGTAGGCGCACATACATGCATGTGTGTGAGTGTGGAGAGAGATAACTTGTTTAGAAGCTTGGCCCGTGTATTGCCACCTAGCTTTTATCCATCGTATCCCTCAGCAACGCTGAACTTGCCAATCTCATCTTTCGCCACACTACGCTGATAATGTTATCAGACTGTAGTCTGCATGCCTGTGGGGCACACACACACACACACACACACACACACACATTCACAGGCCACATTAAACCTGCTTTCACTCAGTTTTATCTACAACAAGGCATGTGCTTCTTCCATGATGTGCACATTATGACAGCGCTCAGTTAGACTGTGTAATTTGGTGTATATGGTAAGAGAGAAAGATAGAGAGAGAGAGACTGCATGAAAGAGAATGAGAAAGAAAGAGAGAAAGAAAAAACATAGAGGCAGAAAGAGAAAGAGAAATAGGGAGAGATAGGAGAGAGAGAGAGAAGAGGAAGGTGAGTCAGAGATGGCTAGAGAAAAGGAAAGAGACAAGAGAAAAAAGAGAGACGTAAAGAGAGCAAAAGAGAAAAAGGAGAGGAAGAAGAGATTAGAGAGAAATTAAGAGAGAGAGAGAGGGAGAGAGAGAAATTGGGAGAGATAGACAGAGAGAAAGAGAAAGAGAAAGACATGAAGATTTAGTAGAATAGAAAAAGGGAGATAATGAGTGAAAGAATGAGAGATAGAGAAGAGGAGTGAAATGGGTAGAGAGAAAGAGAGAGGAAAAGAGAGATAGAATGAGTGAAAAAGAATGAGAGAGAAGTGAGAGAAAGAGAGAGAGAGACAGTAAGACAATGAGAGAGAGATAGAGAGGAGAAGATGGTGAGATGAGGAGGAAGAAATAGAGACAGAGAGAGATGGGCAGAGAGAAGGGAATAGAGAGACAAGTGAGAAAAAGAAAAGAAATAAAGAGAGAGAGAAGAAACAAAGAGAGAAAGAGACAGAAGAGAAAGAGGGAGAGAGCCTCCTAGTGCTGTTGAATTAGAACATTTAGATCCACACTGTCCACTGACCAAACTAAAACACTGGAAGTTGGTTGATTTGTCATTTTTTTCAGGTGTGCAGCACTTTTTTAGCTTTTTTCACGATGAGATGGCTCCACATGCAGTTCTGCACTTATCAGCACTCTGGAGAAAGTCAGCTGGATGTTGGGTGCAGATGCTTCACTGGTACTGTCATGGCTTCATAAGCAAGCAGGTGTGACAGTTCAGCTCCATCCATTTCACTCTGCTTCTCAGAAATGCAGGTAGATGAGCTGAATGACAGCAAAACATTATTTCGTTTGTAAGTAAATGCTATCCTGCAAACTAAAAACTGTTTAGCTCACTGAGAGCATTCATTTACACCCTCTTAATCAGATATAAAGAAACAGTGCACTGTACATTTTACTGTCTGTTTTAGTAAAATGAGAATGGAGAGGGACAGAGAAAGAGAAAGAGAGATAGGAAGAGAGTGTGGTCAAGAAGGAAAGAGTAAAAGGGAAAGAATTTTTTTTATTTATTTATTCATTTATTTATTTATTTGTTTTTTTTTTACTTTTAATATATAGATAATTGTTGCAGTGCTTTGACAATACAAATGTAAATTTGTCATGTCAATAAAGCAAACTTGTACTGAACTGAGAGAGAGAGAGAGAGAGAGAGAGAGAGAGAGAGAGAGAGTGAGAGAGAGAGAGAGTGAGAGAGAGAGAGAGAGACAGAGAGAGACAGAGAGAGAGAGAGAGAGAGAAAGAGAGAGAATTCACCTTAGAAACAAGCCTGATTGCATGGCTATTTATTTTCTGCTATTTCTGCTTCCCGAAATGGACAAAAATAAATTACAACAGACATTAACTCAATCTTCCTGTCTCTCTCTCTCTCTTTCCCTCCCTCTTTCTCTCTCTCTCCCCCTCCTTCTCTCTCTCCCTCTCTCATTCTATCATTTCCTACCCATTACTCTGGAAAAAATAAAAAATAAAAAATTGGCATACACATTGATGCACTCGCTCATACACACATGTGCAGGAGCTGGTGTTTTGCAGATGATGGAACTTTTCCACACAGTTCATTTCAGACACATTTTCGATATGAAAACCGATGAAAATGTGAAGTCAGCTGTTGTGCAGGAATTGAATCCACAGCTTCTTCCCCGATACTCAGTCATATTCCTATACAGACAGCCACACATAATATTGGGTTCAATACAGCAGACCGTTGTTGGTTTCAGGTCAGCATTTGCTCCGTCTCTAGCCAGGTCAGCATTTGTGTCTTTGTATATGAACACGGACCTTTTTCATTGGATAGCAGGGCAGACTGCACAGACTGCTCTAAAGGTTGCGTTCATTTCTCATTTGAGACACACACATGCACACAGATACACACACATTGGCCGTTTTATTAGAAACAACTACCATTTAAATCCACTTTGCTGGTGTACAGTTAATGCTGGGCCTACACTCATACTGGCCCCACATACATTACTATGCCACTACCATGTCAATATAACCGCTGTGCTGAGAATGGTCCACCAACCTAATAATATATGGTTAGTGGTGGTCTTGCAATCAGTAACTGTCTGATTATGACTGTGTACACCTTCAATACTGTGCAAAGTCAGAGACCATCCTCTGTTTATTTAGTTTCTAGTCAAACAGCCCATTACATACAACTCATCTAGTTTCTCATCTAGAAAATAAAGAATATTTAAATCCCTCATTTCATTAAGTATGTAATTGGTTTTAGCGTTGCTCCAAAAGTGTTTTGCAGCTTCTCACGGCAATGCTGCTTATTTGCAGTCAGTTTTCACTGCACAGACTGAGAAATCTGAAAGAAATCTGAATAAGAGTATGTATGCGCTGAGAAATCCGACTATTGAAATGAAATCCAGCTCTCTTTATCAGATTTCTTAATCGGATTTATAGATTGGAGCATGCTGTTTACATGACCATTTGAATAATTAGATAACTGCAGAAATTCAATTGAGTGCACGTAAACACACTTAATGATTTGCACTTAATTGGCACTTTGATTTGAAACTATATAAGAGAAACAGGGGTTTAAGAATTTTGAGGAGTAATCATTATTATGTAGTAGGTGGACCTCAAAAAGTGCCAAGTGAATGGAAGTGCAGAGTGCATTAGGTCTCTTTTTCTCTTTGTAGATGTAAAACATGATGTTAAACTCACTAAATGCTGATAGTGAAGAGCGCTAATACAGTTACAGCTTACAGTGTTTATTCTTGTATTAATAACATAACAGATGGTTCAAGTAATGAAGGCTATTTCACTCAGAAGTTTTCTTCAAATACAGCTGAGAAATGGAGCCTACATTCTGACATTTTTGGATACAGGCTGTTAAATTCACCTGCTTTCATTCAGTTGAACAGGAGTTTCTTAGTTTGCAGGATAGCATTTATTTACGAACAAATAAATGTTTTGCTTGCCAGTGTACTATCAGTCACCTCAAAATTTTTTCCATCAAATTTCACTCACCGACTCCTTTCCAATGACGTGACAAAGTGGACTTGGTTCTGTTTTGCATTGCAAGGACAGTGCTGCTCAGGACCCTCCTTTCTTGTCCGCAGCCAAGCTTTTGGGAGCTTATGTTCTACCTGCAGTTCTGAGAAGCAGAAGCAGAGTGAGCTGAACTGTCACACCTGCTTGCTTATGAAGCCATGACGGTGCCAGTTAAGCATCTGCACACAGCATCCAGCCGACTTTTTCCAGAGTGCTGATAAGTGCAGAACTGCATGCAGATCCATCTTACAGTGAAATGTGGAGAAGTGCTGCAAACTCAAAAAGAAAACAACAACGACAACAACAAACCAGCCAAATTCCAGTGTTTCAATGTTTTAGTTTGGACAGACGGTGGATTGTGTACATTGGTCTTAAACAACAGCACTGAGAGTCTGTAAACACACACTCTCTCTCTCTCTCTCTCTCTCTCTCTCTCTCTCTCTCTCTCTCTCTCTCTCTCTCTCTCTCTCTCTCTCTGAAGCAGTGATCAGTAGCAGCTTCATTAGCTTGGTGATCGGCAACCCATACGGTTACACAGCAGCCTTAGATCTACTCTACTGTTGTCTATAGTCTGACTGGTAATCAGTGTGATTACTCTGTTTAGAGAGAGACATAGAGAGAAAGAGAGGGTGGGAGGGGGTGTGGTTGGGAGGTGGGGAGGGACAAAAAAAGCACTCAAATACACTGAACATTATGTCTTTCTGCAGAAAAGTGACCTGATTCAAACCCTATTTATAACAAAAGCAAACAAAAAATAAATAAATAAAATTAATTATAAATGGTTGACTTTCATTTGCTTCATTGAATTCGCAAAAATCTAAGTGATAATAATAGGATAAATGTAAAAAAGCAAGTGCAATTAATGGTTTGATCCAGGCTGTGGGAACGTTTTCTGTGAAATAATAAAAAAAAAATCTGTAATTTTTGTTTATTTTTATTTCACATTATCAGTGTGTTCAATGTATTTAAACTCTGTTTTCGTTGGCAACAAAAGTGGTCAAATTGGGTTTTTTCCTTGGGATCAAGTGAGATCTCCCAGTGTTTAGGACTTCAGGATCTGAACCAGTAACACAAATTGGAATCTTTTGGGTGACAATGGATGGGACCAATTTTGTGAGAAAAAATGCTACTCTAGCCCTTCTGGAACTCCTAGATACATCACTGACTGTGTGTATTAGCTGCAGTCTGAGCAATGCATTTCAGTCAGACTTTACAAATAGAAAACATCTTTAAGGCAGGCCTTTTTACTGAAGCAGTCACTGTAAAACAGCTACAATGTAAAATTTATGTTTCTGTATCTGTTAAAAACTTGTTTAGAGATAACACTTTATTTTGATAGTCCACTGTAGATGCTTTGGGGATGCATAGTCCGTCTTTGAGAAACATTTAACTAAATATCTATTAAATGAACTTGAAGTTGAGTGTTGTTATGACCTCCAGTCGAAATACGTCTCCTGTGTGCTTTGTGTTGGCATTCTGTGTTTTCCCTCTGGTATGTTACAGTGTGAGCAGGTTTGGCTACATTTTCTCCTGTTTTTAAGTAGGGAGTTAGGGTAGCTTGCATTTTTGTATTTTTGTTACTGTTCTTATTTTAAGGTTTAGTTTTAGTTTTTAGGGCTGTTAGTTGTTTTGTTTGTCATTTTGGCCTATGCTTATCCATGAAGCCATTAAGCTTTGAGACATTTTAAAGAATATATAAATAAATTATGTTTTTTAATTTAGTTGATTCATATTCTGCAAATATACATTTTTGTTATATATCCTACCCATGTGTTGTGTGAAAAACAGAGAAATTCTTAACCCTAACCATAACTTCATCATAAAATCTATACGTACTCTTGAACCTAACCCTTACGCTAGTGTTTTTGATAACACTTCGTAATTTAAGCACCATTTATAAGGGACCATCACAACAAAGTGTAACAAGAAAAGTTTTTATGTGAATTGCTTAGGGCTAACATACTATTAGAATCCCATAGGGGTGCTTTTTTTCCTCATATTTAACCAAGTTTTGACATTTATGGCCCAAACTGAAGGCCTAGTTTTAATAGCCATGGTTAGTGTTATTATTATTATTAGTAGTAGTAGTACTAATAGTAGTTGTAGTAGTGGTGGCAGTAGTGGCAGTTTGTTGTAGTGACAGTCTGTTTTTTTGTTAAGTGATAATTCTTTCTGGCAAGTTCTACTTTGGCTGCGAGACTGGCAATAATATCACTATCTCTGCATGGCAGCGTATACCTGGTATGCACCATGACAATAACATATTTTGTTGATTTTCTAAGTGAAAATAATTACACATCCTCTGCAAAGAACACAATTCATATGATGATTCACTTAGGAAAGCATGTAATTTGACCAAGGGAGTTCAAAATTTGCATATGACTGTGCAATTGAAAGGAACCGAAACTGAATTGGAAAATCTTTATTTATACCTAACAAACTTTTAATTACATCTTTCTGATTTCCCTCATATATAACTAGGAAAAGTAAGGTGAAGAGGTGTGGAGCATGCTGGGAGTTCTGCTTTGGGCACTGGATGTTTTTCGTTGAGTTCCTGTGTATCTTCTAGTTCCTGTGGTGCATTAGCTGGATAATAAGACAGCACTTTGAGTCTTATCGAAGGCATATGGACCCTAATTTAGCAACCAGTTCAAACCACTCATCCCTGTCCCATTTAATGAGAGTAATTTGCCAAAATGTCTCAAACACTGAACGTTTTGTTCCAAAGACCATTTCATTTTGATGATAGTAAATTGCACCCTCGTGCAAAAGTCCTGGGATTATTATTTTTTCAGACACTTTTCTGCTTTGAAGCCCTGTCTTAAAGCTGGAGCCAGTTCCAGGAGATTCCTGGTCCGATGTTCAATCCACTGAAGATTAGTGGCAGTGGTTCCGCTTAATGAAAACGTGTCGTCTGGCTACAGCAGGCCAAAAGGAATCCATCTTTAACCATCACCTCAGAGGCTCATTCCCTCAAAACATTCCCCGTAATTCCCGAGGCTTTCATCCCAGCGTTTTCACTCTGTTCCACAATACCGCCCTCACCCTGGGGTGGGGACATCCTTAGTGGCACATTTTCACGTAAATTGCAGGTGGCGGTCCGCAGGCTTAAGACAGAGCACAAGCTCAGATCCCATCAGTGAAGGGATTTTTCCCTTTTTGTCTTTATTTTATTTCACATTCATCAAACTGTCCTCCTCTCCGTCTCCTCCCTCCTTTCACGTGACTCTCGCTCCAACCCCCACACACATCTTACTGAAATCTGCTCATGGTGTGCTCTTGAACAGGGTGAAGACTTGGACTGGCTTTAAAAGCCAGCTAAATTTATATCCTGCAAATATCAATGAAAGATAACATTAACAATGAAAAAATAGCTAATATAAATACATTTGATTATCATTACCTTGGAGTAAAGAAAAAGTAAAACAGCTAAAATGCTCAATGAAGCAGCTGCCCATTGGATCCTATTATAAGTATGCTTTGGAAGCTGAAGCAGCTGGAAATTGGCTTCTGTTATAAGTATGTTTTGAGTCAGTGAGTTTTCAGGTCTTTTGTATGTTAAGGGAAACGTGTCAAAACTGTTGTCTCTGATAATCAACTGTATGGTGTGAATATTGAAAATTTTCAAATATCCCTTTAAGTAAGCTGCAAGAGCTATCTATAGCTCCATCTCTGGAACATTTCACATATAGAGAGGGACATGAATGAAATATTCATTCCAGTCTACTTCACAGAGTCCTTTTGTGACTCTAATCTCTTCCCTGATTCCTGCAGAAGTGACTTTTTTTTACAGCTGGTCTCCCCATTCGCTCCCCATTAAATAGACCAGCCAATGGACACTGATACCAGCAGGAGTAAAATGGCTGATTACAATCTCAAACTGTTTACTCAGAATTCCCCCAACTCATCATGCACTCGTTAAGCATGCCTCCACTCATTAGAAGCCTCTGCTTCATTTCTGCAGCAGGCAGCTTGGAGCGGAAGCTGGAGATCCACTCTGCAGCTCATGACTTAATGAACTCATTAACAAACTGAACAGAGGCAGGCAGAAACAGATAGCGAGAGAGAGGCCTGCAGACTGTTGGCAGCATGCTCTTCACATGAGAGGAGCAGTATGTGAGCTCCCTCTGCATCTTCACTCTCAAGCTCTGAAACACATTCTGTAGCCCTACTGGTCAGGATACAAGCAAACAAAGCCATTCAGAGCCATTTGATGTGAAGTGTGCCATTCTAGAGAAGCTTACCCAGTCTGAATAGCTCACAGTGGTGGTGATAGGAACCAGGCGTCCAAACTGTTTAATGCCTGTGAAGGCTGTATTACAGAAATGTGTTACGCAAAATATTTACACATATTACAACATGTTACCTTTTGCCTGAAACACATAATGCTGCTGTCAGAATAAAACCTTGTATATCCATTTTTCAGTTTTTGACATAATTTGAATTTGAAAATGCCTGTTACATTATACGTTTCATGATGAATTGACCAAAATAAATGGCATAAAATGACTTGGAAAAAATTCTGGTTCTACTGACTTACATTAAAAGTCAAGTAATTTTTTCCTTCTCCTATGAAGTTGGCATTTTAGAGATACAAGGTTTTGTTCTGACAACAGCGATATCATGATCAACGATACATATTACAACTCAGAAGGCATGCAGGTTCACTGGTCCATTTGGAAAGCATTTAAGGTAATATGGAAATATTTGTGTTGTAGACATATGCACCAGTGCACATTACTCTGAACGACTTTGTTTATATAAACAAGTAAATTTTCAATTATGCAGCATCTCTTGATTGAAAAATTAATCAAAAAGACAGTGTCATTTGCTTGTTTACTTGTTCTTGCTGAATCTAATGTAACACTGGTGGTCTAATGTAGGTTAAGGGCTGAACTATATTATTACATTACTGAAATTACCCATTACCATTTTGCATACAATTCTTTAAGTAGTGACAAAAGGGGTCTAATTAAGACCCCTAATATCATACAGAGCTCTTAATTGACCCTCTTAAATAACTACTGGGGTCATATGGGCCCCAGTATGACTAGTCTGACTTGGACTGCCAGTGGTTATGTGACTGCTCTTTTATTATATGCATGTGATTTGGAAACACAGCAGTAAGCTAGTGACCTTAGCTCATCAACAGACCTGTTAATTGAAAGTTTGAATGGGTTTAAAGTAAAATAATTTTAGTAATTTCTATTGGGCAGGAAGCACTGCACACAGTTTGTAGCAGAAAACTTACAACTGAAAACACAGCATTGCTTTAGGAGCCAAGGCTTATGGGAATAGTAATGCTCATGGATAGAGTATGGAAATGTTGTTTTCCACATAGTTCTTTTGGCTGTCTGTGTGTGAAATGTTGTGACTCTATGTTGAGTTGCTAGCAAGCAATGAAGGGTGAAAATGAAAGTTGAAGGGTGATAATGAAAGCAGATGTGTGGGAACCTCATACTGTTAAAACACCTCTCCACAAACATAACCATGCCAAGATAAACTGGACAGCACAAATGCAGCTTTCTTCATATAAAAATTATTGTGTACAACTGCCGCATAATATGAAATAGCATTTAAACACAACAAAACTCTTATATATACTGACTCATTTGCTCACCTATGAATATGAAAATTCAGCTTATTGATGGATCATAGTTCAATTGAGGGACCTTCAAAACTGGTGCAAATAGGTTTTCATAGCTACTGGGAAAAGGGGTTAACTTAAAGCAGTAAGCAACAATACTGCCTTAAAATTTTAAGTGAACTGAACTTCTAATAGTAAGTTAACAGAACAATAATCTGTGTTATATTATGTTTGCTTATTATTTACAATTAAAGCTCAATTTCCTTCTTTTTTATAGTGCAGCTCTTAAGCTGACTCTTTACTTTACCATTTGCAGAGACAATGTACTATTAAACCTTTCTGTAAATGTCAGTTTAGCCACCTAATTTTCAAAAGCTAATTTTCAACCATAGTCTCTGGGCATACACAGAAAGATTATGCATGTTCAAGGCATTTTTGCATGAAATTAACATTATGCATGACATTCAGTATCACAATCTGGTAGTTCTAATGACTGCAGCCCTAGATCGCACGTCTGTGGGCTGTGTTATTGTGGCATATTCTAGTTTTTCTGGAAATGACTCTGACATATCATGACAGCTTAGTGTGATGGACTGAGTGAAGCAGTCAAGGCAGGAACAGAGAGTGCTCTGGGAGTTTGCAACTGACAAATGATACAGAAAGTGGACCACATATCATCTATGAGAGAGAGAGAGAGAGAGAGAGAGAGAGAGAGAGAGAGAGTATGGTAACTGTAAACAGCTCTGTGCTTGTGACTGTGTCCTATGATTAGATTGCTATGACCTGTGATTTTCTAATTAAAGGAACATTTCAAATAGACTAGTTGAAATGTGTAGGTCAGCATGCGAGCTCAATGACTGAGACAAGGCTTTTACTAAAGCATGATGGCCATGGCCTGCCTCTGATTCCTGTTTAGACAGTGCAGTGGATGTGGGGCAATAAAATTCCATTTGCAATTTCATGCATGACTGTGCAGCCTCTGCTAGACTTTAGCTGCAGTTTTTCAGCAAGACAAGCATGTAAACCTCAATTACTGAGACTTCCCTCTCGCTCTGAACATGGTGGAAAGGGGAATCACTATTAAATGGAAACCAAGTGACTGTAGCGGTGTGTGTATGTGTATGGGTTTGTGTGTGCGTGCGAAAGAGAGTGAGAGGGAAGGATGAAGGTTATTCCATAAAAGGAGCAGTTTTATACTAGGCTACTCTGTCTATTCCAGCCAATTGTGAAATGATATTCATGTAAAATACTGCTGTCCTTCATCACCGCTTAAAGCTGCAAAACTGCACACAAGTATAGTAGTTTCTTTAGGTATTTATACACTATGACTAATAATAGAATAAAGGAAAAGCCAACTTGATGGGCCACAATGGGCCTTGGCATAGGTCTCTTTTCTTCTGCAGGGCCAAACGGTTCTGAGCTTAGAGGCTAACCGTCCCAGTGGCTTTTCCACTGGGACACACTTCGACACAGAATGCTTAAAAACCGAGCTCAGCACATTTTTTCGGCACTATCAGATAACTGTGCTCGGGGCCACAGAACTGTTCGGATGACATAGCTATTCAGCGATTGGTTCTATGTTTATGTCGGTATTATGACGCAGCATCCTGCTGCATCATTTCAAACCTGAAAACAGTCAAATAAGTTCAGTCATACTCATGCTGAATAAATAAAAGCAAGGCATGTGCTGTCAACTCTGCTTATCACAGAACAGGTTAGATTCTGACTAACAAAAGCATTACTGGCACAAGTTTAGATGATAATAACTCAAATCTGAAGAAGCAAATTTAAGCAGCTGATGATGGAAGGACAGAAAGCTGAAATTAAATCTGTTCTGTGGCTTTTGGAGTAGTGGCTTCCTAGTTAAGCTAATGCAAGCCAGCTCCTCTCTCCTAGCTAACTTAGCTTAAGTACTGAGATCCAAACAGCCCAGTACATGTTTGATTTGACTGATCAGCGCTTCAGTGACAGAAAGCTGAAATTGAATCTGTTCTGATGTGTTTTACGCCGTAGTTAATTAGCTAAGCTAATGTGAACGTACAGTGCTTCCCACTGCAGCATTCGGGTTCAGCGAACAAATTTTACTTTGAGCTGTAACCTGCTGGGCATTGCCAATGCTAGCATAGTAAGCTGGCTACAGATTCAACCCATCACAGCAGTTTCAGTAACTTGCTTAGATAACACCTGTTAAGAGGGTAAAGAATCTGAAAGCACACTGTTTTTGGAGAGAGAAACCGAATGAAACATATCTTGTGGTGGGTGCTGTGTATGTAGCTATTAGCCTGTTAGGCCACTCATTTGTGTAGTTTTCTTCAGGATTTCCTGGTTCTGATTAGTTGCACGACAGAAAAAGAAAGCATGACTGATCTCACGAGTCTCGGGACAGCATAGTACAGCCCTGAGAACCATTTGGCTTGACGGTGGAAAAAAGGCCTTAGATTCCCTGGAACTGTCCTGGAGGGATAGAATATCGATATTCTGGGTTATGTTGTCATCATAGAACAGGATTTAAATGCAGATGTCATTTTAGTCACTGTTCCTGTAGAAACACCAGCCAGTTGAGCAGTCTTTGTAATTGAAGCACCTGCTAATAATGAACACTTTTTCAAAGTCACTTAGATCTTTCCCTCTTGTAATCTTGATGCAAGATCGAGGTCAGCTGTCCTGCTCAGCATTTTTAAACAAGCCACAGAGCGGGGTAGGATGTTAATTGCTTAATTATGTCATGCAGTGCACCTGTCTGGAAGCATCTGCACTCGTTATGGTTCTCCATCATTTTATTAAGGTTCTTCCTTTAATTTGCCATATTTATATATAAGACTAAAAGCTTTCAGTGGAAGGTAATCCATTGAAACCATACATCCAAATATGGTTTCACTGGATTAATCCAAGCCAAAAAACATTAAGGAACCTTTGTTTTTAGGAACATAGCATTAAGGTCTGCAAATGTGCATGCTGCTACTTCAATTGGATTTAGGTTGCTTTAGGAGCCTCATAAAATCAGCCAAGATCTACTAAGATAAAGCTTACCCAAATAAATAAATAAATAAATAAATAAATAAATAAATACCAGTGCATGTATCTTGATGAAAAATAACACGTTTCCATGATATTCTGGGTATTGATTTAAGCTTGCTGTGCTCTCTGCTAGAAATCATGCACTGCAAAGATTGTCAAAAATCACTTCAGTGGTATCAGACTGCACTGATTAGGAGGTTCATAAAACTACTGATGATTCCTGCACCATAATCAACTAAAATATTGCTCAAAGTGAATAAAGAAGGAGATTAAGCTGAGAACAGATGATGTTAGTACAATCAGGCATTTTAATTTGAAGCAGGTTATTTTAAGCTCACTGGTTCTGTTTGTGTATGAGAGTTCAGGACAGATTGTGTCTTTGATGATTGGTTTTATACTTTGCCATACAGGTTGTTAAATATTATATACCAAATATTATGTACTATATACCAAGACAAAATTTAATACGGTATCATAAGTGACTCACTTTATAGCCGCATGTTTTGAATGATTTTGAAACGTCTTCGGCTCTGTGCTTAGGTCAGTCAGAGAACATATAGAACAAAGCAAATGCATACTTTGAGAGGTGGACCTGGGTTAATGCTTTGGAGTAGATTCTTGTAGTAGAAGTTTGTGACATTTTCTCATGAAACTGTTGTTGCACAGGCAAGAACATCACCTTTCTAGCAACACTGCTGATAAAGTGGTGACAGCTATTTAACAACATTTCTTCACCTATAAGCACTCACAGGATGTTGCATGTCCCCCATGGTGAAAAGGATAAATTCAATATATCATGATATTACACCATCCTGCTGAGAAATCACACCCTTTGTAATATTTGCAATGCTAACAGGTAGTCTTGACAAAAAAAGGGCTTTTGAAGTCTTCACGTTTTTTTAAGATGTCAGGTGAGAAACATCAGACCTGTAGCATTAAACCATTTCATTTACTTTTCCGAGCCAGAACTGATGTTGCAGTCATCAAAGGTTTGCCAGTCAAACCAAATAGCACTTCACATTCAAGCTGCAGGGACAAAACACACATACACACACACACCTACCCCAAGGCTCTGCTGTTTAATGTATTGAGCTTATGCACAGCACCATAAAAAAAGAAAGGAAGAAGGCTGCAGGTACTGCAGGGTGTGGAAGTATGTGTATGTGTGGGAACAGGGCTGAAGGTGTGTGTATGTGTGTGTGTGTGTGTGTTTAAAGGAACTGAGTAAATCTACTTTAGTGTTCTGCACTTCAGCAGGCAGCGGTAAGTGTCCCCCACATTTCCATACCAACCTGCAGCATTATATCACCGGCTCTCTGCTGGAGAGCTTTGAAATGCTAAAAGGTAAAACAGATGCTGTCTATATCATCGCCGTGTAGAGAACAGTATCAGTAGAAAAGCTGGCTATAATTTGAAATTCCTTTTCATATAAAGACTGTGCACCGAGATGCTTAACGTCACACATGATGATCTCGCTGAAATAAAGCCGTTCAACTGCTGCTGCTCAGTGGACTGTTCAAGGCCTAGATTAGCTAGAGTAGAAAAGACACCAAAGCAGTTTGAGGTGGGAAATCATATACAGTACATGGTCGGGCACAGAGTATTAAAGGTGGATATGTTTTGACTTGGGAAAGGGGTATTATGAAGGTAATAATGCTAGCATTACTACTTTGCAAATGGACCAACTAATGTCTATGTGCTTGTGTTAACAAGGCAACTATAGTGCTAACTGATATATCATCTAAACCAGTATACAGCAGTGGCAAACTGTGACGGTCAAACTGTGACAAAACGGCCAAATAAAGGAAAAATCACCTCTATGACAATATAAATTTATACTGGCACCCCTATGCGATTTAGTTGTATGTTAGCGCTAAGCTAACATAGCTTAGTGCTAACATGGCCATTCTATATTAAACAGACATTTGACGCTTGTATAAGACAAACCCGTTTTTTTAGCCTTGTAGCAGTTTTATAGTGACTCCTGGGCTGCAGTAGTTCTCAATCCAGTTCTCAGTGTCTCCCAGCAAGTCCACATATTTGACTGATTTGAGAACTACCAGGCTGGGCTAGGCTATGGTAAACACAGAAGGAAGGCTGTACTACAGAGATAGAGAGATGGCTAAAGCTAATGCTAAGAGCTGGGCAAAGCGAATATGAATATCAAGGCATATAAGCAAGGAAAACAGTGAAGAGTAGGCACATGGTTAGGTGCTTGGCATGTGTAGAGAATCTAAAACCAGGTAGGACAAAGAGCTAACACAAAGCAGGATTAGCACTAAGGCTAGACAGAACAAGAGCGAAGACTAGACAAAGACTAAACGTCATATTAGCAAGCAAGGAGTATTGGAAGTGGTTCCAGAGTCCAGAGAAGGGGCTACAGTACTGCTAAGATCACAGGTGGGGGCTGCAGGTTCTGCATGTATCTAGCACTTACTTGACCAATCTTTACCTTTGTCTCATGGTCCATCCCATGTTGGCAATCATAAAAAGTAGTTATGAATAGTTTAATAAATAGTATTAATACTTGCACTCAGCCCAATTGAAACTAGCGGAGCCTTTCCAAGCGATGCACTGACGAACAGAGACCAGCTCAACCAGGGCCCAACCAACAAAGCCCAGTGCGGTAAGGAGAACTGCCCAGTGGTGCCTAGCAAATCCCTGCAGAGTGGAACCAAGCCAAGCGGAGACCAGTAGATCTCAGCCTGGTGGAAAACTGCCCAGTCAAGTTGAGTGGAGCCATCTTTCTGACCCAGCATGGCTCAATCTGCCTGGCCGCTGATTAAGAGCCAGAGGCTGAAATGACAGCACCTCACACTGCTAATGACACATGATGGAGGAGAGGGGGAGAGCTCAAACACACCTCATTAACTACACAGGCGCATACACACATGCACAGAGGAGGCCTGACCAGACTGGACCTTCACAGGAGGTCAATGAAGCAAGAGAAGCTTCTCAATCACCTCCCAACAGAAACACATCATTAACAACTCTCTCTCTCCCACACGCACACATGCACACACACCTCCATTTATCCATTTACATCTTTATAACTGTGTTTAAAAGCACACACACATGAATGGACAAACAGAGCCATGATCTACTGCAGGTTTTAACAGATACAAGCCTTGATCATTTGTCTCCTGAGCTGGAAAGCATTTAAATGCAGTATTTGTCACAACTGGAATCTTTCTGTCTCGTCCCTCCCTCCTTCATCATTCTCTGCTGTTTTTTTCTGCTAAAGAACTTTGATAACCTTCACATTATAGAAGCTTCTGACCTCATCACCCCCCCCAATCAGAGTTTACCATCTCCTCTTTCTTATCTCTCTAATGAGACCACACACTCTGCTCACAGAACACATACCACTATAGTTTTAGTTGGATGTACACAACACCACACATACTGGCTTCAGAAACATCATTGTAATAGCGATACCAAAAGGCCTAAAAGTATGATTCAGTGGTGCCTACAGTCAGAGGTATCAAACTGGGTTCCTCCTGGGCCACAGCTCTGCTGAGATTATCATTTTGAATTCAACTGTGGCCTTGCTAATTAGCTGATGTGTTGAATCAAATGTTTTTAATGAGGCAAAACCCTGAAGGCTCTGAATTGTTCAGTTCACTCACAGGTGTATTTCACACCCTCCATTCAATTTATACCTGCTTGAACAGAATAGCATTTAGAATAGCATTTTTGTCTATATTTATTAGCATTTTTAAACATGTAGTACAAATTGCATAGCTTTGCTACAGTTAGTATTGGCTATTCAAAGGTCCAAGCATATAGCCCTTCTTACAAATGCACTGATTTTTTTTATAATCTATGGTTATACATTTTAGAAAGCTAACACATAAACAAAACTAATTTCAACATGTACATGCTTTCAGAACACAGCTTAAATGGACAACCTACATTTAAACACAAATTCTGTAAAGGAGGATTATGGGAGACACAAGACTGTAAAGGATGCTACAGTAGCATCCTTGCAAAGTGTCAGAATGTAGGTGGCATTTCTTGGCTGTATTTGAAGGATCTTTATGAATGGAACAGCCCTCAGTGTCTAGAAATGCAGCCTACCTAAGCTGCAGTCTAGACTTTGGAATGTTGGTAAATTCTACAATGCTGTGGCCTGCAAGGACTGGGGTGCCTAAGTCTTTTGGCCTGTTAGACATGTGGCTTTGTGCTTGGTAAAATACAATTCTAACATAATAATTTAAAATATGATTTTAATGTCCACTTTGACAAATTACAGGATCCACTAAGTAAGGCATTTGTATCTATCTTAGTCTCTGTTTGTTTCACTCAAAATATAAAGAGGCCCACTCATTATTGTAACCACACCCTTGACTTAATTTTGACCTTTGGTGTAAAGAGCACAGAACACAGCAATATCAGATCATTACCTAATCTCATATGAAATTTGCTTCAGTTGTAATATCTGTTCATTACCATGCTACTGTGTTAACCAGACTATAACATCCTCCACAGCTAGTAGCTTTATCAGAAACCTTCTAGATTTATCAGCTTCTATCAGCAGCCCATCTAAAGCTAACAAATTAGATATTATGACCGAGTGCTTAAAGAATGTCAATAATAAACACCTCTCTTGGCTTGGCTCTGATTAAGAAACCTAATCCTGATCCCTGCGAGCTATCAAATTATAGACCTATCTCAAATCTTACCTTTCTATCGAAGATTTTGGAAAAAGCTTTGACACATCAACTAAGTTCCTATTTGCATTGGAATCACACACATTAAAAATTTCAGTCTGGATTTAGGGCCTCATCATAGAACAGAGACAGCACTGGTGAAAATTGTAAATGATTTCTTATTATTCTCTGACCAAGGAAATGTATCTTTGCTGGTTCTACTTGATCTTAGTGTGGTATTTGATACAATAGACCACCCCATGTTACTAGGTAGGCTAACAGGAATAGCCCTTTCCTGGTTCAGATCTTACCTGACTGATCACTATCATTTTGTGAATGTAAATGGCGAATCACCTGTTCTTACAAAAGTAAAGTGTGGTGTTCCACAAGGCTCTGTTTTAGGACCTCTGTTATTCACATTATGTGTGCTACCGCTGTGTACCATTACCAGTAAACACGGCATCAATTTCCGCTGCTATGCTGATGACACACAATTATATACATCAACCAAACCGGATGACAACCTTCAACTTAAAAAGACTGAGGTCTGTGTAAAAGACATAAAAGATGTTGAGTAACTTCTTCCTACTCAACTCAAAAGCTGCTAGAAACAAACTGTCTAATTTAATGCCTAAACTTAATAGTTTCTCAGTTGCATCAGGTACATCTGTAAAAAAAACAACTTTGTCTCACAGTCAATCCTGAGCTGTCCTTCGATGCACATATAACAAATATTACTAGAGCAGCTTTCCTCCATCTTTGCAATACTGCCAAATTTAGAAATGGACTGTCTTTACAGGATGCAGAAAAGCTAGTTCATGCATTTATTACCTCAAGGCTGGATTGCTGTAAGGCCCTGCTGTCTGGATGTTCCAGCAAAAGCCTTAACATCTTCAGTTAGTCCAGAACGCTGCAGCCAGAGTCCTCACAAGAACCAGAAAGTTTGACCATATCAGCCCAGTTTAATACCTACACTGGTTGCCAGTAAAAAATTCTGTATTTAGTACAAAATTCTTTTACTGACTAAAAACGCTCTAAACAGCCTCTCGCCTCATGACCTGAGTGAACTTACCTCTTATTATGAACCATCACGCCTACTTAGATCACAAGGTGCTGGCTTACTATTAGTACTTAGAATTAATGAAGTTTCATCAGCTTTGGAATAATCTTCCAGTCAGTGTTCTCAGTCTTTAAGTCTAGATGGTAGAACATTATTCTCTGTTCATATTGCTCCTGTGTTATTGTTTTGCTGCCCAGTGTCCTCAGAGGAGGATGGGTTCTGCGTTTGAGCCTGAAGGTTTCTTCCTCTTGCTTTTAGGGAGTTTTTCCTTGCGGCTGTCACCATTTGCCTGCTCATGGGTGCGTGGAGCTGGGTTTTTCTGTAAAGCTGCTTTGTGACAATGCCTGTTGTAAAAAGCACTATATAAACAAACTTTGACTTGACTTGATAAGCTTCCATTACTCATTGGCTACATTAGCCTCAAAGCTTGAAGCAGACTTCAGACACCAAACATGTTTTGACTGATTGACTACATTTGCAATAAGGGTAAAAATTATGCAAATCTGATTTTTAGCTGAGCCATTGCTCTAAGGCTAGAGGAAGTAAGTGTGGGGGCTAAAGCATTCAAAAGCATGTGAAGAGTGTGGGGTCTCCATCTGGAGCTGTGGAGGGCTGAAGTTAAAAAGGGGTGAGACGTGGTGACATTTAATGCGTTCGAGCTATTTACACTGACATTTTCACTCTTCTGTTTTGTGCTAATGCCACAGCAGCTAGCATGATGACAGCTAATGCCACAGTGACGCGGCCTCTCCTCCATTTGTCACCTGCCACCATAACAAGCTAATTAGAGTACAATGTATTCCGGCCACTCTATTGGCTACTGCCTCACTTACGACTCTGACAGTGCTGTTAACAGCAGGCGGCTTCTCTCAGACACACACCCATAGCCACGCATGCACACACACAGAGCTCCTCTCACTTTAGACATCTACAGCACTGGGGTAAAGGCTAACTAAATTTAGCCTGACTAAAATGATGATTTCCATGTGAGGTGCATGGACCATCACTGGCAATAACAAACAGCATAGTTATGTTCGCCTACAGCCTGTGTTTCACTTCTCCCTTTAGGATTGCTTTTATAAATAAACAGTTCTACTTCTAAAATCTGCCTGTAAAATGCTGCAACTGCACACATCAGTTGAATTCTGTATTTAGACATGAAGTTATTAAAGAATTGTTATGTAAGTACATAGAGAGTCTCTATGTGGCCTGGGAGCTACAGTCTACTGCAGTGGTCACCAGCCCAGGTCCTGCAGATGTACTTTCCTGCAGAGTCTGGTTCCAAACACAATGTGCTACACCTGCTCCAGCTCCTTAAAAATTAATTATTATTTTTACTTACTAAATTAACTGTTCAGTAATTATCCTGCCTTCCGCCCAATGACAGCTGGGATAGGCTCCAGCACCCCACCGCGACCCAGAAGGATAAGCGGTTTAGATGATGTATGTATGTATGTTCAGTAATTTTCTTTTATGGTACTGTACAGCACATTATTCAACATTTGTTTGAATGTTTTGAATGTGCATTATAAATGAAGATAACTTTATTTGAATTTCTTTGGAAGTTCTTAATTGGCTGATTCATCCACAAGAGTTGTAACACAAGATGCATTTAGAGTGACCTTCCTAGAGCTGAACAAAAAAATTAGCCTACTTACCTCAAGCTCAGTTTGGAGAATAGACATTCCATGTTGTCCTTTTTTTCCCCAGCCAAGAACAGCTCCAAGCTCTCTCTCTTCAATGCATAATACATAATAATGGCAAAGAGTTTTTTTTCTGGTTGTGGAGCTCTAGTTTCATCTTAAAGTCATCTTAAATGTAGTCGATACATCTAATATTTCTAATTTTGAGATTCCTATAAAAGTAGAAGATTAAAAAGCGTATTTCTATGCTATTTTCTAGTTTTAAGTCTTTTTATTTAGAGAAGTTGTCTTATTCTCTTCACAGATAGTTTTGTTTGTTTCAAGCATTATTTCTGAAACAAGCAAAAGTATCTGCTAATAGAACACTCATAATTTTTTTGCAGTTAATGCTATTTTGTCACTATTTTGTGAAATGCATCATATTCTGCCTAACATGCACCCCTTAACCATGGTAAAATCACTGTATGGCCTCTTGTGGCATATGGAGAGGCCATACAGTAATTACTTGTACATTAAAACATGTAAAATGAGTTTTGACTGTCGGCTAAAAATTTCCAACCTTTTTTGTACTTAGTAAATAGCCAAACATATTGCACATGGAACTTCTTTTGGTATATGATTTGAGCAGCCACTCCCATCATCCCATTCTAACCCTGTGTGAATCAGTCATGAACATCATTAATGTTCTGTGGTAAAATTACGTTACTCCACCTCCCCATGTTAAACAGTCTGAATAATTTAGTGATATATACTACTGTGAAAAAGTATTAGCCTCTCACCCTCCCTCATCTGATTTCTTCTATTTTTGCTAAATTGTCACATTTAAATGTTTCAGATTATTATTAAAGATAAAAATTTATTCAAAACCTATATTACCAGTGTGAAAAAGTAATTGTCCCCCATAAACCTAAGAACTGGTTTTGCCACCCTTGGAAGTAAAAACTGCAATCAAACATTTGTGACAACTTGTGATGAGTCTTTTACATCGCTGTGGAGGAATTTTGGCACAGTCTTCTTTGCAGAATGGTTTTAATTTGGCTACATTAGAGAGTTTTTGCTCCAGCACCCCCTGCGACCCAGAAGGATAAGTAATTTAGAAAATGTGTGTGTGTGTGTGTGTGTGTGTGTATGTGTGTGTTTGTGTGTGTGTGTGTGTGTGTGTAGAACGTTTTTGAGCATGCCCATTTAAGGTCTTGCCACAGCATCTCAGTAGGATTCAAGTCAGGACTTTGACTGGGCCACACCTAAACCTTAATTTTGTTTCTTTTGAGCAATTCAGAAGTGGACTTCCTTGTGTTCTTCGAATCACTGTCCTGCTGCATAACCCATCTGCACTTGAGCTTTAGGTCATAAACTGACGGGCGGACATCCTCCTTCATGAGTTTCTGATAGAGAGCAGAATTCATGGTTCCATCAATTATGACAAGTTGTCCAAGTCCTGCAAAAGCAAAGCAGCTCCAGACCATCACACTGCCACCACCATGTTTGACTGTTGATGTATGATGTTCTTATGGTGGACTGTGGTGTTAGCTTTATGCCAGATGTAACAGGACCCATGTCTTCCAAAAAGTTCCACCTTTGACTCATCAGTCCACAGAATACTATCCTAAAAGTCTTGGGGGTCTAGATTTTTTTTTTGGCAAATGCTAGATGAGCCTATGTGTTCTTTTTGGTCAGCAGTGGTTTGTGCCTTGCAAGTCTCCCATGAGTGCCATTTTTGCCCGTGTCTTTCTTACTGTGCAATCATGTACACTGACCTTAACGTCGTCAAAGTCGTCATTGCGCTCGTGGCGAAATTTTTGGGAAGGTTCACTACTGTTTTTCTCCATTTGCAGATAATTGCTCTCACTGTGGTTCACTGCAGCCTTAGAGCATTAGTAATGGCTTTGCAACCCTTTCCAGAAACAGTGAGTTTGTTTCATATCTGTATTTAAATCTTTTTAGAGCATGGCATCATGAGACACACTGCCAGACAGGTTTAATTTAAGTAATGTTTAGATTTAACAAGTCTGCCAGTAGTCATGCCTGGGTGTGGCTAGTGAAATTGAACCCAATAATCAACTGAATTGAGTTAACTGGTTGATTTAGTAGCTAAGGGGGCATTTAGTTTTTACACAGAGTCAGGGCTGAACAGCATGTTTTCTTTAATGAATGAAATCATCATTTCTAAACAGCATTTTTTGTTTACTTGGGTTATTTTTGTCTAATGTTAAAAGTAGTTCTCATCTGAAACATTCAAGTGTGAGCAAATATGCTAGATGAAACTGGGAAGAAGGCCAATACTTTTTCACAGCACTATATACTTGTAATAGTTTAACTTAGGTGTGTCCAATCTTATCCACAAAAGGCCAGTGCAGCTGCAAGATGTCATTTTAACAAAGCAACCAGGTGTGCTCCTGCTCATTTGGAATGAAAATCTGCAGCCACACTGGCCTGCTTGAGGACAAGTTTGAACATCACTGGTTTAGCCTCTTGGAGTTTTGTTGTCTTTGAGAAAGACCAACATCAGAATATAGTTAGGTGCTGCCTCTTTTTCAGCACTATTCCAAAAAGGTTGCAAGATTACAGTGATGTTTAACAATCATTTAAAAGATCTTTAAAAAAAACACTTCTCACAACACAAACATACAGTTCATACTTACATGCATAGTGCATTTATAACCAATGTCTGACTCTGATACATGTTTTTCATGCTGCCACCGTTCCAGCAAAGAAATGTAAAGAAGCGATGGAGAGATGGTATAAAAAGAAAGAGAGAGAGAGGCAGTCAGTCAGAGAAGGCGTGGACAAAAACACACATACACATGCTAATCATCAGCTGTCAAAGAGCTGAGTGAACACAGCAGATGGGCCTCCCTGTGTGCTGATTGGCACAGTATGTATTTAATAAAGAGACACAGTGATGCGTAAAACTTTATAATGAAAGAATAGGAGTCTAACAGGTTTAAATGTAAGACTTCAGGAAGCTGTGGTGCATGTGTGTCAAATGAGTAAATTGACATACACACCATGCTCAATGTTGATTTCAAGCAACTTTTAAAACACCATAAAATGTCATAATGTACAGTTCTCCTTAGATCATACTGGAGCTGTTATAGCGCTTATGTTGTGCAATATTAAAGGGCCCATATTCTACACTTTCCTTGTATTTCTTTATATATATATATATATATATATATATATATATATATATATATATGTATATATATGTATATATATACACACACACAAAAGTCAAAGGTACACCTACACATTACACTTATAAGAACGTTTATGACATCCCATTCCAAATCCATGGTCATTAGCCTGGAGTTGGTCCTCTTTTGCAGTTATAAAAACTTTCACTCTTCTGGGATTTTGGAGTGTGTCTGTGGGAATTTTTGCCATATTCATTCAGAAGAGCGTTTGTGGGGACAGTGATGTTGGACAAGAGGGCCTGGCTCACAGTCTCCGTTCTAGTTCATCCCAAAGGGATTCGATCCGGTTGAGATCGGGGCTCTGTGTGTGCCAGTCAAGTTCTTACACACCCAACCATGCCTTTGTGGACCTTGCTTTGTGCACTGGGGCTCAGTCATGCTGGAACAGAAAAAGGGTCTTCACCAAACTGTTCCCACAAAGTTGGAAGCATACAATTGTGAAAAATGTCTTGGTGTACTGAAGCATTAAGATTTCCCTTCACTGGAACTAAGGGTCCTAGGCCAAAAAAACAACCCCATAGCATTATCCCTCCTCTACCAAACTTTATACTTGGCACACTGCAGTCAGGCAGGTAACATTCTCCCAGACTGACAGACAGAGAAGACATGATTTGTCACTCCACAGAATACGTTGCCACTGCTGATCACTTTAACATAAAAGGGCAAACTGCTGCTGCATGGAGAATGGTCTGTCTGTCCTGGAGTTCTGCATTACTTTCCATGTGGCATAATGCCTTATTGTATGGAACACCCTCACTGTAGTTTTTTTTTGTTCCTATGACAGTAGGTAACAGCAACACACCAGCTGGTGTTAAGTTTGTCATGCTGCCCAAGCTGTCTTAACAGTCAGCATGAAGGCTTTGTTTTGATGTCAAGGTATCTGTAGCCCAATCGCATGTGAGATGCGCTCCCAAGACAGCCACAGCTGACTGGTAGCTGTCGGCATCAACTGTTAATGCTTTTTCACACAGAAAATGCATGCTAAGAAGGCTACCAGTATGTTTGGCAATACTACAGTTTCTGTACTTATAAATTAAATAGCAGGCATAGAGTTTTAGCATTAATTTATCTTGAACATTAGCTTACATTAGTAAAAGTAGCTCACAGACACCAGCAATAGAACACAAAAAGCAGACTTTAGGTTTAATGAAAAGCTGCAGTGCTGATTATTCTAAGTACAAGCCATAGTGAAACTGCAGGGTGTGAAACTTTCCATATGCTGTGTAAGTAAGGCCCAGTTCCAGGATGTAGCCAGACTATATTAGTTGAATGGGTGATCATATGCAGATGTATTCATTGTTGAGATATCATGACCATGTTGAACTATGATGAACTCAATATGGGTCATATTTGCAGTCTGGTTTCCATACATGGACTGTATGGACTGGAGAGTAAGCTGTATATATTGTTGTTTTAACAATGTCTACTAGGGCTGTGTGATATGACCACATTCTCATATCTCATTATAAGTCATTTCATATTCAGATAATGATACATATCACAATATAGCACATTTTCTGTAAATTCTATGAATAAATAATTTATGCAAACTGAAAACATGAATAGATATATGTTTTATTACATTTTAAATACTCCAAAAATAAAAAGGTACTTACTCATACTTGTTTATTTCTCCTTTTACTTAGAACAAAATATAAAATATTCATGTGTAAAATGTAAAAAGGTTAATAGAAAACACTTTTTTACAGGTTGAGAGCTGAGAATACAAGCTGGTGATAAGTGGTTCTGGTTTAAGTGATGACCTCTGACATGACACAACGTTCCCACTTGTACTGACTGCCTGCTCTGATGGGGTACTGTTTGGAGCTCATTTTGATGGGCTTGACTGAGAGGTCTTTTGCTGCTTGCTTAAAATAGCAGCTCAAACTCTTCTTTTGCCTCTTAGCAGGAACCTCTGTCCCATCTCTTGCAGCTGTAGCTGATGGAAGTGGGGCTGCCTCTGCTGACGCAACACATTCAGCCTCGGCTCTCCATGTACTCCACCCTCTTGTCTTTAATGTATATGGTTTTCAACCGAGGGTCAACAAGAGAAGGCATGTCAAGCAGCTCCTCTGAGGTCTGGTCATCATACTGTTTATTTAAGTAGTTAAAAATGCCCTCTTTGATGGTCTTGGTGAGCTGGGTGGTCCTTAGCCTTGAGCACCTGGTTATTGGAAAGATGGAGAACGAAGCACGATGTTACTGCTCCCCAGACAAGGCATCTGTAAACTCCATGAGAGAACTCAATGCTTTGTTCATGGAGTCCAGAACGTCAAAGTCCTGACAAGTTAGGACCACATGTCACATTTTCTTGTCAGCATGGAGGACCTGGGAGAGAGCTTTCTTGTGCTCTACGACCCTTTCAGCCATTAAATACAGAAAGCCCCACTCTTAGGGGTGTCTGTAATTAGCTGATGAGCAGGCAATCCCAGTTCTGCTTGAGCCTTCAACTTCTTGCAGACACCAACTGTTTGTTCCACTTGGTGTAGTTTCACACTTCACTCTGTGTAAATAAAGGAAAAAATAAATGCCACACATGTATTTTATGTATTACACTTTACAGGACAAGTAACATATTACATTTTCTATCAAAACTTTAATTTATGAATTATATTTTATTGGTACTGACGTGTACACTAAGGGGTGGGAAATATCCTGACTTTGAAAATTGTTTACAAAGTCGGGGGACGTATTCTGGATTTAAAGCTTTTAAACTGGCATTTAAATATTCAGAAACTCAATTGCAGAGATATTTTGCCATGTACGTCTGTTACTGTAAAAACTAAATTGTTTTCATACCTTAATCCTCCTGTCAGCAGTCTAAAATGAATCTTGCATTTAACCTGTCACAATCATTACTACACTTCATTATGCAGGATGCTTTGCACAACATGTCACCTGGCAATGGTTTTAATTCCTTAACCACAACCAACAAGCTTACTTGCATTACCGCTTGCCAGAAAACGAAACAAACAACAAACATGCCATTTGGGTTTCAAAACACGCTGTATTTTTCCTAAATCCCTAGCTTGCTACAAATGGTATTTAGAGCTCAGTCTATCCGTTGAAATTAACCAAGCTCTAAATACCATTTGTGGTGAGTTAGGGGTTTAGGAAAAATACAGTGTGGTTTGTTTGGTAGCAAACATCTCACTTAAAATGGGATGTCCTTCAACTACACTCCCTATTCACACAGGCTTATGCATGTCACATCACAACAAACATAGTGCCTTCAAGGCAGTAAAGTACTACGTGGCCTACTACAAGGTTTTTTAGATAACAGATATATTGTAAGTGTGTCTTGTCAATCAGCTGGATGTTCATGGCATTATCTAAGGTGACAGACTAGGTGATCCTCAGGCAGTCCCCGTGACTCAAGACCTTCCCTGGCTATCATTTGTCCCATCTGGTCATCTGGGAAGTGTTTGCAAACATCAACTGCAGAGTGTCCAGTCATGAATTAAGTATATTGTCAGGCTCATATAGAGATGTGTCTTTTACATACCTGTTATTGTAGCATAGTACAATACCTTGTGGATTTCCTCCTCTACTTTGGCCCAACAGTCTTGATATAAATGTCAGCTTGGTACTGCATAGCTTGGGTCAAGAGTTAGCACCGATTGTGTAAATTGGGGCCATGTCTTTGTAGATGTTAGTTGCAATGGCAGCGGTTATTTGGCAAAGAATCTTGGGCAAAAGCCTATTGCAATGTCTGAGTCTGAAGTTTGTTATGAGCACTTGACCATATTTTTGTGGCTCTTATATGAAGGCTGTCTGTACTGTTTGACATGATTCTTATATAAATGGTAAAAAATGTTAGGGGTATTTGAATCTGTAAAGTATGGTTTTCTGGTCTGTGTCAGACTTTTCATACCCAAACCATGTTCATGTGACAGAAGTAGAAGCCCCTCTTTCAGGCACAAGCACCTCATTTTGTCTTGGCTGGTCGGGTCCTTCTCTTGTTCGGAATGACCCTGTTCTGTGTCACGTTCTCTCACCTCCATGTTTGTTTGTGTTGCCTTAGCATAAAGCATTATCCAAATGATTAAAAATATTGCTGTAAAGCACGCTTTGCAACACAATGAAATAAACAATAGAGCATAATATGAAACGATAGACGTTTTTCTGTCGTCACATGGCGCATATCGTTATTTCATATAGTCCTACTGTATACATAGCACATCAGATTCTTTTTTGCAAAAAATAAATACATTTTCCATGATACAGGCACTTCAAAAGGTCCACAGAGAGTAACAGTGACCAACAGTGTGACACACCTACAGTAAGCAGGTGTCACATGGGATGTACAATAAATAAAACTGTTTGGGGTTGGACTGTTAGCTGAAGTTGATAAGAGGACAGTGAAAGCACCTGAGCGGGGAGAGTTTTTCCCACAGGGTGCCGTTCCAAAGGCTGGCTCCTCTCACCGATTTCATCTTTAACAATCATAAGTGAATGAGCAGCACTGGTCTCAGAGCGTCTTGTGGAGTGTTGCAGCTTTGCTCCCTTAAGTAATACAACACACAATACACATTTCTCTCCGTAGACCTTTCTCCAGCATGCTTTTCAAGAAGATTAATGACTGTCCACCTCTCTCTTTGTCTCTCTGCTTCTCTCTCTCTCTCTCTCTCTCTCTCTCTCTCTCTCTCTCTCTCTCTCTCTCTCTGTCTCTCTCTCTCTCTCTCTCCATCATGTGGAGGAAAAATGTATGTGCATATATTTGCTCATATTAAAACTATATGTGCAATTTATGTGATGTTTCAGAATATATGGGCTAAATATGTTTACATTTATAATATATAAAATGCATGTAATATGTCAAACATTTCTGAAACATATAACAAGCATGACATACTTTTGAAAAATACATGGAAACGTTTCCTTTGTTCAGGGATTTTTCTCTCACTCTCTGCTTCTCTCTTAAGGCATGTATTGTAAAGGCTGAGGTTTATTTGCTTATCATCAGTACTGGCAATGCCACTACCAATTATTTTAGTGATTGAGCAATTACTGATTATTTTGATTATTAATTGAGTAATTAGACTATTTTAAAAGGCGAAATAATAAAAAATGAAAAGTCTTTATTTTTCCTCTGAGGTCCGCTTATATATGTATGATTTTGTGTAACAAAAGCAGTCATAATTCATTTCTGCATGGCTGTTTTCCAACATCTCTTTATCCCTTAGAATTAAACAGGCTGTTTGCCTTTAAGAGTGACATGTAAATTAGTAATGTTCTGATTGGGTGCCTTGTATTGCACCTCATTTGAAAAGCAATTTGGGCTGAATCACACCTTATAACTTCAACATGGATGGATGCGGCTAAAATTTTGAAGGCTAAAAAGAGTGAATGTGTTGCTTTTATGACAAAAAAGAATTCAAAGCAGATTAGTTTCTATATATGAACTGTATAGAGTGAGAGTGAGTGGTACGTTTTCAAACATTAACAGTTTACATATTACATCACTTGTAGTTTTCACAATATGGGCCTTTTACCACAATACAATAAAAAGACTGAATAGGTGAATCAATCAGGTTTCATTATTCATAACCATTATTAAAACGGCCAACAAATCATTGCTGATTCATTGAAAATGTCCATTTGAGTCAATAATTTTTTTAAGCTTAACTGAGTAATTGTCTGCCCTGCAATGGCCTGGCGACCTGTCCAGGGTGTTTCCTGTCTTCTGCTTCAGCTCCCCCCACGATCCAGAAGGATAAGCAGCTTAGAAAGTGTGTGTGTGTGTGTGTATAAGTAATTGTTACAGGACATCTTGATATGGGTCATTTCTCTATTCTTGTCATCAAACAATGCAGTTTTGTGATCATAATAATTGTAATCAAACAATACAAACACTAAAGGAAGGCACCCTTGCTACTGGCTACTCTTCACATTGAATGAACTCACAGCACCCAGCTTTAGCTCAGCTTCTTTAATAAGTCCTTCACTGCACTCATGATCCAGCAGGACCTCCGGGGAATTCATCTGCGTGTGAAATCAAGGCAATTTCATCCACGCGCGCTTTGCCAAGACAGCATCGACGACTGACACAAAACAACTCCAAAAAAGAGCATGCGGCGGTTATGGCTGCAGCGAGCTCCTGCAGCATGAGCTGGAAATTAATGTCTGGGGTATTGTGAGCTTGGGTTTTGTTGACATGAAATGGAGCTTTTCTCATGTCTCAGCCAATGCACCAGTCAAGCCTTGCAATTATATCATGCAGAAGCAAATACAAAGCGTGCCCACACACTGTTTTTCACTCCAGCATCTCCCAAGGTGTTTTATTTTAAGCAGCGTCATTAAAACTCAACTAGGTGGTCTTAAGGTGGGTTCAGCCAGTTCATTTGGTTTATTAGCTGCCTGTACAATTAGACGATATGTGGATGGGACGCAGCCACAGGCAATATTATACAGAGCCATGAAGAAAACCGTGGGAGGATGCAAAGATCCAGAGAGAGAGATACAGAGAGAAAGAGAAAGAGAGAGAGAGAGAGAAAGAGAGAGAGAGAATGGTGCAGAATGATCTGTCTCTCTCACTGATGAGATTCATTTTCAAGGTACCACTTCATATTTACCTGGAAATATCCACTGCTCATAACCAGACACGCACACACATACACATCTTTGCTTGTATGGCATGTCAGGATGTGGGGTTCTACATTTTATTCCTGTCATAACAAAACATTGTATCTTGAAAATGGTTACTTGGAGAATAGGAAAATGATAAATGACCTTAATTTTTTAAAGCATGGTAATGCATTAAGAATTTATTCCCACTCATTTTTTACCATTTCTGTTCATCATTCATCATCAATCAATTTTAACACAATGGGAAGGGCAGCTGGCATTTTCAAATGATGTAATAAAGAAAATAAAGTGTAATTTTTTGTTCGATTTTGTTTAACAGAATCACCATGCTTGTTGTATTTAAACTCTGCAAGAATTACAGTAACACTCTAATTTCATTTTTGGTTGCAAACAAAGGATTAATTATTAAAATGCCAATAGAAAATTGTCCAGTCAGGATTTTTTTTTTCTGTGGTATCTAGGTAGATCCAGTCAAACTAGCTCTCTCATTGCTCAGGACTTTAGGAGCTGAACTGAAGGCCTACTGGACCAATTTTGTGAAAAAACTGTCACTTTAAAAGCCTCTGTTCACCAAAAGCACCATGTAGCTTCACGTGGCATCATGTAGCAGATACAGAACAAAGTGCTGCTATACAACATGGAATGCATTGCAGTGATAGTGCCTATAAATGTCAACATCAAGTTTATTTTTACATTTTACTCAAATAAAATAAAACTGTTTATTCAAAAAGATACAAGGTCAGAAAACACTAAGCTAATAATGTTAGCTGAGCATTTGTTCAACTAAAAGACTACCTGGTAATGTGTAAGCCACATGTCATCTACTATGGCTTTCTGTAGTCTTAATATGGGTTCAGTGTAGTAATAGCAGAATGCTGAGTGGTGTGCTATGACGCGCTGAAAAATTGAACAGTGATCAGAGTTGGCTTCATTAAAAACAGACACACACCAAATAAAATAATTTTGTTGTGGCACTGGCAGACAGCCGATTTGGTCAGACTCTGAAGATGAGACTACACTAAATCCTGTCATAAAAACTGTCATCACCACTGAACAAGCTTTTCAGTCGGCAGCTGTGACAGAAGAACTCCTAAACAACCTGGAATTAGTCAGACATGAACCGAATACCATACGCCAAACAAAATGGGCTGTAAAATGCTTTACAGACTGGCTGGAACAAAACAACATTAATATTGATCTAGCGATAAATTGACAAAACTGAGCTAAACCTGATATTGTGGCAGTTTTATTGCTCAGTCCGATTTGGTCAGAAGAAGATGAGACTACACGTTTAGTGAATGGTATTCGGTTTATTTCTGGCTAATACCAGGTTGTTTGGGTGTTCTTCTGTCACAGCTGCCAACTGAAAGGCTTGCTTAGTGATAATGACCGTTTCGGAATTTAGCGTAAGGAGCTGGAGAACGAACTGTCGGCTGTGCAGCGAGTGAGCGGAGCTCATTACTCTGACGTAGCAACAAGCTGCTTGTTAAGGAACTATAATTGGGCGGAAGGAACTGCTAACATTAAAATATATTAAATGCCATGTTTACGGCCCAATTTATTTATTTCTTACTTAATTTATTTAACTGTTGTATAAAAGCAATAGAACACTCGAGGTCATATGTTATTGCGAATTACACAACAAGATTATTTTATTTGGTGTGATTCAGTTGTCACTTAAATTTGCTAATGTGTAAACCATTATATTTTGTCTATGCTGGCACTTGCGTATAGCTGGAGCAACTGCCCTTGTAATTCTATTGAAAGCTCCACTACATCAGCATTCTTACTCTGAGATATTTGATAAACATGAGCCATTGTAGGTCAGCCCTTTTCCTACATAGTCATGACATTCTTGCCCTGAAAATGTATGGAAACAAACCCACACATACATCCAAACCCAATCCCTAAGTGAAATTTAAACCGGGATCCCAGATCATGTGTGCATTATTCATTTGGAATAGCAGTGTTCTCATCATAATAGCTGTGTTTCACTGAAATATTGCCTTCAAAAAAAGAGCTCTGTATCGTCAAACATGAGAGTAATCAATAAACATGTCACTATATCTCTCCTAGCTGTCAGGTCATTGTGGAGACATATGCATCATACTGTGGATTCAAATTACAATTGATTTGAGACAAAGATGGTAATATTACTGAATGAAGAATGCGATGACATACACATACACACACAAAAAAGTATTTATGTATGTTATGGTTTACCACCTGCTTCATGTCCAACAGGGGTGGTAATACTTGTATATCGTTATTATACTTAAATGAATGGTTTGGTGAAAATTTACACAGTTTTCCACTCTTGCCAGATGAGGTCAGTCAGCCAAGAGCTATGAGGTTAACATTGATTAATATTGTTAACATAATAAACACACCACAAAACTACCCTCAGCCCACTCAAACCACATCCTGGTCTTCGTTAAGGCCGCACAGACTTGTTGATGTGGTTTAGTGCAGAGAATTGCTTAATGCAAACTGTAAAAACAAACAAAGCTTCACTGTATAGCTAAACGCTGCAGACAGTCTCTCTAGACAAGCGTCACACAGGCATCTGGACATTACAGATATAATTTGAGATTTTTGTTGTTTCTATTTTTGAATATGTACCTGCAGGTCTAAAAATTTAAGCTTAATAGTAATTAATAAAAGGAAACCACAGAAATCAGTACGCCTGCATAATGTACGAATGTGAAGAGGACTCTGATTTTGGCACAACACTTATTGTCTAAAATGGCTGCCCACAGTGTTCGGCTATACATGAGGTTTTGATCATTTTTATAGCTCCCAGTAAGTCATGCTGTGCTTTCAATCAATGAACAACTTTGTATAACTTTAATGAAAATGTGGATGTGGTTTGAGAGTTTTGGGGATGTGTATACAGAAAAAATTTGGGTGACTATTGACTTCTAGTGTTTATTAGCAATGTTAGCCTCATAGTTCCAGCACTACACTAGAAGAAGCAAAATTTATACATCAATCATGTCCTGACTGATTAACTACATCTGGGAAAAGTGGAGAACTGTGCATGTTTGATTTTTTTGCCAAATCATTCCTTTAAGTGTTATTTTAGAAGGCTTTTACCAAAGGTGTCACCTGGCCTGGGTAATCTTATAACGTTACCCAGTCGTCAGAGAGAGAGAGAGAGAGAGAGAGAGAGAGAGAGAGAGAGAGAGAGAGAGAGAGAGAGAGAGAGAGAGAGAGAGAGAGAGAGAGAGAGAGAGAGAGAGAGAGAGAGAGAGAGAGAGAGAGAAATCTATGTAAATAAAAGCAAATCTACTACATACAGAATCACTCATTTGAAAACAAGCTGAGGCCAAAGTTAATGTTGTACATCAAAATATTTACTCAATACTTTGTTGGGCCCACTTTAAATTTACCTTGATGAAATGCTCTGTTTTAGCATGATCTTTTATATTAAAATATTGTTTTTGTTTGGTTTTAGTCAAGAAGAATTTTACTGAGTCAGATCATTTTTAAACATAAAAATGACATTTTAACACATAAAAACTGTGTCTGTGTTAGCAGGACATTTGAGAGGAGGAATGTGCAGAGGACTGTAATAATGGCATTATTAGGGAATTTGCATTGTATTTTTCTGTTGCAGTGTTTTCACTTGTCCTTTCTCTTGATTTTATCTGATATTGTATATAAAACCTACCAGTCAACATTGCTGAATCACTGCACATTTTTGCTAATGTGCAAATGCTTACATTAAAATTAAAGAGTAGAAACTGTACATTTTACAAGTCAACAAAAAAAAAAAAAAGAACTTGTACATTTCCAACAGGAAAAACATACTTTTTTACTAGTTTAGTCCTTCAAAGTACTAGCCACAAATCTCAAAGGTTATGAGATTTTTGCTTTTTTTTCTCTGGCCAATCAGTTGTGTTCCTGTGCATCATTGGAAAATGACATTTCTCACCATTATGCAAATGTATCTTTGTGTGAGGACTGCTACTGCTGATCAGTTGCTACACCACACACACTGCATCACAAACCACCAAACAAAGAAAACTTTGTAAAAGCTCCACTTTTACTTTCGTATACTTGAGTATGTCTAAATGTGGGCACTGTTTTTCTTTCAGTCAGGTTCATGTTTGGCTCCATACTTTCACTTTTAATTAAGTAAGATTTTGACAAGTACTTTTTCTTAAACATATTTGCTGTGCTTTTTCCACACTTCTCTATGACTGGGACTGAGAAGAGAGATTTTCGTGCCCAAACTGCTGCTCATGCACATCCAGTCTCCCTAGTGAAATTTTTTCCTCACCTTAGCAAATGACGAAGGTGTGATGAACGCAGGCTGTGGTGTGTTACTCGCTCACCTATTCTTATTACTGCTCTTTCCTCATGCTTCTCAGCCTTGTTAAAAGCTATTTAAATCTTAATGCTACTGCTTTAAAGGAACAATAATTGGCGTTTAGTGGCATTGCACTGACTTACTGGACTGTTGCACTGCATTTAAAATGCAACTGCATACCAGGCCACTGTCAGACTGGCTAGACTCAGGACTGGAACACGAAACAGGAACTCTTGGAAATTAGACCAAAACGGAGAGGAGAATGGTTTTTGTGGCTAATGAACATGTCTGGGAACAGGAGATAAGAACCGGCTGAGGTGTGGAAAGTTTAAACACCAATTCTACTATTTTTGTCTATTTAGCTCAATATATTTATAACTTTGCTGGAACTTTGCTTCCACTTACCATTAGTTCAGTACTGAAGGTTCCATTTTTGTGGTTTTTAGTACCTGTAAAAGATTGGTACCAACAGAAACTCAGCTTTAAGTGTCTTTGGAAACATGTACAGCTGAAACCAACAATAATAGTGAATTCTTCACTCTTCCAGGTGACAATAATGTCAGTAATTACTATTACATGACTCGTATGTGCACCAGAATGTAAACTACACTATTAAAAAAGATGGAAGAACACGTAAAGAACCATTTGCATCCAAAAAGGTTCATTGCAAGGTGAAATGGTTCTTCAGATTGATGGAGGATTTGTTGTACATGGTTTTATATAGAACTTTTTTTTAAATGGGTTCTATATAGCACTGAGGTGTTTTTCTATTGTAATGATGTCAAGCTTGAAACAATATTAGAACCACTTTGGGTGCCATATAGAACCCTTTTTCAAAAAGCTTCTACATAGAAACATATACAACACATTGTCAACCAATCTAAAGAACCATTTCACCATGCAAAGAACCCTTTAAGCATGCAAATGTTTTTTGAGTGTTCATGGTTCTATATAGAACTACTGCTCTTTACTAAAGAACCCTTGAATAACTATTTTTTAAGAGTAGAATAAAATGTTGGTGTGTTGATTGCTAATTTTAATATTATTACTTTGGTAACAGTTCACTTAATGTCGTAATCTAAGAACATTATTAGCATCTGTGCTAGCCTCCATATAATAAGTGTTTTTGCTCATATTTTCACCCCCGACAGAGAAAACTATAAGCTTTGCTTGATTCTACATATAATTATGAATGTAGATATTTTTGTGAGTGCATGCTCACAGAACAGTGTAGCAAATTGTTTCATATTCTAAATGGCAAGCAAGGTAGGTAATTATACAAATTAGATGCTTTAGAGTGCCATAAAATGACAAACAAGACAGTTAAATGCTTAATTATGGTTTTTGCTGCCTCAAACAGTGGAAAACTACTAGAACTAGAACCACAAGTTCCATTGATTCCCATTTAATTCTTGTTTTTAAGTGTGCAGCAGAAAAATCCACTGAGAATGTCAATAAAGGTCAAAAGGTCCATAACTTTTAGCAGGTAGTTTTTTCAGAACCCCTACTGATAGCTGAATTCACAACTCACACTGAAAGAGCAGATTTCAGAATTTTGGGAGAGAAATTTTGAGAAAAATAAAAATATTTACTGAAAACCAAATCATCAAACCAATAACTGCAAAAAGTAAGTCAAACTGAAATCCAAAACTGTGTTAATGTATTATTATTATTATTATTATTATTATTATTATTATTATTATTATTTGCAAAGAGTTTTTAAAAGCTATAGTTGGTCTGTTTACAAACTATTTATTTTATTCAGAAAATAACTTGTGAGATGAGATCAAATCAATACTTATCTGACATGTGCTGAATTTTTAAAGTCGATTTTAAATGAAAAAAAAAAGGTTCACTCTGGCATGATGAGCTATGAAGTTTGAACCAGGAAGTCGATATCACTTAGCACATTTTTCTTTCAGTGCTTTCGAAGTAAAAGCTTTCCATGTCTTCCATGCCTCCAGTTCTAATGGATCCAACTTCTTCAAATGCTATTTATGAACACTGAAATTAGATCTTTTTCTCAATGCAGATTTAATCTACACAAATAATCAGAAACGATGGTCATACGACAGCACATCAAACCCTGCTTCAACCTCAGAGTGAGAGAGAGAGAGGCAGAGAGAGAGAAGAGAGAGAGAGAGACAGACAGACAGACAGAGAGAGTGTGTGTGTTTTGCTCTGATTAGTGTTTACAGATGGGCCGTGAGCACAGAGACTGGCCGGGTGGCTCTGAGTTGGTCGAGTGTAGAAGGCCAGAAAGGCAAACATCTGCACTACCTCCCTCGGGGCCTACAGACATCAACACTGGCCAATTTGTACACTACTCTCCCAGCTGAGAGCTTTAGTGAGGGAATGTGTGTGTCTATTCATGGTCAAACAAGCCATTGTGGTTGTGTTAGGAGGTCAAGCGCAGTTATGGCACTGATTCTGTCATTATTACAGTCATTTCTTTATTGCAACACTGAACAACAATCATGAGGCTGCAGTGATGTTTAGCAGGAGGTTTGCCTGGTCTTTGACTGAACAATATTGTCACCAGCTGCTGATAATTTTCCATTAAAAATCCACTTTACTCCAAGAGTTTATCCTGTTAAAAAGCCATGGCCCACCGGCGGGCCAGAAATCAATCATATCGTATATACAAGAGTATATCTGAAGCATTACAGATCCAATATAGGCAACCAAGGTACCATATTAAAGCTTAAACTTGACTTTGCATCCATTCTGACTTTCTTTAATTACATTAGAAAAATAAATATTTTGATCACAAAATACCTTGCCAAGCTTTTGTGACAAAATATTAGGTACACACGTTCGTATTTTTCATAAAGCCATTTTTTGGTCAATGTGGACATGTTATACATCAAACATACAGACTGACTCTTAGGATTACGATGATATAAGCCTTTGTACTCTAAAATCTACAACTGTCAAATTAAAATCAAAAGAAAAGTTATTCCAAACAAGAGATATCTCCCTGGCAACACAGCAGCACTCATTCATAGTGGCTGCGGCCACTCACAGGTACGTCTCACACACAGACACTTCAAGTTATAGAGACGTGCATCCAAGGATGCAGGATGTAAACAGGAAACTTGCCTAAGAAAAGTGTATTCGCTGTATAGCAAATAGGGAGGTGCGTGTCATTAGTCTGTCAAGCAAGGTACAAACATTATAAAATAATATATTATAAGATGTTGCCATAAATTATAGATAAAACATGTACTTTTGGTGCAGTGGAAATTAGTTGTTTACATGTAGGACAGGCAGGGGGACTTTGGAGACCCCAAAAGGCCACATTGAAAAGTCAAAAAGGCCACTTGTTCCAGTTTGTATTAGTTTGAATAAGTTTAAATAAGTAGGAGGAATCTACTCCAAATTGGTGAAAGCGCCTAATTTGTTTTTGTTGTTTTCATCATATTTTGACCATTACAGATTCATTTCAATATCTTTAAATGTTCTCAATTACAATTTTGAAGGCTTCTCAGTAATTGCAACATGAAATTCCTTTTAGTTTATGTACAGCTTGAGTAAAGCAGTGTGTAATTTCAGGTGGAAAATGGAAAAAGGAACTGGAGTGTTAGAGGTTTATAGTGTATATGACCACATAAGCTAAACTATATGATACTATGTTTGTTTTAACATATTTTCAGGGAACAAATGTCCTAAAATGAGAGAAAACATGGAAAACCCACAATGTCAGAACCAACAAAATGGTCTTGACTTTGTAAAGTTCTTATTACATTAGCTCAGGCCCAGTTCTACAGGAGTGCAAAAGCATGCATCGTACCATCAGTTTAAATTTTTGCACCCTAGGTTGATCTCTAGGGAAAATTTAGACAGCCTAACTCTTACACTATAGCATGGAGGTAACTTACATGGACTCATGGAGATTTTTTTGCACGTGGTAATCTTCATGAAGTACCAATTAACCCCTTAAATGGCCAGATCCCTTGCTGGCCTAAAGTTTTATTACACATTTCTATAATCTAAGAATAGCTCAGCCAGTTTGCTTTGAAGTCCCTGTAATTACTGAATAATAGACCTTAGAATGTAATAAGCCTGGGATTTCAAAGGGTTAAAGCTTGGAGTGTTTCAGGAATTTCATGGACAATTCAATTTTTTGTCATATAAACATGAACATGACACAACAGCCATACATAAGATTATTTTTAATAGTTATGCACTTCGGTAATGTGTATGCCCATTTATTTTTGATGTGCAAATGTATGCAGGACATACGTGTCACACACTGGCATTGTATTAAAACAAATCTGTGTCTCTGTGTGCGTGTGTGCGTGAGTGTGTGTGTGCGTGTGTGCGTGAGTGTGTGTGTGTGTGTGTGTGTGTGTGTGTGGATGTTATCTTGGAAGCCCGTCTCTCACCACCACCTGCTGTTCGGCAGGAATCAGGTCGCTCAGAGATATCAGCAATTATGCCTCACTCGGAATTAATCTGCAAGAATTAATCATGCTATTAACAAAGAGGGACACAGCTAAACCCATGTTATTCACACTTCCATTTCTGTCCGTTTATAGACACAAAAATCTTGTCATGGTGGAATGTTGCAGCTGTGATTTATTTTCTGTTTTAATTCCTCCCTGTGATTAAACCACACTGTGCTCCATGTAGTGATGAGTGAGTGAGTGCGTCCATGAGAGCCAGGCAGATGAGGAATAGTGCAATATATTTGTTACAGACACTGTAACTTTACAGGACAAAGAAACAATGAACTTAAAATGAACTAAATGAACTAAAAAATTAAACAGCTTTAAAAAAAAAATGAACATTTTGCTTTTTTAAAAAATGACTATATAAACAATGAATCAACTTTTTAAGTTATTTTATAGCCATTTTTATTCTTATTGTTCTAAATTTCTAGTTGGGCTTCCATCCATCCATCCATCCATCCATCCATCCATCCATTAATAATCTATTATTTAATAAGATATGTTTAATAAAGATACAAGCTGTAATAAAGATACAAGCTGATTGAAGCTGGTCATTTCATTGATATAAAAATGAAAACAAAATACTGAAACTGTACTGTATACTGAAAGAAACCCTGACTGTACACACATATAAGCCTTAATATGCTGTACATGTCCAATACTATTAAAATATGCCATATAAACAATGCAAAACACTCTATTTATTACTAAAAATAGATAAAATCCCTCTCTTAAAAGACATTTTGTTGCAGCAAATGGTTGCTGTCTTTCTTGTCCATTGACCAACCAACAGCAAGCAAAATATGTAATCCAAATTTAAAAATAATTTAAAATATTAAATTCTGCCTTTCCAGCTTTGGCTAAACTGACATTACCCAAAAAAACGTTTTTGATTGTCTTATTTTTCGAAGAACAGAGTTCATTGCAACCATATGACATCATCACGCATTTGTTGGCAAACTGCCGATCCTCGGTCCCTCTTTGTTCCTAAAGGACTAGGTGTTTCCAGGATGCTGCTTTTTGTACCAAATCATGATTACAATCACCTTTTGGCACAACCTGTTTCAAATCACAGCATTAGTTAATTGTTTTACCTTATTACTGGCTCCAAATTGCCCCTGTTCCAATTTTTTAGAATGTGTTGCCTGACTTACAGCAGTTGATATTTAGTAAACTAGTTAGAAGAACACAGGTTTGGTTCTAGATATCTCCTCTATGCTTCCAGCCATCACATGGATTTATTACACTCCATCACTAACACACCTATCAGTGTAGGTCTGATTTGCCAGACCAGGTCTTGGATGATAACTACAAATAACACTGGGCTTCTTCGAAGAAAGCTACAAAATGGCTAAACAAACACACTGATAGACATAAAATCCCCGCTTATGTATGGATGTTGCTTGTTTTTATTCTAATATTACCTTTTATTTGCACAAATACACTTGTTGCCTCAATAAATTGCATTTTAAATATAATTTTACTAGGTGCCTAAATCTTTTGCACAGCATATTCGGAGCATCAGTGTCATGTTTAAACCATAATTTGATTCTTGTGCGCTTTGAGCTGCTTGCTAACAGAGTAGCTATACATATTCAATCAAAGCTACTCAGTGTTTCATCATGTCCAGTACATACTGTGCTTTACTTAACTGAGGATGCTGCAGAGGCTGACCCTACTGCAGATCAGAGGGAATATACAGTATACACACAGTATGTATACAGTATATACACAGTATACACACTTCAAACACATAACACTCACATATCAACATGTTTTCCAAAAATCTCCCTGTCAAGAAATGCTGTTACAGCAGCAATTACCTGAAGAGCTGTGATCTTGAAGGTAAATACGTTTATCTACTGAGTCAGTCATTCCATTCTGCATCCTCCCACCTCCTCAACCCCAGCCCTCATAACCACTAATCACACTCAAGCCTGCCTTCCGGCGAGAGGACAGTGTGTGTGTGTGTGTGTGTGTGTGTGTGTGTGTGTGTGTCTGTCTAGGGCTGATGGAGATGTTACATCAGCTGACAGCAGAGGCCTTGGAGCAGAATGTATGTGTGTGAGTGTGCTGTGTCTTTGGACCTTTGTGTACTGGCTGTGTGCATGTCTGTGTTGACTGTAGGGGCTTTAAAGCAGTGTGTGTGTGTGTGTGTGTGTATGTGTATGTATGTGTTGCATGTGTGTGCTTGTGTGTGTGTGTGTTAACTGTAGGGGCCTTAAAGCTGTGTGTAAGTGTTTGTTGCAGTAGCCATGGTTACAGCGTGTGATCGTCCAGCTGGGAGATGACCCAAACTGCCCAAAGTGCTGCTAAAGGTTAATAAACATCTCCAAGCTGAATATTTACCAGTCAAAAATCCATTAAGTACAAAGTTATTTATATTTCAGGACGAAAAAGCAGAAAACATAAATGAAAAAGCCTCAACAGCTAAATATGATATCAAATGATTTCAGCATGTCCACTCTTTGCCTTCCATTCTTTTTGGGAGACTTTGTGTTTTTCAGAGAAATCTGCAGTGAAGCTTTTCCACACCTCCAAAGTTCAGTCTTTGAAGTTGGTTGCATTTTCTTTGATGTTGAGGTCTGGACTCTGGGGTGGTGCTCTGGCAGCTTCTTGTTTTGATTTGTAAATACCTAAACACAGAATAGATCTTGGATATGTTTAAAGAATAAAAAACAAGTAGATCTTTATGATCCACAGGTACGGGACAGCTAGTAGAGCCTAGAGTCCAAAGTTAACATGGTGTAGCAGCATTTTGCTGTTATGCTGCATACAACTGGAACAAACATCCACTATGTCTTAGATGTGCTCCAAATGTGGCAATTTTTAAATCCAAGTTAAAAACATTTATAATTGAGCTGTAAGATCTGCACCTTATTATTAGTGCACTTTACTTTAGTACTTTAATGCACTTTAATGAGCTCATTTTAGTGACACATAAGCCCTTTGTTTTAATTTCCTTTTTATAGTTTTTATTTTGCTTTTTTGTACTATGTACATCCTTTCAATGATCTGTACATCATTTCTTTTGGCCCGTTCATCAAGAAATTAACACAAAATGTAAAGACCAACAGGCATTTTCAAATTATGTGAAAAACTGGAAAATGACAAAAACGAAGATACGAGGTTTTGTTCTGACAGCAGCGATGTATATATATATATATATATATATATATATATATATATATATATATATAAAGATGAAAGCTTTAAGTACTGTTTATCTGTTGGTGACAGTTTAGGAAATGTAATAAATGAAGGGTGCTCACTGACTTCTGCGCGATGCTGCTTATTTTTCACAATGTTGTGAAAAACACGAAACCAAATCTGAGAACCAAAACATGCTGCCTTAACATCAGTTCACTTCTGTTCATGCAACTTCTACAGAGCAGTACAGCACACAGGGGAGAGGAAGAGAAAACTCTTTGGTTTGTTCTTACACAATGATCACGCTGCTTGCGTTGGAATAACGTGCTAAGCAGTAAAAATAGTAAAGGTAATGAGCTAAAGAAGGGAACTCATGAAGCAAACATTCTCTTCGCCTAGCGTGTCTCTACATGGCTGCTGAACATGAAACAAGCTCATTAAAATTCTGGCACAACTCCAGCGGCCTACGAGTTTATGAGTTTTCTAACTGAGGAAAATAATCCTCCCTAGAGAGGGAACAGATGCCGACGCTGAACCCCTCCACACAGAGCGCATAGCCTAACACACACTGGAAGATATGTATATCATAACACATATGTACAATGACGCACGCTTGTCTGCACTTTAGACAAAATATGGCCCATTTGATCTCTCCTCTTGGCTTTCCATGCTGGATCATTTACGCTGTGTGAACGTGTGCTTGCTTTAAGCTGCAATCACAGTTTATTAGCAACTGTGCTAGCCATGTAGCACCTTTTAGAAGTGTGATCAGAATGCAGAAATGGTGCCACACCTCCAAAAGTGGTGGGGCAAAATGTATTGGTTATAATATAAAATAAAACACTTGGCTAAATTGTGATAGCAGAACAGAAGCAAGAGAACAAGGCTAGTCTTTTCTATCTCTCAGACTGACAACTAGGCTTCTGCCTATATGCACCAACTCACTGAAACCTACTTTTAGCACTATGTATGGCCTTGCTCATAGCTATAATGAAACAACATGTCACAACAAACCTTATATAACTGCCAATTCTGTTATGTCAGGGTCATCCTATCCATCAAAAACCATATGCAAAAGAAATAGGTTTCCTTATGTGTCAAGTCTGTAATATTTTTCTATATATATGTAATATCCATGTAACTATCAACTATTGTAACTATTTATATATGTCCTTTACATGAGTGGAAATTTCATGATGAATGGACCAATAGAAATGCTTCAAAATCACTTAATAAGACTCCTGTAAAGTTATCATTTTGTAGATGCGTGTGTTTCTGTGGACAGTGAGATTAGTATGAACAAAAACATGTACATAATTTTTTCTTCCATATGGTGAAAAAAAGAGGCCAGTTATGCTCTTTTGGACTCCCAGGAATGAATGGCCGTGGCATCACCAGGAGTCAAACGCTAGGATCACAATCCTTTTTCATGAACAATGTAACTATGTTTGCATTCACACAATAGCCATAATAAGGCCAAACCAAGGCCTTTCCATGAACTGTATTAAAGACTAGTTCATTGATAGTTCCTTTCACATGTATGCCAGCATAGGCTGATCTCACAATGTGAAACGTCCTTCATTTATACAGTTTCCTGCTGTATAAATATGTTGATGTTCCTTTTTCCCCCTTTATTCAAACATGTTGAGAGCCATTTCTGAGGGCATAAATAGATCTAAGATACATCTAAGTGTTTACAAGCATTTACACTGTAGAAATGAGGCAACATGTTGCCTTTAGTTTTGGATACACTATCATGATGTTTCAGTGAGCGTGTACTCTTTCAGAAGATTAGTAAGAACTGATTATTGTTCATTAGATTAACAATAAATGACACCTGAATTGTAAGTCATGTTCCTATGTATTTGTTTGCTCCAAATAGTCATTTAAAGCACAAAAGGTAATAATCTAATATTCCTTGTATATCAAAGTAAAGGCAATGATAGCATTGAAAAATCACATAATTAAAGGTCAAGACTAGATTAAATGGCAGAAGGAGTAACTTTCATTGCTATGGCATTAAATGTTAATACAAGCCTACTTGGTCAAAACTACAAATAAATCTGCCAAACCCTTTCATAAATTGTGAACCTTTGAACATCACATTTAAAATGCGCAGAAACATGAGCAGTTTTTAAGAGGCAGGCACAGAAAGAGGTGGGCGGCTTGGCAGGAGACTGAGCTAAAAGTCAAGTTAAACGCTTATGCTATACTGTGCCACGATCTGATTAGCAGGAAAGGTCATGTCTCACCTTGAAAGCCACCTTTAAAAAATCTTTGTATGCTATAACAAATTTTACAGCAGGTGTGTAACAGCAGGTGTGAAGCATGGAGAAGCGAGCTGCTGACATCACAGCTTAGCACTCACATTGTCTCCTTCACACTCACAAAGAGCTCTGGCTGTTAAGCTTGATGGGTGGTGCACAGCAACTCTCGAAGAGAAGAACAATCAAAGTGATACCATCTTTGATTTGCATCATCAGGGCACTTTAAGATGCAGGTTAAGCTTGGCTCTAATCCATAAAGCATTTTAATTTCATATTCACCATTAAAAAAACAATCCAAACATATTTACTAAAAAACAGATTTTTTAAAACATGATTTTGGCATATATTTTTTGTAAAATGCATGTTTTAGAAATTCCAATAAGCTACTGCAGCAACACAATAATTTTAACAGCTGTGCTATTAATTCTATTTTATGATGAGACATGATTCATTCTAACAATTGTAATAAAAATGCAATACATTAATATATCCATGCATAAGTCAATGCATGTCACTGAACTGTGTTCATGCTAGAAAAACAAAAACAATTTGAACCCAGAAATGGATGCATTTCTATGCCCTATCAAAGGCTGCAAGGTAAACCAAGAAAGAAGAAAGAGGTCTTTCACTTCCAGTCTGCATAAGTTGGTCTGCCACCTCATCCACATCACTCCCCATCCTCCCCATCTCTCAGTGTAATGAAAATTGTTGACACTGTCAAAAGATGACACATTAAGCTTAAAGTCTGCGAAGTCTGCGCACATGTATTGTACATATGATAAGTCTCTCTTATATATATATATATATATACACATGTATATATAGTCATCATATCTTCATCAGTATAATTAGAATTTTTCTCTTGACTCCTTTGACACAATAATGTTACTTCTTTACATTTTAACCCAGAAAACTACATAGTGCAACACTGAGAACAGAGACATGTCCTTCCTAAGTTTATCTATCAAAGTAAGCATTTACATTTACATTTACAGCATTTAGAAGACACTCTTATCCAGAGTGACTTACAAAAAGTGCTTTGTCTACCTAGAGAAAGTATCTTTGCTAGTTACCAATAGGTTAGAGAGAAAGCTAGTCCTGAGCTCAGATACTGCTGGAAAAAAAAGTCACCACTGATACCCAGAGAAAGAGGAACAGAGTTAAACACAGCAGTGCAATACAATACAATACAATACCTAAGTGCAGTACAATACATTACAAAGAATACCTAACTCAGTGCTCGTTTAAGTGCTGTATAAAGAGATGTGTCTTCAGTCTGCGTTTGAAGACAGCGAGAGACTCTGCTGTACGGACAGCCAGTGGGAGTTCGTTCCACCACCTGGGCGCCAGTACAGAGAAAAGTCTTGATGCTTGTATTCCGTGCACCTTGAAAGATGGCGGGTCAAGTCAAGCTGTACTCGAAGCTCGAAGGGCTCGTGGTGCAGTTCGAGATTTGACCATTGCCATCAAGTAGGGAGGGGCTGGTCCATTTTTGGCTTTGTAGGCAAGCATAAGGGTTTTAAATCTGATGTGTGCAGCTACAGGAAGCCAGTGAAGGGAGTGCAGCAGTGGGGTGACGTGGCTGAAGACGAGTCGTGCTGCTGCATTCTGGATGAGTTGCAGAGGCTTGATGGCCTGCATGGGTACACCAGCCAAGAGCGAGTTGCAGTAGTCAAGCCTTGAGATGACAAGAGACTGCACTAGCACCTGGGTGGCCTCTCGCGTGAAAAAGGGTCAAATCCTTCGGATGTTGTACAGGAGAAATCTGCATGACCGAGTTAGGTTCACGATATGAGCGGAGAACGATAACTGGTCATCCAGAATCATACAAGACTTCTTGCCTCTACAGACGGAACAATCAGAGAGTTCTCGAATGAGATGGCAAGATCATGATGAGGACCTGTAGTTGCAGGGATGAAGAGCAGATCAGTCTTGCTAGGATTGAGCTTCAGGTGGTGAGCTGCCATCCATGAAGAGATGTCAGACAGACATGCCGAGATGCGACTGGAAACCTGTGTGTCAGAGGATGAGAAAGAAAGCATTAGTTGAGTGTCATCATCATAACAGTGATAAGAGAAGCCATGAGATGATATTACATTGCCAAGAGAGCTAGTGTAAAGAGAAAAGAGAAGAGGACCCAGCACCGAGCCTTTTGGGACACCAGTGGAGGGCCTGCATGGAGAGGATGTGGACCCTCTCCATGTTACCTGATAAGAGCGATCCTTCAGATAGGACGTGAACCACTTCCACGCAGAGCTAGTGATTCCAAGGTTGGTAAGGACGTCCAGAAGAATTGTACGGTTGACCGTGTCAAAAGCTGCTGAGAGGTCAAGAAGAATCAGGACAGATGACATTTTGGCAGATCTTGCTGACTGGAGGTTCTTGGTCACTGCTATAAGAGCAGTTTCTGTTGAGTGTGCTGGTTTGAAGCCAGACTGGTTGGGGTCCTGGAGCTGGCTCTGTTTGAGAAAGAGAGACAGGTGATTATAGACTGCACGTTCAAGAATTTTTGAAAGGTAAGAAAGGAGTGAAACCGGTCTGCAGTTGTTGACATCAGAGCTGTCAAGCATGGGCTTCTTCAGGATGAGAAGTACTCTTGCAGTCTTGAAAGTTGATGGGACTTCACCTGATGACAAGCCTAGCTGTACTACATCTCCCAGCCATGTCAGTGGCATGATAGGCACTCATGTGTTGTATTAGCAAAGTACAGCGACTATAGACTGAGTTGCCAGTTTATTAGGTGAGCTACATCTGCATTTGTACCTATACTCATTGGTCATTTTATCTGGAATATCTACTAATCACTGACTAAAATTCCCAGTGGTGCAATTCCCAGATATGCAATAATTTTTGTAATGTGTCAACTTTTTTCAGCATCACCTTTTAACATTTGCAGTTCTACATGGGAGAAATTGACCCTGCAATGATCTAATGCAAACTTTTGACAGCATGGACTATTTTTGTCACATCGTGGCATCAGCAGCAAGCTGTGCATCAAGTCCTAAAACCTAGCTGAACAGACCAAAAACAAAACAGATTTTTTTCTTCAAATCAGCTCATCAGAAAATGCATGTTTAGGCTGAAAATAGCCACAACAGCCTGGTAATCACAAAAAAGGCCACATGTAGTGTAATCAGAGAAGGAAAAATACACAATTGCCTTCTGATGTGAATGGGGCTTGGGTTTCTGTTTTCTACTTAAAGCCACGCAACACCTTATTGGAAGTATTTTTACATGCTTCATTAGTCTGCTCTGGCCCTGTTGAAGACTGTGGGTAATTTTCACAATGTATCTTAGTTTAGATATGTCTTTTGCATATATAACAGCCTCTACGCTTCTGAGAAGGCTTTCCACAAGATTTTGGAGTGTGTCTGTGGAAATTTGTGCACATTCAGTCAAAAGAGCATTTGAAAGGTCAGACACTGACGTTAGATGAGAAGGCCTGGCTTGTAATCAGTGTTCTGATTCATCCCAAAGATGTTCATTGGGTTAAGGTCAGGGCTCTGTGCAGGTCACTGAAGTTCCTGCACACCAAATTCATTGGATTATGTCTTTATAGACCTTGCTTTGTGCACAGGGGCACAGTAATGTTGGAAAAGAAAAGGGCTTTCCCCAACTTTTGACGCATAATTGAAAGTATATATTTGTTTAAAATGTCTTTGTATGCTGGAGTATTCACAATATTCATTACTGGAATTGAGGAACTCTGGAAAACATGTATTCTGGTAGATAGTGTTCTCCTTCATCCACCAAACCCAAGACGTGCAGCCACTCAGCTATGGAAACCCACTTCATGAAGCTCCTGACACACAGTTCTTGTGCTGGGTAGGCAATTTTTACAAGCTACATGCTTCAACACTCATCAGTGTGGACCACCATGGATGAGGTATTATTTGGGTGGTGGATCATTCTCAGCGCAGTGACACTAACATGGTGATGGTGTGTTAGTGTGTTGTGCTGGTATGAGTGGATCAGACACAGTAGTGCTCCCCTCACTCACTTACTGTCCACTCTATTAGACACTCCTACTTTGTTGGTCCACCTTATAAATGTAAAGTCAGAGACAGTAGCTGATCTGCACAGTTTGTGTTGGTCATCTAGTCTTTCATCAGTGGTCACAGGATGCTGCCCACAGGACACTGTTGGCTGGATATTTTTGGTTGGTGGACTATTCTCAGTCCAGCAGTGACACTGAGGTGTTTTAAAACTCCAGCAACATTGCTGTGTCTGATATAAATATGGTACAGCCCTGTTTTTCTAAGATAAATAGTATCTATTCTACAAATTATTGAGATAATAAAAAGCTATATTAGCTATTTTGAAAATGAAATTTGATAATTGTCCTGGTCATGTAGATGGCATGGGTTAATATGACCCATGAACAGTACATCCATTGTTAAGTAGTAAATAGAACACAAGGGCCCGTAATTCAGTTCCGCTCGAGACTACATTTGTTTCCAGAAAACTAGCCTTGCATGTTTAGCCTTAAAACATTCCATGTCAGGCAGAGCAGGGAGATTTGCTGTTTTGCTTTATGGAGCAATCAGCACTAATGTGTTTGTTAAGTGCTTCAGGTACTTCCTCTCTGATGCTTTTCTTTATGAATGGTAATGAATCACCTTGTACAGATGAACATCTGCTTGCAGTTGTCTTGCGGGAGTGAGATAGACTCTGTCTTTGGTTCTACTGACATAGACACAGCACGGACACACGTCAGCATGTTTGCTGTTTATGCCTGGCTTTGATCACACACATGAATAAGCGGCGTACATGCTGTAATTAGCTGATAAGTACATATTTGTCTGGGTGGCCGTAGGTGTGCCAATGTGTTTTGGCTGCCCTGATCTAATTGAAAATATGGAAATGCAATTGTGTCCTGTTTCAAAACTCCTCCATATTATCTTTAAGATCATTCGCACACCTGCTGAGACAAATGCCTCACTATACAAGTCATTTAAATAAATTCAGAGATGAAACTAATTCTTGCCACTCCCTCTGCCTCTCTGCCTACTGACTTCTTATCAAACAGATGATGTAATTCCACTGCTGGGTGATTCCCTGTTCACTGGAATTACTCTCTTCTACTGATGCTTTTTACAAACCCGATTCCAAAAAAGTTGGGATGGTCTGTAAATGAAAATAAAAACAGAAAGCAGTGATTTTTAAATATTTTACTTCATCAGCTTTACAAATTTTTATAAATATATTTGCAACATGATCGAAAAAAGTTGGAACACCGGCAATTTAACACTACGATCAACACCAAGCCATATTCTGCACTTGTGGCTGCATAATCAGAGCGTGCACATGCTAGACTGACCTGACTGCAGTCCAGAACTGTTTCCTGTTGACTGTTGAAAATGTGTGTCTTATTAAGCTTATTAAGGCCCTGTACAGTTGCACAGCTGAAGATAACATCCTCTTACAGAGATGTGGCAAATAACAGAGGGATGACAAAAACTTTCAAAACTGGATTGGATGGTGATGTAACACAGTGGTAGACGGCTCCTGTCCCAGAGTTTTTGGGATTTACTAAACACCGTGTTACCAAACACATGTTTTATATATATATATATATATATATATATATATACACACACACCGAATAGTTAGATCAGGAGTTTTTACTGCCTGTTGCAGCTCCACAGCAGAATTAGATTTGTTGGTAAAAATAAAATAATCCTCCTTTGCGGTAAAATAAAGCTCTGCTGATCGTTCTACACAGTTTTAAAAATAAATGGTCTTAATTGCTGGAGTTATATATACACTACTAATTCCCAAACCTTTAACACTGAAGATTGGCATGCAGGCTGCTGGTCAACAGTCTCACCAAGCTAGTAACTTATTTAATTTAAAAAACACTGGTTTCCTGAAACATTTAATCCGCAACAAGAAACTGTCAAACACTAAAAAAGTCATGAAGCTGAAGTCATCTCATTCACCAGCTTTTTGTTTGAATTGTCTCGTTCCACCTTAAAAGGTGCAGCAGTTACATTCTGGTGGCTCAGGCACCATTTAAGGTGGAACGAGAAAATTCGAACAAGAAGCTGGCGAATGAGAAGCTGACTTCAGCTTAGGAAAAATCGAACATTGAGAGACATTTCACAAGAAATTAACGTTATTCTACTTTTCTGGAAAAGTATCCTTCAAGAGAAGCAGCTACAGCTGAGCTAAAGCTTAAAGCAGAGCAAAGTAAGTCTGTGTTTTCATTTATTTTTCATTTATTTTGCTATATTTTAGCCTATACCAGTACATAAGCACTTACTGAGACATATCTACAGCCAAGATGGTAAAATGGACGTAAAATGTTGTGGCTTTCAAGGCGGTTTGATTTTTTTTGAAAGGACAAAATGGCTCTTCTTTACAGTTGGGTTGCTCATGTCTGAGTTAGATACTATTTGTCTTCCAACTGCTCCGTCCTTCCATTAATGCCTCTCTCACAGATGTATCGCAGATGTTACATGTTAGATATGTAGGACAAAAACTGTAAAGGGACATAATCATCCTTAAATAGTACAGAACAGAAACATTCTTTTGAGGTCTCTGTTACATTCAGCTTAGCCATACTTATGCTGCCTATTAATTGGTAAAGTGAATTCCTAACCTATCTCAAAACTATTCCTATAAGCTATCTCAGTCCTAAAAAATAGTATAAACCGCTATCAAAAGTGTTGTATTTTCAGCCCCCAGACACTTTAGTATAACAATATCCAAAAAGATATCTAAGCAGACAACTTGGATTAAAAAACAAAGAATGTGCCAAGTAAATTTTTCATACATAACTGCCCCATGTAAATACTTGGAATTGGAATTGTAACTGACCAAAGTACAAAAACAACTACACACAATCACCCTAGAGTTATAAGAGATGATACAACTCAGAGATTGTATGGGAAATCATTTGTTTATGGTAGCTGAGCTTTGGACCTAAAGTAGAGCCTGAAAGAACCACCAAAATATTGGTCTCATAATATACCCCTGCTTCTTTTAGGGAATCTGGAGTTATTATCTAAGTAATGAGACTATATAAAACTGCATTAGTTGAGAGTATGACTCATGAACCTCCAGTGAACCCCAGTAAGTCCAGCCAGCTTTGAAAATATTATAATGATTGACCCGAGTGTGTCCTCCCAGATTAAAAATGATGAGCTGCACACTGGCATTATTATCAGTAAACCTCTCATCTCCTCCCTACTTCCTCGCTCCCTCCCTCTGCTCCCTCACGCTCCTCTAAAGCTTCTCTCTCACCTTCTCTTTCCCCCTTACATAACCCCCACCCTGATGTCTCATCTGTTTCTACTCTCTTGAGACTCTCTCTCTCTCTCTCTCTCTCTCTCTCGATCAATACCGTCTCCTCCACTCTGCTGCTTTTTCTCTTTAATGTAGTATAGTCAGTAAGACAGCAGTTACACAGGCATGCCTTCCAATCAGCACCCTCTAATTAAACCTCAATTAATGAGGCTCGAGCACCAGACCATTTCCTCATACAAGAACTAACCAGTGGATTAGTCTTATAATTGAATTGCCATTACTGCAGTTCTTCCTTGCCTTTCAATTCTTGTTTAGTAAAACTGATGTCTAAATCACCAGAAAATCCACTTATTCTCTACCTGCACATCTCAGAGCGGTACGTCCTCGTTATAATTTAAATTGCATATGACTGAGTCGATTCGTTGAGTCTTTGAAGTGGAATGGAAAAGTTTGAAGTGGAAACTTACATTTGCACCTATATAATGTACAGACTGGATTAGTTCATGACAGACTGCCAAGCTGTATAATTTTTTTACAACCATCTTACAACAAGCATGCTTCTGCAGTTTCTCCAGATGCGCTCTTAACAACTAAGTTTCTAAATGGTTTCCTAGATGTACAGCTCTAGGAAAAATGTTTAACTGGTATGTAACTTTTACATTATGTGGAGATTGTTTAAACTCACACATCATCTACAATAGCAGTTCTTAAAAAAAGACAACACTTTCACAATGTCTGTAAGCATCTATAAAAACATTGGTAACGTTATAATGCATTAATAAATCATCATAAACATGGCTTTAAATATTTATAAAAATGCATTACACTTTATGGGAATGCTTATTATGCATTCCGAATTGTTAACATAATGCATTATAAGTAATGTTCATAACATGTTATAAGAGCTTACAAATTGTATTTGTCAGCTCTCCTCCAATATTGAGGCTCCAAGTTGAAGTATTTACTGAAGAATTTAATGATACACTGTAACATACATAGTAAGGCACATTACAAGCATCAAATATCAGATTTAACCCCTTAACAAGCCAAAGTTTTAATACACACCATACAAACCCAAGAATAGCTCCATTCCTTTGTACTGAAGTCCCTGTAGTTACTCAATAATAAGTCTTTGTATGACATAAACCAGGAATGTTAAGGGGTTATACTAGTGGAGCCATCAATAGTATCTTACTCAACATGGCAAAGTCAATGTACACCACTGTTAGCTTGGCGCTAACTTAACATTACACATCCAATAGAATGCTGGCGGAAATGAGCATTTCTGTAGTGTAGTGATGTTACAAAGTGAAGGTTTCTAGTGGTTAATGTTAGAACCAGTGAGGGACAAACTACAATGATAAATATTTATATAGCCATGTCATATAATTCTGAATGCATTATAGAATGATATGGAAGTGTTTATAGATGCTCATAGATATGGTTATTAAAAAACATCTGTTGAAAGATTCTTATTGGAACCCAAACCTTTACTGGTTAAATAGCAGTTAACCTTTTTTGATTGATCAAAATAATTTCATAGTCATAGTCTATCATAGGCATTTCAAGATAAATATTTGGGTGGGAAGCAGTTATAATTTGGTAACACTTTATTTGGATGGTCCACTGTGGATGCTTTGTAGTTACTCAGTCTGTCTTTAACTTACATTCAACTAAACATCAAGGAAATGCAACTGAACTTGAAGTTGATTGTTAAGGATTATTTTAAATCTAACCATAAACCTGAACCTAACCCTAATTTTAACTTCAACCCTAAACCTAAACCTAACCCTAACCATAATGTTGTTGATACTCAAGTGAGTATCATCAGAAAGTTTGTTAATAGTTTAAATGTCTGTAGACCATCTGTAGGGGACCATCCAAATAAAGTGCGGCCCATAATTTTAATCTTGAATGTTTTATAATCTTAAAGCAAAGTTTCACCTAGAGCCTATCCTTTCAGCTTGTTTGGAAGACGTACCAGTGTTGTCACACATACATGGTGTCATCAAACGAGGGTAGTTGTGGGTATTCAACAGAGGGTCATCTTTTTATGTTCAACATGAGGGCAACATGCAGGCCATAGTGAGTTCAGTCATAGCTAAAATACTCTACTGAGAGTGGAGTGAAATACTGAGGCGCTTTTGGAGCCCCTTTCAGACATACAGTGTTATTTAATAATAAAAAGGTGATTAAGGCCTGATGTGACTAGATGCTAAATGACAAGAGCTAGATACCGGAGCCAACCAATGACCATGGCTAGTGCACCTCTTGTTTCTGCCAGGAGCAGACTTCCACTGAAATTGTGGACATGGATTTAGTGGATTTTTATTTTAGAAAATAAACACATATCATCGCTGTCCAAAGCAAAATGGCAGTTTTACAGGAGAGGACGAAAACACTCTTTCCTTTTAATGAAAGTTAATACAAAAGAGATTTTATTCCAAGCAATGCTGCAATGCTGATGGAGATACTTCTTTACATATATATATATATATATATATATATATATATATATGTATATATCGCTACTGTAGGAAGAAAACCTTGTATTTCCATTTCTATCATAATTTGAAATGCTGTACAGTTCATTATTAGTGCATATAATCTTCTTGCCTTGTAATTTCCCTGTGGGGATAATTAAAGTTAATTAAACTGACCTGAACTGATATATGCTAACATTATAGTTTAGAATACCCACTGCATTCTGTCACAACCAGAAAACAACACTGCACTGTAATGTACAGTACTGTGCAAACATTTTAGGGCACCTGAGAAACTTAGACTCAAAAAACATGTTACAGTAAATACAAATAACATTAAAGTAATAAGTGTTGTTTTTGTATATGTCAATGTGTTGGTTTAAAGGAGCAATATGTAATACTGACAGCAAACATGTAAGTAGGTACTGCCCTCCAAATTCAGAGCATTGGCAAGAGTTGTCTGTCCCCGCCCCCTCCTCCCCCTCCCCAGACTCAAAGCCCATGTGGGTTGCCAGGTTAAGGACACTGAACCTACACAAATGAGGGCAGGATGAGCACAATTTTAAATTTTGGCAATAACAAGTGATGATGAGCATTGTTTTTATTTGTTTGCAAATTTTAAACCAGCTCATTTGGACTTTTAGCTAGATGGACGAGGCTGAAGTTGGCTTCTTATTCGCTAGCTTCTAATTCAAATTTTCCCGTTCCACCTTAAATGGTGCAGCAGTTACATTCTGGCACCTCAGCCTCAGGCAAGCTTCGTGCTAGATGGCCTATCAACTCCTCTGATGTGACTGATAGCAGTTAATGTTAGTGTGTGTTAGCATGACAGCATTAGTCAGTACTAGTCTGGATCACTTCACTGGCTAGTGTCTCACTCCCTTGATAAGCCAGAGTATAAATGGGAGTACTCAAATGTTGAAATTACTTAAAATGGCCATCCCTACTAGTAGCTGTGATAAATTAGTTAAGGTTAGCTAGCCTTAGCTGAAGCTCAATGCTAACTTGTTCAGGGGAAAATTAGCCATCCCGGCATCCAAGTCCTTCTGGGCCCTGAGCTAGTCAATAGGCTGGTGACGGAATTTGAAATCCATCTCTCTGGAACTAACTTTGATTCTTTAGCCTGGCTCACAAGAGTTCAACTACTTTTTTGGAAAAAAGAGACTCTTGTTACTTTTTATTCTATGTTTATTTGCATATACAAGTTTTTCTGAGCAAAAACACTATTGCTTAGATAAACAGTTTTAAGTAATATGCGTAGGTGCCTAAGGCTTTTTCACAGTATAGTACATTAAATGTTACATTACATTGAAACATCAGTGCTTTTTTGCCTTTCTTTTATAGTTTAGTAAAACTGAGGTCCAAACAAACATAAAATGTATTCATTCTGTTCATGCATATCTCTGTATGGTACATTAGGCCTACCATTATTATTAGACCATTTTAATTGCACATGACTGAGTGTTTGAAGTGGAATGGAATATTTTGAAGTGGAAACGTGCACATATATAATCTAAATAGCCTTCCTTTCTGCCAAACTAAGAGACTCCCAAGCTCCTTTTTCCACATTCAAAATGCTTGCTTCTGCATTTTTCCAGGTGTGATGGTTTTACAGCAGTTTAAATCTAAATAAGAACAATAGGCCACAAGAACTGTCATGTCAAGGTAAATATCCGAGCGTGAATAGACAGATAGCAGTCACATAATAATTTTCTGCTCCGTAGTTTTATTAATAGCACATATCAGTTTCCTGCCTTGTAATTGCCCTGCAGGGATAAATAAGGTTTATAGAATAGAATAGGCTAATGGTCTAACACAGTCTGTCCCAACCAGTGTGCTAGAAAAAACATGCATCAGCTTAAATATAAATCCTGAGGTATGCTAAAAAACCTAGAGCTAGTATTTTTGGATTTCCAGATAATAATTTTGCTTATTAAAACCACGAAGAGCCATTGAGAAACACTAGTGGCAGTTTTACTGTGGAAAGGAACTGAAGACTTCTTCACAGGGCAGATTCCTCCAACCTCTGCACTTCAAGAGACCTGTGAGAAAGTGATACTTTCAGAAAAAAGAGAAGAGGCAAAGGGAAAAAAAAACAATGGCGGAGAGGGATAAGCCAATTTAAGTCCAGGCACTTCAAACGCGGCAGCGACTGGAGTCAAAGGTTAATGAAAGGGCACTTTGGCGCAGGGATGAAGACATGACAGCAGAATGAAAGAGTGGATTACCCAGCTCTGATATCAAAGAGTCCCTCACCTCGCTGCCTCACCATCTCTCTCTCGCCTCAATGCACCATCAGCCTAATGATACTGAGTGCCAGGAGAGACTCAGAGACCTGAATATATAAGGAAATATGAGACAAGGTGTTAATGTTCAGTGTTCTTGGAGGACAAAACATTAATAACATGTAACATTATTAATCTTTACAATGTCTTTGCTTATCCTGAATCTAAGTAATTGCTAAGTAATTGGAGGGTGACTGTCACCCAGAGACCACGAAGCTAAGGCCTCCATGTTAGAAGACCAAATCTCTGCGAATTCATACTAGTGGGCATACGCAGATACAGGGCAACAGTTAGAAGTCAATAGTCACTCAAATTTTTTCCAGGAATACATTCCCAAAACTTCTCAGTCCTCAAACAGCTCAAACCTCATGCAGGTCTATGATATTAGTGTGAACTATATAACAATGAACAAAACTCTGAATTCAGCAGGAAGCCATGTTAGACGAAAAAGTGTTTGTACAGTATTTTTATAGTTCACAGTCATACTATGCCCTAAACCACATTGCCAAGTCTATGTGACCTTAATGAAGACCCGGATTAGGCTTGAGTGGGTTGAGAGAAGTTTTGGGGATGTATTTATGGAAAAGATTTGGGTGACTATTGAATTCTATTATTTAATAGCAATGCTGACCTTGTAGCCCCAGTGCTGAACTAAAGAAGTATAGTTCAGACACCAAACAGGTCTTGATTGATCGACTATACATCTGGGCTGAGAGGACAATAAACACTTGTGTGTGTCAACATACATTAAAGTTAAAAACCTTTCGTCCTTCTTCAATAAGGTTCCCATTATTAAGATATGAGATTTTATTATGACAGCAGCACTTTGTTTTATTTTTATATTCATTTTTATTTTATTTATTAATATATTATCTTCTGCTGGACTGTGCAGTTACTATGAGTTATTAACTCTTATAGGCAGGCCTGTTTCTAAAGTACCATCAAAGGATGTACACTGATTATTTATTTATTAATTTACTTACTTATGTATTTATTATTGCTACCCTTCCTGAGGTGAAGAGGTGAGGTGGTTTGTTGATGCAACGTTTTTGAATAAATAAACATTTTAAAGTACCCCTGAGAATAAAACATACACAAACACACAGAAGAACACACAGGTTCTATCAGTAAAGTTCTCCTGTGTGTAGCTTCTCACCATCGCTATTGCTGCTTTACAAAGTGCTTCTACAAAGGTTTGAGAATCTCAGCCTGCAACTGAGAAAATACAAAACAGCAACTGCAGTCAAAGATATCATTGTATTAGCTAATTCACACAATCAGGACAAATCTCAGGGCAACTAAAGATGGAATTTGTTACTAAGAGAGGTTTTCACACAAAGCTGAACACCAGTAATCTATGAGGATTGTGTTATGGTGATTATGGTAATTACCAAACACAAGCTCCAAATGAGAAAATGAATAAAATGAAGGGATTTTATCTGCATTGAACCATAGAACAGCCATAAAATCAGAGTCAGTAGCAAACTTTTAAGCAAACAAATGAAGTTATGCAAGAAATTCATTGTCTCATCATGTTTTGTTTTTCTGCTGATTCTGGTGGCATGTAATTCAATATTCAAGAGAAAAATTGCATAATAACTACCACCCCATTTCCAAAAAAGTTGGGATGCTGTGATAAATGTAAATAAAAACAGAACGCAATGATTTATGACACATTTAAACCCTATATTTAATTGGAAATAGTACAAAGTCAACAAATCAAATGTTAAAACTGAGAAATTTTGTTGTTTTTCAAACAAATATGCTCATTTTGTTTGGCGATAATATTGGACAATATTCATAGCTTACAGCTTAGATGGTGAAACATCATGTAATTGGACCATTTTGGAGCAATACAGACGTATGCAAAAGTTTGGGCACCCTGGTCAAATTACACGTTACCATACCCCTACAGAGAATACACTTCTGCACATTTTAATGCACTGTTTATTTGTTGAATTTAAAATATCAGCGATAAAAAATAAAACATAAATTGTGTCTTGTTCAAAAGTTATGATACAATTTATATTTTAATTTTTTCCAACATTTTAAACGCAGCAGAAATTCTGCGCTGAAATATGCAAAAGATCGCCACATTTAAGTTTGTTCCTTGTAGACACGTAACTTGACCAGAGATGTTTAAACTGTTGGATATGACTGCATAACCTTCTATTTAACTACATGACAATAACAGGTGCTCAATGGATAAATTTAAACACAAATAATCATGTAAACATGTAAAATGAATCCAGATCTGACCGTTTAACAGGCCTGACAATAACATGTCAAAATACAAAGTAAACTAATGAAAAATAAGAAGTTTAGTATTTAGTGCGTTTTAGTATTTCATTTTTTTTTTTTGCTTTCAGTATTTTAATATTTTTTTTGTTAATATATTTTTTTTCCTTTGACATTTTCCTTCCTAATGCAAGTGGATTATGGTACATCTAATCTCCATTGATATATCCCCTGAAAACTACCATCGGTATACAACTTTTTCATATCAGTCAGGGCCTATTAAAAAAGGCAAATATGTATGAACATAATACACATGCCAGATCTAGGAAGGCATACATCCATTTAGAGTATATTACAAAGTGATATGAGCATTTGTTCAATGATACAGTGATGTATTGTAGCAGTGTCTAACGATACAGTTACAGGCCACAGTAAGGGGGAGGGGTTGCAAGGTTCAGTCTAAAGTGCAAGATGCCAAGCCCACTGCAGTTAATGAGGGCCATAGCTCTGGGGGGAAACCTGTTAACGTGTCTATTTGTGCTGGCTTTGATCTTCTACCATTTATGTTGCTCTCACTTTCTCAAACTTTGTTGTTGTGCTAAAGCCTCCATTCTGACAGACTAAATTGGTTTTGTTGTTAAATTGCCCATGCCGCATTAATGACTGCCATTAAGCTGAAATTGTACTCCATTACCCAATATGGGAGCTAATGAGCAGCACCGTAGGGGCAGCATGGGTAATGCAGTCTCTCAGCTCAGTCTGAACTCTGCTCTGCACCTCACTGCCTTCAGCAGATGTTCTGTGAGCCCATTGATCCTTAATTAAAAATCATGGCTGCCTTCTGTTGCTCTGTACTCCAGTAACGTGAGATTAACCATGCTTTCAATTAATGCACTATTGGTTCACATCTACATTCCATACAGAAAAGGAGACAGGGACTGGACACTATATTACATATTTCACCCAGAGAAAAGAAATATGACCCATAATTACACTGAACTGATGTGGGCAGGCATCAGCTTATTTATTTATGGCATACAGTCATATGCAAAAATTTGGCTGGCTTGAAAATAAGTACACGTCCGCTACAAAGAACACAACTATTAATGCACAATTACAGTTTATTGGCTGAATTGAATAAAACTGAATAAAACATAAAAATAAAATAAACCTAAAATTTGTATTTTTTATAAGGTTTTATAAAAACATTATAATTTTATTAATTTTTCAGTCAAATGTATTTGTACAATAAAGGTCTAAATCTGAATAATTTATACTTTTAGACATGAGACTAGTTTTCCAGAGGAAAGAATATAAAGTAATATAAAGTAGTGTAGTGTGGGTGGAGCTATCACAGGTTTCTGATTATGCATGGATAATGTAGGGAAAGTAAACGTAACTGGAACTGGAAGTGCATAAAACCCTCAGTATAAAAAACAAATGCTGAAAATTGCTTTCAATTAATTACAAAAATGTCAATAAAATTTATAAATTACTCATGATTGCTGTGTTGATGGTCTCAAACCCAGGCACTCCACCCAATAGCAGCTAACATCACCTATATGTTTACATAAGACTACATTTTTAAGATTTTAAAATGATGAATATTTAATATATAACATTGCTGGTTGTGAAGGATCCATTTGCAAACCCCTTAAAATCCCAGGCTTATGATATACTAAGGCTTGTTAAACAGTACCTACACAGACTACAATGCAAATTAGTTGAGTTATTCTTAGGTTATAGAAGTGTGTAGTAAAACTTTGGGTCTGCTGGTGGGTCTTGGCCATTTAAGTGGTTAACATGGATGTCATGCATTATGAATAAGGAAGATAAGGCTGGTTGTGTAGTGTTGATGGAAGATAACTGGTGAGGTGTGTTGTTAATGAATTAAAACTTTCAGTGAGTCATGAGTGTACAACTATGTGAGCATCTACCACCCCCCTGCCCCCTCCCCCAAACCCCCCCCTCACTTCCTGCCCTGTGACCTGAAATCTATTTTCAATGATGAAGGTTAATTTTCAGGTCTTTCACAATACTGTTTCATTCTTGTTCTCTCAGCTTTACACTTTAGGCTGTGACTTTAATCTCCTTGTGCTGACACATTAATATAACAGAGAGAAGTCGGTCTTCATGCTGTTCACTTCCTCTCAGCATGCAGGCCACACCTGATAGTACTATACCATTAAGGTCTGTTGAGCATGGCATCCTGCAACAATGAGGTGAGATAAAAAAGTGAGACAGTGTTATTTTCAGGTGTGTGATTGTTTTAAACACCATCAAAAGGAAATCATATAAAGACTTTCCCAGGAGAGAGCGAAAGAAAAGGAGAGAGAGAGAGAGAGAGAGAGAGAGAGAGAGAGAGAGAGAGAGAGAGAGAGAGAGAGACTGCATACTTGTTTCTCACAATCTTAATTAACTTCAAGGTTGAAAGTGTGAAATTTAATAAAGGGGAATTAAAAGATGTTAATATCCTGCCAATGTACCAGCATGAATAAATTAAATTAAATCAGAGAAATTGGCTTCTTAGACTCTTTTTGTCTTTCTCTTGTTCTGTGTGTGGGTGTGTGCATGTGTGTGTGTGTGTGTGTGTGTGTGTGTGTGTGTGTGTGTGTGTGCGTGTATGTAACTCAGCTCAGAGAAGCTTTAAAGTAACAGATGCACTCAACAGCAAGTGGGCCAAACAGACCTAATTCTGTGTGCATAAGGGTTGATTAGAGTGTGTGTGAATGTGCATGTGTGTATTTGTGCTACAGTGTTCATATGACAGATAGTATTAACTTCAATCAGTAAATATGTTTCATTATGTATGTAGAACAGCCCAGCATAGTATTTTTCTTTTCCTGTTCCACTAATAGATGAGCGGGTGTGACTCCATGCCGTGATAAAGAACATGAATGATGACTGACATGCTGTCAGTTCAGTTATGATGTTTGACTGATGACCCATTTAGTAAACAAACACACCAATGTGAATGTGTTGATGCTTATATTACCAGCAGATTCACAACAGAATAACTTATGAGAGAGAATACAACATAAAATGAGACATGCAAAAAAAAACAAAAAAAAAACAGTTTTCCACTAACAACACATAATGCTACTGTTGTAATGAATGGAGGCATTTACAGTAGGATGAATGTACTAAGTTAGTTTCTTTGAGCTATTCCAATAATTGGCATCTTTTCATGGTACAGGCACCACACAGGTAGACAGAGATGCTGTAACTGATACTGTAACTCACTAAGAGGGCAAAGGGCAAAAACTACATAAACAATTTAGAAATCATAGAACATTTGGAACAGAAGAAACCAGAACCACGACTTAAGCCCACTGCTAACTGCGCTGTATAAAATGATATTTTAACAAGTGAACGCATCTTGAATTTAGTCAATATCTAATATTTCTCATTATGAGATTGTTGAAAGAATATTATAAGATTATTTAACTTATTCCTATACAATCTTACTTGCTTTAAGTGATTTTGCCTCATGAAAGTGTCGTTCCATTGGGATAAAATTTTATTTGTTTTAAGGATTACTTCTTAAAATAAGCAAAATTGTCTGTATTATTTCTCAAAAAAGGGACAATGATCAGCCAATGGAGGTAAAAATATCTAGTAATAAGTTGAACAATCTTTCATCCTTACAGCAACCTCAAAACAAAATATATTAAATATATTGACTAGATTTGTATTTTTCAGATATCATTTTTGAGCTGTGTGCAGTAACAGTGGATTTATAGGTTTCTGAGATGTTATCAATGAGATTGTGGCCAAAGTCTGTGTCAAACTAGGTGATTTGTTGATGTTCACATGTGCTGCGTGCAACACTGTACGACATTTAAAAATCAGGACAACTTAAAATGATAAAGTACCTGATTTCACAGATTTTTGTTTTATTAACTCCATTCTTTCTAAGTAAGGTTTGTCCAAAGTATTCTTGTAACATTTTTAGTGTATAGAAAAAAAGCTGGTGAACTTACATGATTCAAAGTTCTAATGTGTACATCAGTTCCACACAAATGGAAAATGTTACATCAACTTAAGTTAAATTAGGTACTTGCACATAGTAATTAGGTTGATGTAACATATTTCAATTATGTTTATTTATTTATTATGCCAATAAACATAACTCAATCATGTACATTTAAAGCAACTTGTGCAACATTTTTAGATCTGCATCTCAGATCAAGAGCACAATTGAGTTTTCTAAAAAAAAAGCAGTAAATTTGATGCTTCATTTTATATATGTCAACTTGTTCCTCCTTTGCTGTTTTTTCCACTGCTAGTTGCCACCTGCAGCTTAGGACTCACTGCTCTGAGTCAATTCACCTTTTCATTCTTTCTTGGACACAGTATGAACGCACTTTCATAGCTCTACAGAGTGGTGCAACTGTCTACCTGCCTGATCAGCTCTCTGAAGTTTGATTTCCAGCAGTGCCGCCACCCTGCACGGTCCAGAGTCTGAGAGTAATAGTTCCCCCACTTTCATGCAACTTCAGTTTGGAACTTACATAAAACTAAATTGCGGTTGAGTTGTATCATGTAAAGTGTCATTTGAATCTCATTTGTGCCGCATTAGTTGTGTCTCAACTTTGTGAAAGAAGTTTTCTAATCAGCTGATCAAAATGTAGATGCAAAGTGCATCATATAATCAATACAAACAGCATCATTTCAAATCACCAGGACAATAAAAAAGAAAATGAATTGTTGGGCATTACAAAAGGAGACCGCCCCCTTTCCCCTGATTGACTTAAAGATGGCAGCTTTTCATTTTGTCAGTTTCCTGAGCCATGATACGTTTCTTGACACTAGCATTTCACTGCTGTTCACCCTGTAAAGTCTGAAATAATAATTGAAAAGTCAGAGGTGTCAGGTCAGATTATGCAGAGGTTTTTCGGACCAAGCCATACGCCTTTACATATTAATGTCACACACACAAGCTCAGCAAAAAAGGTTCAGCTCGATGTTTAAGTCTCAAATCCAAAATCAACAGTATACTGATGAAGATATGACGTCTATAGTAGGTAATTCACTCACATCCTCAGAAGACACGGCCTTCACCAAGCTTTGACTGAGTTCTCTTTGAATACTCTTCCAACATGCCATAATGGTCAGATTCCTCTGCTTGGGGAAGGGGTCCAAAGCACTGCTGATGTTATAAATATTGCATGTGTATAGCTTCAAGTTCCTTGGCATCCACATCTCAGACGATCTGCACAGCATCTTTACTTGGAGCCTCAAGATAGCTCACCTGTGTCCAGGGATGCTGGTAGACTTTTACCGCTGTATCATTGACAGCATACTCACAAACTGCATCTCAGTGTGGTACAACGACTGCTCTGCAAAAAGTTCCATCGGGTGGTGAAAACTGCCCAATGCAATTCAGGTACCCAGTTACTCACCATCGAGAACATTTACCATAAATGCTGCTTGGGCAGAGCAAGGAACATCATCAAGGACATTTCTCATCCTAATCATGTACTTTTTACCCTCCACCCATCTGGCAGGCGTTACAGGAGCCTCTACTCCTGGACCAGCAGGCTCAGGAAGAGCTTCTTCCCTGAGGCAATGACCCTGCTGAACTCCACAATGCCACCTTAACTGCATCTTTACACTCCCTGCACTGTTACTGTACTTTATGTCCTAGCATTATTTCACTATTCATATTTGTACAGTCTATTACTACACTATTCATATTTGCACAGACAGTCACTGTACATTTTTAACTCTGCATACTTATCATTTTACATATGCTTCTCTGACAGTACACACTGTCTACATTGGCATTCTCTCCACCCACTCTGTGTATATGTATTTTATATTTATAATTGCAACATCTTTTTTTTACCACTCTACCATCCTTAATTGTACATATCATAACTGTCAATTGCCCGTTACTTTCTTGCAAGTTATATGTAAATAATAATATATTTTGCAGTTCTGGTTAGATGCTAACTGCATTTTATTGGCTCTGTGCCTGTACTCTGCACAATGACAGTAAAGTTGAATCTACTTTAATCTAATCTAATCTAATCTAATCTAATCTAATATAATATAATCTAAAATTTTTAGATGCACACTGTGTGCATATATACATTTCCACCAGAGAGGTCTCCAAATCCCCAAATCCTCAAATCTGTATCATGACAGAACCACTCAGACGCTCATAGATAAAATGACCAAAAAAGGCTTTACTGTTTGAATCATCAATCGAAATCGTTGTCAGGAAACAGGCATAGGTAAAATCCAGAAAGGACAGTAAGTAAAGAAACACAAACATAACAACAGGCAAAAACAATCCAAAAGGGGTCAGGCAAAAACAGGTGAGTCAAAATACAGACGAATAGTCAAAACCGGAAAACACAACACAGGAAATAAACACTCAGTAGCTCTAGAAAGAAGCAATACCTCGCACTGAACTGTTCTAAAAGCCCGGGCTTTATACTAAAGCTAATGAGAGGTCACAGGTGTAACAGATCAGTACTCAGGAGAGAGAGATCTGTGATAGGAACATGGTGGAGGGTCAGGAGTCATATGATCTCCCAGAGGATTCTGGGAGATGGAGTCCAGGGAAACCTCTGAGTCATAGGGATGCGTGACAAAAACTTACATAGTGTAGCTTCATCTCAAAAAAAGATGTCAAGTTAGTTACCCTGAATTTTACATTCATTGAGCAGATTACACAATTAAATTCTTAGATTTTGGTAGTGTTAGAATTGTATTGTGACCGCTGGCTGCAAAGGTATGAAATACGTTACTGGTAAGAAAATTTACATGAGGCACAATAGGGCCACTGATTCAGAATCTTCCATGATTTGTGTCTCTAAATGGGTCATGCCTGTGTTTAATTGGAAGATATGATATCATCCCCCTTGTAAAACTGTCATTCCTTGTTTGGTTCTCCACTGGATTAATGCCCTTATGTGATATCACTTAACATGTATATTTGCAGTATTTCAGTTCCATCTAACTTTGAAATGTACACACTAAAGTGCATGATATATGAATCTGTATGTTTAGAAAGTTCTTATACTTTGCTCTTTATAAACAAATAGGAAGTGAGTGTCAATGACAGTATAGAGACAACATTTATTCATGTATTTTACTGCGATGTGAGCAGAATTGATCAAATGTTTTGCTTTGAAAACGCTGACCCCACCTTTAAGCCGTTCTCCTGCCTCTTTCACTGAGAGTCACTTGCAGTGTTAGAGAAATGCTGCTTTTGCTGGTTACTGCTGGACAGAGCTTTGTGCGACAGGATAGCCTCAACACAATGCAGCTAATGAAGACTAATATGTTGTCTGTGTCAACTGGCAGCTGACCTTGCTGTTTATGTGTGTGTGTGTGGGTGTGTGTGTGTGTGTGTGTGTGTGTGTGTGCGTGTTTAGATAAATGAACTAGGCCTTCATTTGAGGAGGTCAGAGATGCTTGTTACCAGAGCAAGAAAATTTGTATGGAAGGAGAAAAGAGGAAGGACTGCAGTCCCAAAGGTGCACACAAATACACACATGGCCCTTAAACTGCAATCTGCTGTATCAGTAACACTGCAAACAGCTCCCAGAGGTTTTGAGCAGAAGTTTAATATCTCTGTATGATACTAAACTGTTGAGGATTAAATTCTAAATAAGTGTACAGAAAAGGCGGTCATGTTAAAGAGGGAAGCCGCTCGGGACTGATTTGTGTTACATGACAGCAGTAAATGAGGGCTTTAAAAGAGGACAGAAAATCTGTTTAAATACAGCCCAACCTGTTAGTGTCTCCAAACAGCATTAAGACACGTCCAGTCTATCGATAGTCCAATCAGCTCTGAGCTAATCTATACCCAGCCGATCTATACAGGGCACTCAGAGACTGGGAGAATGAGCTGAGCCTGATTAGAGCACTGTTAGGTCAGACAGAGCTAACACAGAGAGAGGCATACAACATCATGTGTTTAGATCAGACATACATTGCAGGTCAAAAGTTCTGGGACACCTCACTTTTCAAAATGTATCTAATGAATAGACATGTTTTCTTTGGCTGTTTATAACAAGCTCTATCACTTAGACAATAGAGTGTAGAGGCATAGCTACAGGAGGGTCTGGGGAGGGCTAGAGCCCCCCATCTTGGAAGCTTGCCCCACCCCAGGATTCAATATGATCCTACTTTTCAATTCAGGGTGAATCGGAAATCAGAACACATTTTCTTCCTTATCATGATGTATTAGGGTGGGTAATAACAGTGGTCATTCTTCAGGATTTGACTGGATCGTGAAAAGTGGACATGGAGTCAGACTAAGATGGTCAGCAGAAACCAACTGTTTTGCAGAAAGGGCAAAATAAATAAATTCACACACTTTCTACACTGCTTATCCTTCTGGGTCATGGGGGGAGCTGGAGCCTATTCTGTCAGTCATTGGGCAGAAAGCAGTAAACACCCTGGACAGGTCACCAGTCCATTGCAGGGCAGACACACAGACATATACACTCACACATACAATAACACCTAGGGGCAATTTAGTGTGTCCGTTTGGCCTGAACGCATGTCTTTGGACTGTGGGAGGAAACTGGAGACACAAGGAGAACATGCAAACTCCACACAGAAAGGTCTCTGGTTGCCCAGCCGGGGAATCAAACCCAGGCTCTTCTTGCTGTGAGGTGACAAAACTACCCACTGTGCAAATGAATGAATGAATGAATGAACGAATGAATGAACGAATGAATGAATGAATGAAAAAAATAAAGTGTTACAATATTTTGATTGTGTAGTTTCTGAAACATGATTCATTATTTGTTGAAAGCTTGATTTTAGTGTGTAATTTCTTTTAAATGACTTTTCTAAAACGTATATAAGGTGAAACACCCATTAGCAAGAGAAAAAGGCTTCAGGAAAAAAAATGTCGGGATATTGTTAAAAAAAAATTTGTGTATGAGTGTGTGAGCAAGCGATGAACTGTGTGAGTCTGTGAACTGAAAAAACCCATAAGTGATGTAAGTGTTAAGTGATAGTAACTGATAATTTTACAACTTGTCCAAAAATCCAAAAGTGAGAAGAAGAAGAAGAAAGGAGGTTGTCTGACGATCTACATGTACTTGCAGCAGGGAACAGAGGTGATAACAGATGTTCTTGCTTGATGATAGGTCAGGATGGTGAGGGTGAGAAAACATGCTAAAATATTGTTGATTAGTATAATTTTTCCCTGCCGCTGAAACATAGTGATACAACCAGAGACCAGATTGCATTTAGAGGTGTGTAAAAGTCACTACACTTTGATCAAAGATTACAGACAGAAACAAGAATGTTGTCTTTTGTACGATATGGCACAATAGATATTCGTAGTGCTTAATTTGACCAAGGATATGAACTAATACGTTAAAAATGCACATTTTGATTTAGCTTCACTTTAAGGTATTTTCCTGCTTCTTTCATTAAGAGTCACTTATGGTATTAGTGAAATGCTGCTTCTGCTGCTTGCTGCTGGACAGAGCTTTGCCTCAACACACTGCAGCTATTAAAATGTTAATGTAACATAGAGTTGTCGGGCCAGAGGACAAAAAGAGACATATCAACAATAGTTTTACATTTTCTAAATGTTGTTTCAAATTAGACTTTGCGATACCGTATTAAAATTGTTACTCTTATTAAACACTAAAACTGATTCTATGAGCCAAATATCCAAAAAACATTTTCATCAGTTACCACAGAAACACTCTAAAACTCTATACGTTCGTCACTGCATTTCACACATGTTGCAGATTTTGTGCTAAATTTGGAGAGTTGGAGAGCAAAATGTTAGACTTTTTCTTTTTTAAATAGCATTTCAAAACACATTGTGTGAACGCTGAACAAATGTGGCTACAGTTTCTCATTCAGCATCAGATGTTTAACCAATATTCTGAAAAGCTTGTCCAGTCTTGTAACAGATGATAGGAAAAACACATTTGTGGGCAGAGAATGGATAGATTTCTGAGCCTAATTCATTCATTCATTGATCTAGGGATGGTCAATATGACGATATTTATTATTATTATGATGAATTGCATCACGTTACATCACAATATTCTTTCATGAGCCTATTGTAGTCAGTGCCAGCTCTACCTTATAAGCAACATATGCAGTTGCTTGGGGCCCTTATGGCACCAGGACCCCCTAACAACTCCTGGGTTATTACTGTTTTATTATGTTGTCTAAGGTGCTCGAGTGAAGCAGAAAAGGCAACTAGTTAATCATGTCTCAAAAAAGAATGTATGCAACTGGAGACGAAAAAACAAAGAGGAAAAGGAGAAGATGAGGAGAAAAACCTTAAAGATAAAGAGTTTTTGGGAGGTTTCTTTTTGTAGTTTTTACATTATGTAATTTTTTTTTGACTTGTAGCTGGATAACAAGAAGCAGTGGATCTGGGGTCTTAATAACGAAGCAGGTTAAGCTTACACAGGCTATCTGGTCAAGTTTCAGCTTTACAAAACCTAACAAACCTAACAAATCGGTTAACTAGTTTAACAATTTTCTCTGTTAATCCAAGTTTGGATACTCAGGCTGAGATTAATTCTCCTGCGTGTGTATATGAAAGCATGACATTTATAATGAACAGCAGATCATGGGAAACATGAGGAGAATTCGTAGAAGAAGGAAAAAGAAAGCATGCTACCTAAATATGTAGAAAGCAAAGTATTTATAACAGTAAAAAGAAGTGCTGTCACCACTGTCAACAGGTTAGACTGATCTAAGCTCACAGTTATCTTACAGTTAGAATGCTGAGAGGGTTATCAGTGAATAGCAACTTATTAGAATTCAAAGCAAGCATCCAATCATCAGCAATGTTCAAATCATCCAGTTATTAATCTGTATAATTTATACAGCTTGTGGTTGTGATTGTTATTTGTTAGCCTCTGTTATTTGTTTAGGGGCCCCCAAAAAGCCTGCTCAGGGTCCCCAAAAGGCTAGAGCAGGCCCTGATTGTGGTTATCATCAGAACTTAGACAATACTAACCAACTGCATGTTTCATTACAAATACAGTATAATTAGTCCTGTTTAATTAGATTTAGTTCAGTGCATTGTGTGAAATGTTGCATAAAAATCAATATATTCATAGTTTATAAATGCTAGGAATTTTTGGGACATGGCACTACTTGTTCTTTAGGTCTGTTCCAACTTTTCAAACCTCAGAAAAAACAAATGTTGTGATGCATATAGGGTATTGTAAAATATCTTGAAGTTTCATGGTGTTATGTCTTTGCCATATCACCCACTCCAACATTTTACATACATTTCCAAAGCATAGAATTGACTCCACTGCTTCAAATGGTCGAACTGAAATGAAACTGACACTAACCAATCAAATCTTGAACCCACTATACCTCTCTTTTTATGTGATGTATGTGCATACGTTTGTATTGACTGTACCTCTGCAGAACCTAGTGCTCTCTCACAGTGCTCTGTCTGATTGAGCCGATAGCAGGAGCGTCTCATCCCTGGCCTCTGGATTAAGAATGGAGAGACTGGACCTGGACAGGAGAGATATATCCGCATTAAAACACTGTCTCACTGCATTACGCCAGCCTGTCTCACTGCATTACGCCAGCCTGTCTCACTGCATTAAACTCAATCCGTCCCGCTGCATTAAATCCAGCCTGTCTCGCTGCATTAGACCCATGCTGTCTTGCTGCATTAAAGCAGCCTGTCTCACTCTCAGAGTCACAACAGCGCACAACACACACAGCAGACTGCTGCTGTTCTGTTTCCTCTCTCGCTCGGCTGCCAGATCAAAGCCGTGGTGCTGAAATTACACAGCGAGCCCTGCTATCTTCCATTGTGATCAGCCTGTGCCATTGTGTCTCCAGTGACTGGACCAGCACACGCATTCCAGGGGACCTGTGGCAGGACAGTGTGTGTGTGTGATGCTATCAGAAAGCTGCCTGGGATTTGTGGCACATGTCTGATTACTCCAAGAACTGCTTGAGAGAGGATGGCAGGAGCCTCTCAAGAGCCCCTTCAAGCTCAGAGGAGACAAACATTGCCCATAAATGGGAAAACGAGCTGGAAAGAGCACACAAGAGCACACAGCAGTTAAAAGTCTGGATACACCTACTCAAAGATGTTTTCCTTATTCACACTTTTTACCACATTTCAGAATAACAGTGGACATCAATACTATGAAATAACTCATATGAAAATATTTAGTGACCAAAAGCATATATCATCACTGTCATAATAAAACATGGTAACACTTTTTATTAAGGGTACATGATGTGCCAGTAATGAAGGCATTTACTAATAAATAATTAATTAGAAAGTAATGAGTCATTAATCAGGAACAATTGAATAAGTAATACGTTGAATAAGGCTTTCTTCAACATCTGAATTTATCAGGAATTATTTTGTTAATTAAACATGCAGAAAAGCAGGTTAGTACACATTCAAAAATGTATTATAGTATGTATATTGTAGTAATTGCAATAGTCGCTATATGTCAAGCCGCCTTTGCCTTTGTACACATAGCAAATAAAAGTGGCGCAAATCTGATCTTTTTCTTTATATGTGACACACTGTGTGGCAGTGTGAACAGCAAAAAACGCACTGAATCTGACATTTTCAATTCCGATTTGTGACACTTTTATGTCATACTGAAATCCGATATGTGTCCAAAATGCGGCAATGTGACTCTGATGAGTCTGAACAGCCAGATCAGAATTCATGCGACTTTTACACGAATCCAACCCGACATACATCATTACTTTGCAGACTAACTGCTACCAAACACAGACATAGAAGAATGAGGCTGCAGTGTTGAAGAAAAGTTTAAAATCTGAAAGCAAAGTTTAAAGAAACCAATGAGAAGAAACCCAAAGAAGTGGCCATGGTTAAATAATGTGCCCTTTTCACAGCAAACTTGAACACATTCAGTATGATAAGCCCAGCTGCCAGCCATTGGAACTTCTTATTAGCTCATGTGGTGCTGGCAAAGATGAAACTGAAACCCCTGGGAGCGGCTGTTACTGTTGACTCCACATTTGATTTTTATACTTTTGATTTTGATTGTTTACCTGTGGATGAGGGGGTCAGTTTAGGAGCATGATTTGTCATATACAGGTCACATTCAAAAGATATTGTGAAACAGCCTTACCCTAGAAAAAAGGTGCTGGATTGTCCATATCAATTGGTAACTAATTTCCAAGTTCAGTGGTAACTGTAGGATAAACTGTTCCCTCTTGAGGCACTGTGTATCAATATACGAGTTAAAAAGAGTCATATTTTTAACATGAAGGACAAATTAACCTATGGCAGCTGTCACAAATGAGGACTAGTGACAAAAAGATATCAGTGTAAGTTTTTGGTTTTATTAAATACACAGACAGGTAGGTAAAACAGGCAAGGTAACACGAGGAATAAAAAAACAATAAACTCATGACTTGATAGTTAAAGACAGGTAAATACAAGGGCTGCTTACACAACAAGATGAAGCAGATGGACAAAATGATGAGAGGATGAAGCTGCAGAGAAAAAACAGTTTGATGGACACAATATTCCAAAACACTGTGCCTAAGGGAGACAACAAAATGCTTAATTAACAAATGCTTAATGACTTTTTGAGTCAGTAATTGTAATGTGATGCACTACACCTTGAAAAAAGGCATTATGTGACACCAACACTGTACAAAGTTAACCCAACCTTAACTTTTACAATATTTTAGATTCTTCAGACCCCCTTTGTCTTAATGCAGCTTTACACACTCTTGGGATTCTCTTGTGTGTCAAACTAGGTCATGAGGATCCACCTGGGACGCTTATCCAACAGGACTGAAGAAGTTTACAAATTGTTGCAGTCAGAACAAAACTTAATACCTCCAAAGTTGTAACTTATATATCACACTGTTACAACAGAAGTTGTTACAAAGCAGCTTCACAGAAAATGTGGGTCCAAGCCCCAGTGAGAAACTCCCTAAGAGGAACCAAGACTCAAAAGAGGAACCCATCCTCCTCTGGTCAACAAAGGATAGCAAAACAAAAACACAACAAGAGCAATATTAACACAGGATAAAATTTTACAGTTAATATAAAATATTGAATAAATGTAATAAATGAAAAAAAGAAACCAGCCTGTCATTGTACATACGTTTTTAGATTGACCAATCACTACTGTTAGAGGTCTATCAAAGTAACACTGAGAAACAGAACTACGGAAATCAGTCACTGTTACAAATAAAAACCAGTGGCCTACTTTTAGATGCATATCATAGGGAAAATGAGAGTTACATTTATGAAGATCAATGACTACAGTTATAAGGCCATCATGATGATATGTTGATAATGAATAAATAGTGTGAGTGAACAATTCTAACCACATTTCACTGTTGTCGGAAGAAAACCTTGTATCTCCATTTTTTGTTTTTCAGTTTTTGACATAATGAGAAAATGCCTGTTAGCTTTTACATTGTGTGTAAATTTCATGATAAATGGACCCAAAGAAATGGCCCAAAATCACTTGGAAAAAAATCTGGTTCCATTGACCTTATACCACCTGACTTATGATAAGTGCCGTATACTAATTATTAGCATTAAGGATGGTACATTACGAATGTACATATGTAGCTGTCCAGACAGGGAAGTACATCCTTAGATGTAGAAGCTTTAGGTTTAAAAAAGTAAATAAGTCCCAGTAAATTGACTAAATATAATAAACTAGCAGGCTTAGCATCAATAACGGACAAAATGACTAGTCTTTTTATTTCAAGAGAGAGCTACAGCCTGCAGTAGATAACAGGCAGGCAGTATCTTAATTATCACTGGTAGCCTGCTTAGTTTACCTCACTTTTAAGCGTTCTTGATTTGAACATTAGAAAAGTGGAGCTGGCTCAGGCTGCTACAGTAAAGAAACATGAAAGATGCTTACTTTAAACAGACTACATTTCCCATGAGTCTGTGCACAAGGACATATAGACATGATGGAAAATATGGATTCACGCATTTTCGACCAAAATAAATTACACCACACAGATAAAAAGCAAAGTGATGAGAGGCAATTATTGAGGGTGGAGAGTGAGGGGGTGCATGTCCTCCTTGCCCCCTCTAAATCTATGCCTTAGAGATTAAGAACTGAATAATAAGCTAGCAGTTTTACAAGTTAATAAATGCATTACATGAAATTGTTTGCCGTGTGTTCTATTATGTAGATGATGTTTAGAGCATGTTTGACTACATTGTCAGTATTGTTAGCATGTTTTTGCTGTTGTTAGCTGATACTGGTGACTGGACCGCACTGGACGCTGTTGCAGATGTGTTTGCTTTTGCTCTGTTTGAGTGTGCGGCTGCTGTCTGGACTGTGTTAGACTGTGCTACTGCTGCTGCTCTGAAAGTGTCTGACTCTGATGCTGCTGTTTGGAGTGTGGCAGGCGGCCAGATGCATATAAGCTGATATGCACACATGATGAGCCATGCAGGGAAGATGACAAAGGATGGAGGGCAACAGGGACGTGTCTCCATGGTAACAGGAGACAGGATGATGAGCACCACCTCTTCCTCGCCACCACATGCCAAACCTGTCTGACTCCCTGTCCCTCCTCATTAACCTCTGAGCTCTCTCTCTCTCTCTCTGTCTGTCTCTCTCTCTCTCTCTCGCTCTCTCTCTCTCTCTTTATCACAGCCAGCAGTCCTGTCCTCCCACACCTGTGACCCTGTGCAAATGCGCACTCTTTGGCCCGAGGAGCAAATCTGTGTCATAACTTTATTAAAAATAATGCTCCCATTTGACTTCTGTCACAACGCTTTTCTCAGGCCCTGCTGCTTAACCCCTGGGTGTGTATATGTGTGTGTGTTTGCCTCAGAGCGAAGCCTTAGAAGACACAGTTATCATCACCAATAACAAAGTATGGTAAATTTAAGTATTAATCTGATATTAATTATTTCTTATTGATGGCTCATGCAAGGAAATGAGACAAATTCTGTTGAAAGTGTGGCATTGACTGAATGTCAGAACTTTCACTCATTAACACGTTTGAGTTTTTACAGCTGTATGAAAAAAGTTTGAGTATCTTTAATTCGTTTTGGAAGTGAAAAGAAGTAAACACTTATAGTTATATACAGTTACCCTATATCTAAATAATTAAAAAAATGAAAATAAAAATTTTGAAGGCAAAAGTTTGGACACACTTTTTGCAGTCAATTAATTGTTTTTTATTATTCTTATTTTAGTTTTGATTAATTTGCACCGACTCGTCCTGCGGAACGTTTCTACTTCTGTGATGTTCTTGCATGCACACAATGTTTAAGATCTATCAAACAGATTTTCAGTGATCTTCAAGACAAGAGACTGTAAGGGTCATTCCAAAAGTTCCAGGCTGTGTTTCTTGAAGCAGTTCATGGTGTATTTTGAGGTATGTTTTGAATCATTGTCCTGTTGTAGAAGCTAGACTCTTTTCAGCTTTAGATCCTTGTCACATTTGCTTTAATTTCAATTTCAGTGTCAATTTTTACTTCATCAACATCCACAGAATGTTCTTCCAAAATGCCCCTGGCTCATATCTGGAAGTTGTTTGTATATACCAGCTGCCCTTTACATAGTGTGAACATTTCACTTTGAACAGTCTGATAGAATTGTTTCCAAATTATATGGAAAAAAACGTCCATTAAAAGTTAAGAACATTTTTTGCTACTCCTCAAAAGTTACTGTTTTGGAGATGCAAGGTCTTGTTTTAACAGCAGCAAAATATAAAGTAACCGTGCATTAACATTTGCAGAAAATTGTTATTTTTAAAAATACTGAAGAGTCTTTTCACTTAAAAAAAAAAAATAGAAGAAGAAAAAACAAGAAAATATGTACTTTGGCCAGGGATTGCCAAACTTTTACATGCAACGTTAAGTAGAAGTATATGTTATAAAACATGTAATTACATAATGGTTACATTTGAATAGTATAGTAAAATTATAGTAGTACCTTTCTACTTGTAAGAGTTACACATTAATGTGACTGCAAATATATACATAGTTCAAGAAAGTTTTGACAGATTGTTATAAAACAGATATTGGCTTTCCTCATGCTGAGGGATGTAGGGAGGGAGGGCCAATCCTACTCACTTAGTGAGCAAGGCCCATTATGTTCTCTTGGACTCCCAGGAATTGCTTTATTTACTCAAATTGGGCCCTAAAGAAGGTTTTTACCTTTTAAAAATCAGTGCATTTTTGGTGGACAATATACATTTATTTGTAGGTCCCACATGAGCACAGTCCAGCGCAGTCTGTTGAAGGTGCTGAAAGTGTTGCTTTTAAAGCTGTGTTTAAATGCAAGGGCTACAATCACTGATTCTGTCATGGCATCATACACTGTGCAGGTGCTGGGCATCAGCCTGCATTACTTTGGATGGTTCAAAGGGTCAAACAAGGAAAACGTGTGTGTCATAGAAATTAGTGGCATTAATCATTTACTATACTTTTAACTTGTTAACTTGGCCTGGTCTAATGGACACAATAAGGAATAAAGAATCTACTTCTTTTTAATTTCTTTCCCCAAATCAATTCACAAAAGCACTAATTGTTTATTCAATTTTCAGTGATTAATAAGGGGGACTTTGCAAGGACAAGCCAGTGTGAATTTACTGTTTATCTCAGTTTGAAGGGACTGTAATCTGATAGTCTGCCACAAACCAGAATGATGCATTTTGCAAAGCAGACAGGTGTTCCCAAGACATCTGAAATGTTTCTGCTAGATTTTACCAGTGATAGCTTCTATATGTTCTACGTGATCTGTTACATGTAGACAGGCCTGTTCGTAAAGGGGCCATGAAGTCTATGCATGCAGTTGGCTCATTTTTATTCCTATGTCTTTATTTCATGTAGTTTAAAGGTGCAGTCATGAGGTCGATTTGCCTGAGAGCTGCTCTCCCTGGAGACTAGCCTTTAGGGATGGAAGATTCCTCACTAGCCATTTGTTATACTGCTGCTTTATCATGACTCACACAAAGATGCATGCCCTGAAGCTTTTTATTCACACAGCCGCACAAACACAAATATTATCTCATAACTAAACAAGATTACAATATCCCTCATCCTACCCGACACACACACACACAGCATGTTGGTACGACACTTTCTTTGTTCTTACTTTATATTATGGGAGTGCTATTGTTAGATGCAGGATCATGGCTTCAAATGTTTATGCCGTGGACAAAAAAGAAAATTGGCCTATCTATGCTCCGCCCACAAATGCATTCTGTTGTAGAAACGGTTGCAAGGTAAGACAAGCATTACTCAGTGCTGGCAAAATCCCATTCAACTGAGAATTCAATCAGAATCTTCATCACAGCTTGTTTAGGATTGTGCTAAAATGTTACAATGCTATTCTAGCTAATAAAACTAAGCAAATTGGAAACAGGAACAATACATTTGCCACCAATTGCTCTAAGACACAGTAAACCCATAAGACCGTTTCCAACATAAACAACATGAACAGAAAACAAAGATTTTATATTTATAGATATTTTCACAAAATCTGAGTTCCTATATGTCATTTTGCCAGCAGTCTTGTGGGCAGTGCATAGATTGCAGTCAGTCAAATTTTGCTCCAGCAGCACAGCATAGTGGCCATAATTGTATGATTGTGTTTCCAGCCCACTTTTCCCTTAGAATTAAACAGGCTGTTTTAGTTACTGTGTCTTTAAGACTGATATAAGACAAATGAACTCTTGAAATGGAATGTTCTGGTTTGCTACTCTACTCTATCTTGTGCCTCATTCAAAAGACACTCAGAGCTGAAACACTCTTTAGAACTTCAGTATGTATGGGCGCAGCCAAAGTGCTGGAGACTGAATAGGTGAATAGACGTAAATGAGTTGTTTCTCATGACATTACAGAAACAATGAATTTAAAACAGGCTATTTTGGCAGTTTAGTTTCCATAATGTTGCCGTCCAAAAAAACATGTATTTTTGTCGATTTTTACATTTCTCCCATTTGAACATGGCAGTTTCATGATGATTGGACCAATAGAATTGTCTAAAAATCAAATAAAATCTCTTTACATTAACTTAAATTTAAAGTTAAGGGCATTTTTGCCCTCTCCCGTAAAGTTTCCATTTTGGAGATACTTGTTTTTCTTTGGACAGCAACAATATATGGACTGTATGGGCTAATAGTTTTTCCATGTATCTATCTATCTATCTATCTATCTATCTATCTATCTATCTATCTATCTATCTATCCTCCATCCATCCATCCATCCATCCATCCATCCGCCATCTGCCCAGTGATCGCTGTGTGTGTGTGTATTTATTTATTTATGTTTTGATATTTTCTTTTGATGTTTTAAAAAGTGGACATTTATCAAATAATATGTAACCACTTTTTCCCCTTTTACCAAATAATAAATTAGCCAGCAGGAATCCTATTTTACTACCATGTTAGCAATGTTTCAAATGTACACTTTCACCAAACAATATGTATGTCCAAAGGCAGATGTTTACCAACTGTGAAATTATCAAAGGCCTATTTTCCTTTTTAGTCTCAATATTAAATTGACATTACTTATAAAATCCTGTTCCATCAACATGCAAGAAGTTCTTGCTTTTCTTCTCTTGTAAATTTACTGTTAAAACTACTGTTACTGTCTAAAATATAAGCTTTTCCTATAACAGCAACGAAATGCAATCTTTTCCCTTGGAAATAAATTAGTTCAGGCTGCGTCCTGGTCCAGGGTCTTAGAAAACATATTCGATTGACCCATCCCCCTCCCACTGTGATGGTCCTAGTTTGATGGTCTGCTATTGGCTAATCATTTATTTCACCTGATTCTAGACCCATGGACCCATCTTTTTCCATTCCATTTACAGCTTGTTTGCATCCATAAGGCGTTAAAATCTCTTTTTCACTCTGACTGACCGAGTGACAGGCCTCTCCCCAGGCAACTGACCAGTTATGGCAATTAACGACATTTGCTATGATGCTTTTTGGAGATGTGGAGAAAGGGCACATAAGTGACGCTAAAAGGCACGAACAAGTGCATGACATAAATGTTGGCTAATTTGCACTCTGTGGAGGGTGAAGAGCGCCCAGATCAGGCCAGTATACAGGGCACTCGGCTCCATCCCATAATTCCGGAGTGGATCCCAGGCTAAATAAAGAGCTGAACGCAATGTGTTAATGCTGCAGGGTTTAGGAGGGCTACTGAGGAGAGGGGAGAGTCAGAGGCCTGTGGGCTTTCATCAGGGAGCTGTGTTGTCTTCAGCTCGATATGAGAGAAACCACAGCAACCTCAGGTTCTTGACCATGTCTGAGCACGACTGAAGCCATTTTGCTCAAAACCCCTCTACCTGCTGTACAGTTTCACCCAGCAGCCCTCGTCTAAAAGAGCTTCTCTCTGCTTTATCCTTTCCAGACGCTGCTTTCTGGAGAGCCTTTTGTTCTCAAGCTCTGAAGAAGCTGGGAATTGATCATATAGTGCAAACAGCAAGTAAGCCAAACCTGTGCACCAGGTGCAGAGCTGTACACAGCATTCTGGCTGTGTGTGTGTGTGTGAGAGAGAGAGAGAGAGGGAGAGAGAGAGAGAGAGGGAGAGAGAGAGAGAGAGAGAGAGAGAGAGAGAGAGAGAGAGAGAGAGAGAGAGAGAGAGAGAGAGAGAGAGAGAGAGAGAGAGAGAGATTAAGGCAACACTCTACAGGCTGAAATGATGAATTTTGTCCTGTGAATCATTTTTTTTAGATTTTTGGTTAAATCTTTTGGTTAAATTCCTCTTTTAAACTGGAACCATGAAAATGTCCAAATTCAACAGAAATATGTTTGCAGTCAAGTACAAAAGCTTAGGTCCCCCTAGTCAAGCCAAGTGTTGTTGATTTTATTTTGTTGAGAACATATTTCTGCACATTTCAATGCACAATTACTGTTTATTTGCTGAATTTAACATAAGGGAAAAAACTGAAACCTGGCATGTGCAAAACGGTACTATTTATTTATTTATTCATTTGTTTGTTTGTTCAGCTCAGCAAATAAACAGAACTTGTGCAGTGAAATTCACTGATTAATATTAAAGTCATATTAAAGTTTGTTCCCTGTGGGAGATGTGTCTTATTTTCACAAGAAAACATGTAATTGAATTGAATGCAATTGAATTCAATTCAATTCAATTCAGCTTTATTGACATTATACATATAGTGTACAGTACAAAACACATTTGGGCTACTTTCCTGGTGCCTGAGCACTGAGACAAGGATATGAGTGCACATTTGACCGGAGGTGATCAAACCTTTGCAAATAACTGTATTTCTCTTCTGTCAGTTGGTGTCCATTTGCACCTAACTGTATTTTCCAAAAGTTCGAAACTTTAACGAAGCCTTAACACACTGCTCTCAACCACTGCTCATATTTCACTCAATAGCTTGTTTCTTGTAGAATCTAACTAGAATACCCAAATATGTCGATTTCCTTTGTCCAAATCACAACATTTAACAAATGCTGCATGTTTTCAGAGATCTCACTGGCTAATGAAGACCTGCAACACATTCTTAAAAGGTTTTTTTTCTCTAAATCAGCTTTTCTCTACATTCAGAACCACAAATCTCAGATTCTAGAATACATGACTTCATATAATATTTATATTCATAGCCATATTCTGAAGGATATTATGGAAGAATTTCTTTATATGTTGCAAACACTAGTTTTATAGTGTAATGACAGAGTATAGTGTTTTCTTGATTCTACAATAAAACAATGACATTTCAATAGTCTGTTTAATAAGATTTATCTGACATTTTTAAACATTTTTATTCTAATATCAACCAAAGGTTAAAATTGTGGTTTGCAAGTATACATATCTAACTAAATATGTCTCATTTGCACATTGAAATGTAAATTTTGGCCTAAAAGCTAATGTGTTATTAATGCATTAACATGAAAAACGATTAACGCATTTTTCTATTTTGACCCTTTTGAATCATCTTAGGTTCCAGTCTAAAGCCCAGCTGCTCATGTACTGTAACTTGATTCTGCTGCTGTAGTTATCTTATTTAAATACAGCTTTTAAAAGGAGAGTTATTTTGGTGGCTCTTTTGATAAAATTGAAGTTGTCTCCAACTTTCGCCACAGTGAATTTGTTTATAAAAGTTCATCCAGTCTGAAGTATCACAAGCAAAAACACCATATTTACAAGCAAAACACAGTGATGATGTCAGCAATATCATTAATATTATGTTAACACAGGAGGGAGCGTTAAGCAGACTGCATTGGACAGTGCTCATGGGAGAACTATGGATAAATGAAAGAGTGAAATAAAAGCTAATTTTTAAGAAATGAAGCTTATTTTATCCACTGATAAAGTGATCACAACGATCATTGATTTTTAAATAAGAAAAAAATCTCTCAAGGCTCAAAATTGAGCAAAGACAAATATGATTAGTCACAATTAACATGAAATTATATGGTTAATGGAAATTCATTAATTCAATTGTTTGACAGTCCTACTTTAAACACAATATATATATATATATATATATATATATATATATATATATATCGCTGTTTCTTAAGAAAACCTTGTTTCTCCAAAATGCTAACTTAACAGAAGAAGGAAAAAACCTACTTAACTTTTAATGTAAGTCAGTGGAACCAGATATTTTCAAATTATGTCAAAAACTGAAAATACAAGGTTTTCTTCCACACACACACACACACACACACACACACACACACACACACACACACACACACACACATTAAACAGTGGTTACCAGGTTTTGCCACCAATATGTAATAAAACTTACAACGCAAAAGATATCAGTAATCAGCTGGCAACGATCCATTGTGATATCCATTATTTTAAAAACAACCTCTTTCACCTGTAGTGTCTCGTCATAACTGCCTGCAAAAAGACGCGCTCTCAGAGAAATGAAAGATATCCTGCTGAGGAAAAAAGAGCACAGGCACAAATCTGATCTGGAGAAGATGGAGAGAGAGTGAGTGTGTGTTGTGTGTGTGTGTGTGTGTGTGTGTGTGGTTCGGAGTGCATGTTACTCAGTGCTTTTGCTCACTAAGAAACTTTCACTTGGATATTTATAAGAGAATGAAATAATGACTTGACCTGGCATGTGTTCTGTGAGCCTCAAGCTCCAGCCAATTTCTGCAGTCTTCTGATAATGAAAGACGTACACACACACACACACACACACACACACACACACACACACAGACACACACACACACACACACACACACACACACACACACACACACACATACACACACATACTGAAATCTGTTGGTGTCTACGCTTCAGTGGGGCATGCAATAAGAGACTCAGCACTGACCCGTGGTAAGATACAAGGAGAGAGAACAAGAGAGAGAGAGAGAGAGAGAGAGAGAGAGAGAGAGAGCGCATGTGCAAGTGAGAGGGAGAGAGAGAGAGAGAGAGAGAGAGATACTATTTTTAAAGTGATTGATTTGCTCTGGCCCATTTTCCTCTCTTGGAAATTAATTTGTCTCCAGCCTCCACCGCAAGCCAGTTAAACACCACAGCTGGACAGGGAAAAAGAGAAAAAGAGAAAGAGTGAGAGAGTGAGTGGGAGAGAGAGAGAGTGCACTGGGACTCTCACATGTGAATAATCTCATAGAAAATGCATAGGATAAAGTGTTCCAGCAAAGTGTCATTATTTCCAGTGTTGGGGCCTCTGTCACCAGCTCGCATTTTATATAACCCTGAGGTGTTCCTCTGGCCTCGGCACATCAGCACATCTACAAAATCTGGGCCAGGTCATGCTAGTGTTCAAAAAAGAGCTGCCACGATGGGTCCATATCATTTTCTACTGCTGTTGCTTACTGACTGCAAGCAGTCTCATGCTAGATGCTGCACCCACAGAGTTGCACAGACTGTCTGGCATATTTAAGCCTACACTAATGATGCACTCGGATGGCCGTAAGCAACATATATATTCGTGAACTTCCAGAATGGCACTCAAAAGTCTGACGATATCATGAATACCAAAAAAAAGTGGTAAACTCAGGCAAGTTCCATGTTACCTGAGTTACGATTTGATGTAAAACTAACCAGAACTTTCACTGACACTGTATGAGTGCAGTACACCAAGCCAGCAAACAACGTATCAGTTATTCTGAAAGCAACAACAATTCAGAAAGCAACTAAATTAACAGGATTTCCACTTGGCCTCCCTTGACTTGCAGTGAGCAATGTCTTATTGATGTCAATGGTCCATCCCAGCAGATATATGTAAGAAGATGACCATTCAAATCAATTGATTTGGTGATGCCACAATTTTCGGACTTTACACCTTGACATGGACCATCAGAAGATGACCTCAACCATCAGAGTCTTGTCAGTTGCACTCTGATTGGCTATCTGCACTTCTATGTATATGCACTTCTGTGCACTGCTTTTCAAGCTGTCAAGCTAACTACTAGCTGTTCACTATTAGGAAGCAATTGTCTGCTCTGCTCTAAGTCTTTTAGAGAAAGATACAGTTGCTGTTGAAGTTCACAGATGCTTAATTTGTTTCATGGGTGTGTTTTTGGCTGTAGTAACATTTTGACAATCGCCCGCCCATACATGTCATACAAAACAAGCTGACTTTTGACATTTTGCATGTCAAGTTAACCATTTCTTGACCCCAAAATCCATCAGACTCTCTCATGGTAGTATGAAGTCTGGCCTGTAAGACCAGAGCCTGTTTATGAGGAGCCTGGCCACTTCCTATTTCCCCCGTTATATCAAAAACAGGACTGCTAAACAGCAGAGGGTGCCCGCAAGCGAGTCCTCAATAAATGGGAGTAAATGGTGCTCAACGGCTAAAAATGAAAAGTTAAAATAGTTTCTAATCACTTGCCCAGAACATTTTAGAAAGTAGAAGGATGTATTTCACTAAAAAAAACAAAGAAAACATACCTATATATTTCCTTTTTTCTACAGCAAACGGGTATTGGATAGCAGAAGGTGGGCATAACTGCTAGTGAGTACTGATTGGTTGGCGAGAGGAGCAGCTCATTGGCTGTTTTGCTCACTGACGTCATGAACGTACATGAGGTGCCATTTTAAACTCCTGTAACTAGAGTTTAAAAGCTCTTAAAATATAACAGTGGTGTTAAAATATTTCATGCCGTTCAGTATTCAGGAAATGATTGCATTCTTTTACATTAAAAATGTTCAAGCATTTATGAACTATGATTTTGCTCAAATGCTCCATATCAAACCATTCATTTTGGACTCACTTGGGAGCGCCCTCTAGCGTTTGAGAAACCCAGAAGACATTGGAGGGTGGTTATTCTCCCCTTTACACGTTCTCTGATGAGACCAATGGTGCATTTGTATAGTCTTCGTCAACTCGGTCACATCACCAAATCACAACTATCAGTTGTTTGCATTTGCAGGGTGATCAGCAGTTGCTAAATTGGGCACGTGAATAATATGCACGCACTGTGACATCCTCCAATAACATTTTTGTTTATTGACAAAGCCTGCCTATTAGCTACAGGTGTGATTAATGTTGCAATCATTCATGCACATTATATTATAGAAGTAAAGGTGTCAGTGATACAGAATGGTGCATTGCTTCCCAGCTGGTGTACTGGTTATACAACTTTTGGATAATATAGAACTTGCTCAGGTTTACCGCATGTATTTACAACTTTGTTAGATGTTTGAGGGGAAATTCACAAAATTACGAGGACCAACTGAATGCACCACACTTTATTTTGCTCTGTGGCATTTTATGAATTCAACTTTTTTAAAAGGGGCTACATCCTATATATTTTCTGTATTTTATTTTTCCCCTGAGGTCCAGTTATGATGTTTGTGTGGGTTTGTGTACCAAAAACAGTCACAATTCATTTATACATGACCATTTTCCAACACTTCATCCCTATGGCTGATTTTGTAACTGTGCTTTTAAGACTGACACTGCAGTACCAGCCTCTGATCTTCTCTCTACACTAAATGTTGAAACATTGCTGTGAGGATTTGATTGCCTTTAGCCACAAGTGAGGAATATCCAAATGTACTGGACGGAGCTTTATCACTGCTCCACAGCTCAGAGTGGAGGGGGCTGCTTTAGGGCATCCCATTCTATTAGCAATGCTTTTCTATGAAGATTATACAAGCTATATGTTTAATGGGTGAACCTTAAAGTACAAGGGATGGATACATTTGGACATATATTTTTGTGCAAATGACCTCTGACTGGTTGTCCAGACCGAAACCCTATTATAATTTCACTGTGAATGGCTTGGGCTAAATTACTGCAGGCTGAATTGGGAGATATATGCAAATGTGTCAGTTTTTTGACGTACAAAAACACACAAAAAACTCATTTAAAAATATAGCTGCAAGCAGCAATCATAGGGGTCCAAGCACTATCAGTCTTCATTAGCACTATAAGTCTCCATTAGCATCATTAGTTTTTGACAATTATTAATATTCAGCATTGTATAGGGTTCTCAAGATACAAACTTCACATTGTTGCAAGTTGTCCTTTGTTTCAACCAGGATAGCTCAGATGGGATTTAACCCAAGGATCTTCTGATTGGAAGGGAGATTTCATGGTGCTTGGACCCCTAATGAGCCATTTATGCATCTTAAATCCCATGTATGGACAGCTTGGACTGGGGAGTGAATGACATATTTTGAAACTTTAACTTTAATCAGTTATTTTAGTTCAAAACAGTGAGAAAAACTGGTTTTCTATTATATGAGTCCTTTAATTAACTTTAACCCATTTCTCACTGTGTTCATTTGTTCACTATCATCTCTTCTATTGCCTGCCCAAACTGGTTATAAAAGCTGTTTGCATCATCCTCCCATTCTCTGCCCAGAACAGAGAGAGTCTCTCCTGCTGTCTCACTTCATTCCCCCAACTGTCTCACTCGCCGTAGGAGGCCTGAGATGGTGTTGCGGAGAGAGACAGAGCAGATCAGCAGGCGCTGGAGCGTAAAGCTGGAGATGCAGTCCAGATTTCTCTCTCTGCCCTGTTATTCTGCATGGAGGCTGATCAGCAAAGCCCAGAGCTCACTGTAGGCTCCCAGGCAAAGACTCTCGCAGGTTCAGTTGATGGGTGAAAGCCACAGATGACAGCAGTCTCGCAGTTAAACCTAACAAGAGCTGGCTAGGAGCAGGAGTCAGAAACACCTGCTTTATTGAGCTGGCTGATACACGGGCACTGTATGAGTCAGACACACACAGAATTCCAAGTTAACAAAGTTCCTTACTGTTTATGAACCTGAAGTTGATGTTAAAACTAAAATCGTGTATGTGCTTAAGTCATAGAACACAAATAGCTGATGAGTTTTGAGTTGGTTTTATTTACTTTTTATCATACACAAATACTGTCGCTGTCTACTGTCTTCAAAATAGCAACTTAACAAGAGAAGGCAAAAACATTTTTAACTTTTAGAGATGTTTTTTTTTTTTTGATTACTCAACGATGCCATTCATTTCCTGAAACTGTTTGTGTTAACTCTTTGTTATTACAGACAATCTTGCAACCTTGCAGTCAACCTGAAACCTTTTCATATATTGTAAGTTCATGTTCATATTATGTACAATACATCATATCATGTCAGAAGACAAAATTCTTGTTTATTTGTGCCAGAGGTGTTGCAGGAGTCGCATAGTCCTCCACAACTGATTGTAGATTAGTGTCCGGGTCTGACTTTCTTCTTTTTAAATGCTCACTTTTTATCATCCAATCAAATCCCAACTACATGTCCTGCCCATAATTATTTCCTGCCCAAATATACTGCTTCACTTCAAAATATGTCATTTTAGGTAAGCAAAATGTGTTCTGCTTTCTGATTTATGATTTTAAATAATGTTAAGTTTAATCCTGAACAATGAGAATTACACCATTGTAACTTCTCTCTGTTCATTGTTTTTCAGAAATGAAACGCTTTACAACACAGGTTACCCAATAATCTACTCCTATGTGGGCCCACACATCGATTCCACACTCTCATAGCTATTTAAGGGGAATTCTACCTTTTTTAAAATGTATGCAGAATAAAAACCTCTAACACACACAAAATCAGAGTGGTTTGGTGTGAAATACTTCATTGTAAAGAATCTTGCCAAGTAAAATTGTTTGCAGTGGTAGTGATATGAACCAGACATCTTAAGAGTTTGATGTACTCTAACAGCTCCCTCACAGAACATGATTACAGAAAGTGCTTATGAAAATGTACTCTGATGCCTGAGACATAGTTTTACAATGGTTTTGAAACAAGGTTTTGGCCTAAAATGTACTTTTTAATACATTCTGGGCAGAAAAGGTACATGCAGACTGTTATAAAGCAAAAAACTGTACCACCCTAAAAAATAAAAAAATCTATAAAAAATAAATGAATAATAATATTTAACACTATTTCACCATCACCAAAATTACATATACAATTTGCAATGTAGACACAAAGACCCCTGGTTCCTATCGTCACCATTGTAAAGAAATCTGAGAACAGATAAATTTGTAGACTTAACCTGAAATTTGTTAATTTACCTTTTGTTCATAAAACTGAGGGAACTGGTTTGCCAACTCAAATGTGTTGCAGAATATGGTCACATGTTAACTTCTTGCAAACTCTCTAAATCACACACACACACACACACACACACACACACACATACACATATATATATATATATATATATACATATATATATGTATATATATATATATAAGATGGAAGGGATGTTTACAAACAATCGGGGCATATATTGGTAAGCACAATAGAGTAAATGAAGCTGAATGATCAAAACTAAACTACATTTATGTAATCAGTCACAGTACTGCATCATAACTGTTCTCTCTTTTTCAGTGTACTTGATAAAAAAGTCATACTTGCCAGGTCAGGATTCACTTAGCTTAAAATGAAAAAGAATTAAAATTAATGAGGCATACTTTATGTATGCAGAGTCAGGGTTCACTTAGAGGTGACAGACTCAGTGAGAGCATAAAGATTGTGCTAGAAGGGCTTGAGCTATTTACTAACTAGCGTCAGGTCTCTGGTTTCATGGATATCAGCTGTATCAATGTGTGACTGTGCAACGGTTTTACTTTTTCCCATAAGATCCACTTACAATGTTTGTTTGGGTTTATGTACCAAAAACATTCATAATTCATTTTTACATTACCATTTTACATCCTCTCTGTATGCCTTTGCTACTGTTTCTTTAATACTGATTATTTGCAAATGACCTCTGTTCTGAGTGGCTACCATACATTGTGCCTCATTCAAAAAGCAGTCTGGTCTAAAAGACTTCAATATGAATGTGTTTGGTTAAACTGCTTTAGGCTGAATGGGTGGTCATATGCAAATGTGTTGCTTTTTGTGACTTCACAGAAGACTAGGAATTCCAAACAGGTTGTTTTTGCTGCTTAGTTTCCATATTTGGACTGGGGAGTAGATGATACGTTTCAAAACTTTAAGAATGGTTACATCCTAAACCAAACACTATTTAAAAAAATAAATAAATAAAGAATTAAGTTCTCTTTCACTGCCACTGCATTACCTACACTTACATATACACTGCCTGGCCACTTTATGAAGTACTTTGTATCTACATGCATTGTCCATTTTATCAGCTCCACTTGCCATTCAGATGCACTTTGTAGCTCTACAATTACAGACTGTAGTCCATCTGTTTCTCTGCAAACTTGTTAGCCCTGTTTTACCATATCCTTCAATAGTCAGGACCCTCACAGGACCACCACAGAGCAGGTATTATTTGGGTGGTGGATCATTCTCAGCACTGTAGTGACACTGACATGGTGGTGTGTGTTAATCTGTGTAGTGCTGGTACGAGTGGATCAGACACAGCAGCGCTGCTTGAGTTCTTAAACACTGTTTTCACTTGCTGTCCACTCTATTAGACACACCTACCTCAGTGGTCCACCTTGTAGATGTAAAGTCAGAGACAGCAGCTCATCTGTTGCTACACAATTTGTGTCAGTCATTCTCTTGTCCTTCATCAGTGGTCATAGGAGACTGTCCACAGGACACATTTGGTTGGATATTTTTGGTTGGTGGACTGTTCTCAGTCCATCAGTGACACTGAGATGTTTAAAAACTCCAGCAGCACTGCTGTGTCTGATCCACTCGTACCAGCGTAACACAGACTAACACACCACCACCACATCAGTGTTACTGCAGTGCTGAGAATGACCCACCACCCAAATAATACCTGCTTTGTGTTGGTCCTGTGGGGGTGCTGACCATTGTGGAACAAAGTGAAAGGAGGCTAATAAAGTATGCAGAGAATCAGATGGACTACAGCCTATAGTTGTAGAACTACAAAGTGCACCATTATGGTAAAAGGAACTCATAAAATGGACAACAAGCATTGACAGTGCATGAGCAGACAAGTTATGGAACAGGGGTTATTACCATTGATGACCCAGCATCCAGAGTCATACAGTCATATGTGCTTATGGTTTTGTGCTGAATCAATGAGAGCATGCAGAGCCTCTCCAGAATGCTGTCCATGGTGCTGAACGCTGGTCAATAAATGTGGAGCTGTCCACAGTTCTGAATTCCTTCATTTCACAGCTTAGAGTGAGTCTATTCTATACTGACAAATAGTGTGTATAGACTGTCACAGTGTATAAAACTCAACCTGCAGGCTTGCCAGGCCTATTCAAGTGGATTCTGTAGTCAGTTTTCTGGAGTGTCTGGCTGGAGATTGCTGGCTTTAGATTTGTTTGTTTCTGAAGTGTTCTTTCACAGTGCTGTTCTAATGGCTTATGAGCTCTTTTTATTGGTGCTCAAAGACACATGGGCAGTTTCTGCGCAGACGGTGAGCATGTACTGAGGGCCTAAAGTGAATAAATACAGGTAAACATGTAAGAACTCTCTCTCTGTTCCAGAGTATTTATATGTTTATTTATCTCAGCGTGTATGTGTATGTGCGCATGCGCATGCGCATTACTAACAGCGGTAGGCCTCAGCTTAGGGAAATCTTTTTTTAAAAGTCTTCTAGAGCAGACTCATGAATGATACATCTCCTGTATTAACACAACAGAGAGGCAGCAGGCAGCCGAATCAATCTGTGCAAATTTGGAGGCAGCTCAAATAAGCGTTTTAAAGAGCTTTGTGCGCGTGTGTAATCGGCATTATGGCAGGCGAGCGGCTGCAAAAGGGTGTCGCTCCCAGAGCACGGAGAAGAAGCAGAAAATCTCCCCCTGATTTCCATCCAGAACGGGTAATGGGAAAAGGTGGAAACTCCAGCAAGACCCAACATATGTGTGTGAAAAATTGAAATGATATGATTATTATTATTTTTTTTTTTGCTCCTTTCTTCTTCTTCTTCTCTTTCTTAGAAGGAAAAGGTTGCCTCAGGCTTAGAGGAGCTTGTGAGGGAGTCTGAAACTCAAACAATCCCTTCTAGTGAAGTTCCCCTCTCTGCCATTCTCTCTCACTCACTCTGAAAGAAATGAGGCAGGGCTTGGTGAGAGCTCCCCTGTGGAGTCCATATGTATGCTATTAAGTTGCAGGAGTTAACCCTTAGAATCCCAGTCTTATTACATACTAAGGCGTATTACTTAAAAACTACAGGGGCTTGAGTACAAACTGGTTGAGCTATTTTTAGGTTATAGAAGTGTGTGTAATAGAACTTTGGGCCCACCAGTAGGCCCTGGCTGTTAAAGGGGATAAAGTGTCCATGTCATGAAAAATACTTTCTTTTCAGTTTAATTAATTTAGTACATTGTTATAATTTCTAATTGTAGCATACCCTGCCCATTCCATAGGGACCATCTACAGAATCTAAGCTGCAATTGTTTTTGTGATGTCACAAATCCCATTGCATTTACATATATTTGACTATTCAGCCTACAGCATTTTATTTAGCCCCACCCACTCACATTGAAATTATAAGAAGTGTTTTAGTTCAGACCTTTTAAGTGAAGCACAATGTAAGGTAGCCAATAAGAACAGAGGCCACTCTGTTACACTTTCAGTCTCAGTAACAGAAACAGGGCAATATCAGTATGGGGCACATTATAAAGTCCTCATTCCGCATGCATTAAGCTTTAGCAAACAAGTAGATGGTAAATAACTGGCAGATTATTGATAAAGCTTAATAACACCACATGTGGTCTTGAAAATGCTTAATTCACCCTTGTTTCTGATAATAATGCAGCAATGGACAGCAAGTTAATTAGTTGTAACTGGTTTCAAGTTAGTTACCAGCTATTAACTTGATAGGGCCTAATGAGGGCATAATACTGCATACGTTACATATTGTGTAAAGGATTTTGATTTATGAGATGCAAATAAAAATGCAAATGCTGAGTGAAAATACATTAACACTTCATTTACAAACTTGTAAAATATGGCACAGGTCACATATTGTGTTTTTTTACTCAGCAAGTGAAATACAGCAAATAACAGCAATAGTGTTTTGAAATGTGTAGAAATGTGTTCTCTGTAGAAGATAGGTACTTATTTTCACTTAGAAACCCAACAAATGTAATTTGATCAGGGACTCCCAAATGCTTGCATAAGACTGTACATCCAATCTTATTTACATTTAATCTTTGATATTCTGTATCGTGAATGTGTTAATCTTAAAGAATTTGGAAGAAATTCAGTTTTTACATTTACCTTTTGTAGAGAGTCTAGGGATTTTTACAGGACTTTACCGTAAATTACACAGTAAAACGTTAAGAATGGACATGTAAATGAACAATATTTTTGCAGAAATGTGTTCTGTGTGAAAAATGTGTACTTATTTTTACTTAGAAAATCAAAAAAGCATGAAATTTGACCAGAGGGACTCAGAATTTTGCATACAACTGTACTTTGATGGGTTGATAAGGCTTAATAAGAGTATTACAAGTGCTCTGCCAAACTCACCCTAGTCACTGCTTAATAATTTAATAATAAGCATCCAGTTAATTACCAACCTCAAGCTTGTTCAGGCTTACTAAGTGGGTTACAAAGATATTTTAATGTCTCCACTACACTTAAGTGTTAATGAAACAGCTTGATGTATTTTAAAATAAAGAAAGGTTGGAAATGGTCATGTAAAAATGAGTCACTGTTTTTGGTACAAATGTTCACACAAACATTACAAGTGGACCTTATGGGAAAAATAAAATACAAGAAACATGTAGAATATGGACCCTTTAGGACATTTTACCTCAGCTTTTCACAGTTTCCCTCATGACATGAATAATATCACTGGCTTTTTCTCATGATGGACTGTTCGAGACATAGAGAAGGAGCAGCAGTTCATGGCAAAGAGACTCAGTCTTTAATGCTTTCTGATTGCTTTTCCCCTGTAAATTCTCTGCTTCAGGGCAAACGTTACTATTCTGCCTGAGCCATGCATGATGTATAAGTGCTTGGAAGATAGAGTTACAGTTTGGAACAATAGGCAGATAATGAAGCTTGGAATAGTTCCTAATGTTAATGTCGGATAAGTGAGGCTGAATGAGAAAATGGGGCCAAAGAACAAGAAAGAAATGTCTGTTGAATTCATTTAAATGAAGATTGCTTTGACAGCTCCCTAAATACTGGGTCACAGTGTTAATCTACACATGAATATCCTTTGTGAGAAGGATTTAATAGAATTAAACCTTTTTTTACATCACAAACAAGACCAAAACCAGAAAAAAAAACTCTTCAGGTTGTTTTTCAGTAAACCCTACTGCATGAGTAACTTTTATATTATTTTATAATAGTCACATAATTGTAGTGACTATATAATACTTTTATGATGTAGTTATTATTGTACTGTAGTGTGAGCATAGAGGAAGACACAGGGGAGGCCATGATTTCCACCACAGAAAATGCTTTATTAATCTCCAGGGCAGAAAGGCATAAAGCACCAACCACAGGCTTCATGCTGATGGTAGATCAAACCCCAACACAAACCATACTGAACCTAACCAAACCCCAATAGAATAAAACAAATGATAAATAACACATTTTTACATTAAGAAACAACAACATTTAATCACATTAAAGTCCCTTTTTAAGAGGACGTGCACCTACCATGAGCCTCCTTGGATGGCCACTTGTATGGCCATGCCCTGATCCTCTCAGAGCCATACACAAATAAATAAAAAGGGTCTTCTATTGCACTCTACTATGTAGTATCACTGTCATAACCAAACCACATATTTACAAAATGGAAACTTTGAAAGAAAGAAAGTTATGCAATTAGATTTTCATTGGTTTGTTTTGGTATGGGAGCAGTGATACATACTGTAACGGTGGAGGCGAGGAGGCGGGATGCAAGTGCGAGTTGCATTTATTCAAATCAGATTGAACAGAGTCCAGAAACTAAGTAGCAGAGGGTGGTAGAACAGACAAGTCCATGATGACACAAAACCAAACAAGATCAACAAAAACAACCAATAGAGTAACATCCACAATGCAAGACAGAGACTGAACAAACACAGGGGTATAAATACACTGAGAAATGAGAAACACCTGGGACTAATGAGGGGCGGAGCACAGACAGGTGGAGCAGATAACAAGGGGGCAGGACCAGGGAGGTGACACAGAACCACAACAAAAGCACATTGCACAAGAAAACAAAAGGCCCTCGGCTACCATAGAGGGGAAGAAACAGACACACTCAGAGGGACAAAGGGGGAACCCGTGACACATATCATATTAAATATTATGTATCATATCAGTGTTCATTAACTAGCATTATTGCTGGTAAATAATAAACATGTAAAGTGACAGGATCTCATTTCATCTTGTTTTGTTGTTTGTTTTACCTGGTGAGTCATAGCGGTTTATAAACTTTAAAAAAGTTAGGATGTGACAGTCTTGTGTCATTGATTTCACACTTTTTTTAGAAACACACTTGTTTTTTAATCACACTTGCCTTTGTTCTTTTACCTCTCACACATACACACACCTTTTCTTTCCAGGCAGGAGGGGGGAGCAGGGTTACAGCTCTGTGGAGTGCAGTGTCTCTTGTACACAGCAAGTTTTGTAGAGTTTGGCCGACTGCCACCAGCCAAACTCACTGTAATGAATCCAAAACCCAACAGCTTCACTTCGAGTTCAGCTTCCAGACCCAGGAGAAGAAAAGCACACTCACACTCACAGCAGAGTCACCCACAGATACATTCTGCTTTTTACTGTTTCAGCTGACAATGATGATCATGATTGAAGGGCTCATTTTATGGAAAACTGAATTTCCCTCACTTTTCTGAAATGAGGAAGTTTAAAATGTAAACATTGTTAATTTTCATTCACTACCCAGTGCTTATGTGAAAGCTGCAAAAATGCTTTGAATTCATTGTTTCTGTAATGTCACATTGAAGCTCTAAGCAGTGTTTCACCTCTGAGTGCATTTTCAATAAGGCACAATACAGGACAGCCAATCAAAACAGAGGTCATTTGTTTTCTGTCAGCCTTAAGGCACAGTAAAAAAAACAGGCTGTTTAAATATAAGGGATAAAGAGAGTAAAAATGAATATTTTTTGGTACATAAAACTACACAAATGTGTAAGTGGACCTTAGTGGGAAAAATAAAATTTATGGCTTTATGGCTTATTATGCAAAGAAAACATCTGGAATAACTTTTATACCTCACAATTCCATTTAGTCACAGCTGCATTTGGGAGACCAAATGACCAAACTTTGAACATATCAGAAATCCATCTGACCTCTTGACTACTCAATCAGAGCTTGTTTTGGCAGTTAATCAGCCTTTATTTTCCCCCTCAAACTGCACTTCAAATCATGAAATTCGGCTTGATCCTGAAATTTGGTCAGCCACAACCAAATTGAGCTAAAAATGGGCACCATGTAAGCCTGGATCAAGGTAGTGTCACAGTGTCTCTCCTCTACGGAGACTCCACTTGGACTTTCCCAGTCTGAACTGGCTAATTCCAGCTTCAGCTCCACCCACTAATGATCACACACCTGCAGCTAGTTCTCGACACATTAACTATTTAGCATTATGCTGCTGTTTTTGACTTACTTATTTGTAAAGTCTTTTCATCTTTTTCTGTCGCCTGCTAGTGCCTAAATATATCACCAAGTTCACCATCCTGAAACAATTGTCTCTGCTTTGAGCTGAACCATTTAAACCTACTGTTTGTATATAAATAGTTTCCTGGTTTCCTGGACAGACAACCAAAATCCATGATGATCTAGGAAAATCCTTGACAGATAGCAACTCTACAGGCTTTTGCCAATGAGCAGTTGTTTGTTGCTGACTTCTGGGCCTCTTTGGTAAACTTTCACATGCAAATTTGCATCCTTTACCAAAAGTGCTGCTCGTTTGGCTGCAGCCCTTCATGTAGCAGCACCAAACCTCCATAATGGATGTAATAATAATTTAACCAGTGTCTAAACACAACCCTTTATACTGTGCCTCACTGACTATTAATATACACATGATAGGGAGACCGCATGATGCACATTCAGTCAAGAGACTGTATAATAATTTTTACTTTTGTAGTTTTACTGTTTGTTTTAGATGAATTGATACAATTATGATTTTATGATTGATGAGTTAGCTAACTTGTTGCACCAACACCAACAGGATTTCTTTTTTTTTCACTACCAGTATTCTGGACCAGTCTTGCCAATTGTGTCAGTGCAGCTTAATGTACAAACCTTCATATTTGTGTTTTCATCTAAATTATTTTTAAAATATTTTGAAAATGTGCAGTAAAGGTGCAGCGTGTAAGATTGCGGATCTATTAGCAGAAATGGAACATAACAAAACCATGTTTTCATTAGTGTATAATCACCTGTAACTACGAATCATTGTGTTTTCATTAGCTTACAATGAGCCCTTCATATCTACCTAGGTAGCAGGTCACCATGATGCACCACCATGTTTCTACAGTTCAATAAAAAACAGAATGGACGATCGAAACACTGGCTCTAGAGAGTGCCTTTTGTCTTTTTACGTTAAAGTGGCAGCTTAAATTTGGTGGTGCTATAGCACTGGTTGAAAGATGTAGAAAGAAGAATAATCAGTGGTTGCTGCCAGTGCTAGCTAACCATTTTGTGTTGTGAGAAGTTTGAGAACTCAAATTTTGACAAATGGAGGATCATTCTTATTATTTTGCATAAGTAAAAGCAAGAGGGTGACTCCTCATCATCAAAGAATTGGAAACATGATGGCTATCATAGGTTCTACTACACACTTGGAAAAGGAGAGGTGAGGGAGGGGTATTCAATTGGTTGCAATCTGCAACCTCACTAGATGGCAGTAAATCTCACACTGCACCTTTAAAAAAGCCAGAAATTTGAAATGCGAAACATCATAAAAGAAAATTGATAAATGAGAAATGCAGTGGTAACATTTGGCAACATTTTCCGATAAACAATAAAGGAATGAAAGGCGTATTTGGCACCATGTCCTATCAGAAGTGTTTGCTGCAGTGATGTTCCCAGGGGTTTGGTGGGTGACGATGAAGTTGTTTGGGTATGTTGTGCATGGCACCTCACAATCATGTCACGTCTTTCTCAGGAAATCGCACAAAATTGTTTTCTTTTGCCAATTTTATGACATTTGCTTAATATTTGCAAAATATTTAAATGGAAACACAGCTATTGGCTTACACAGAGACAAACTTGCACTGACACACCTCCCCCTAACCCACCACACACAAATATATACACTGGCTCAGAGAAACACACACACACGCACACCACAGTCTCTCACAGCAACATTAGGCTGTTCCTCCTGCATTCTCTGTCTGCTCTAAACACAGTCATGTCATTAGAATCTGTCCATGTGCTGCGTGGCTGTCTCTAATCGCAGATGGCAGGAGGGAACCTTTGACTTCTTCCCTACAGGAAAGTGAATAAATTCAGCACCATTCACTAATGCGGCGCGTGACAACTTTATCGCTGCTGCTCTCTTCTCTATAACTCAGCTCCAGCTTATTACACCCCGTATTTCAGCCCCACCATAAACACCCTTCTGGCCTCGCAAAGAGGGGGCGGGGCAGTCTAAATAGCAATAACTCACAATCTGATTGGCCAGGCGTATGATATGCAAATAGGCCTTAATGACCTCAGATAAAGCTGCCAAAGCGGGCAGCAGCACTGTGCCCTCATAAAGGTCCAGTTTAGAGACATTATTTAAAGAGCATGAAGAATGAAGGACATTAAAGCTGTACAGCCAGAGATTTAGCTTTTCCTTTACTAATATAAAGCTACAGAAGGATGATAACAGAGTCCACTAACCTTAGAAAGATAAGATATATTAAAATTAACAGTATTCCAAGCATGGACAGTGGCAACTGCAGGGTTAACCTATAGGCCATTATTATAAAACAATAATTTTATATATACATATAAAATAAAATTATATATATATATATATATATATATATATATATATATATATATATATATATATATATATATATATATATATATAAGAGGCCAAAAATGTATTTTTAATTAATTTTTTTGTTGTTTATAAATACAAATGTCACAATAACTGGCACCCCTACAAAATCTTATATATATATTGTAATTAATATACATTCTTGTTCATCTGTGATCTTTTTTGACCCTTAGGAACTCTTAAACAGTCATTCATGACTTCCTGTTTCACTGGGGTTTAAATATGAAGTGACATAAAGGCCAACCATCCTTACTAATCTATCATCATGGGAAAGACCAGAGAATGAAATAAGACTAAAGGCTCTGAATTAGTGCACAGACCCAAGGTGCAGAGAATGCTGGCCCCAAGAATCGACCCCGAGGTGTAAGGTGCCAATCATTTCATTTAATTTGATTTATTCCACTGACCCCAAAATGAGATTCACTCTATCTCACACATCTGTTATAACATAAACACAATTAATCACATTACAGCGAAGCAGCGCATTGATTTTCATCCAAAATATATTGACGTGAGGCAGACTGAGACGGCGTGAGGAGAGAAACATATTAGATAGGAGTCTGTCTCAGAATGACACCAGCGCAAGACATGCAGTTCTTCAGCTATGACTATATATAAGACTATATACTGAATCTAATTCAATGAGAATACCACAGGTAGAGGTACCAAGTGGCCATATATAAACATAAACAGTTCTCGTATGGTGGATATTTTGTTTGATTTAGAATTTATAACCTTTAAGTGAGGTAAAACATTCAAAGAAAAAATATATAAGTCTATACAAACTTTTACATAAACATCTAATCAAATGTGAAACGTGGCAGGGAACTCAAACTCAGTAAGCTTCATTCACAAAAAAGCAAAAGATTAAATTCTGTTTCTTTAAAGAGACTAGGACCCTCTACATTTGCCTTTACTTTATATAACATTTGTCTAAAAAATTAAGCAAAAAAACACATAATAAACATGTAACTGATACACTTTTTTAATAATAATACTCATTCATTTATTTATTGATTTATTCATGGTGCATTTCATATTGCAATACATCTTAAAATGCCCTTTATAATCAATCAATAAATGCTTAAATCTAGTGCATTTCTTGCATTAAATAAGACACTTCAAGAGATGAAAGCCCAACTTTAACTGAAGGAACAAAAATAAAAACTCAAATTATACTCAGTATTTTGACTGATTGTTGAAAATAATCTAGCTCTCTGTCCAGCCCAGCCATTTACATTACAGATCCTACAATCTTTAATGCTTTAATTAAAAGGCAGAGACTACAAAGCAATTCATCAAACACTTATCAAAACAACCAATAGTCCATCTAGACTATCAAAAACAATCAGTGTCTAATTACTTTTACATTAGATACGTTTATATTTAGATACCTAGCTTGCAATGAGCAGCTGACATTAGCAGGCTACCTAGCTGAGTACCAGCCATTATGCTACATTTTATTCACGGGCACATTAACTAACATGCAAAATTATAGTGGACATTATAGTGGACAAAGCAATAAACATACAAATCACCAAATAATATAAAATACACTGAGTAAAGTACACATTCAAAATGAATGCCAACAAAATGTTAAGCCTGTACACAAGCCAACACTTTCATTTATATAACCTATGTATTAGTTTCATAGTAGTTAGAGAAAAATTCATAGTAGTTACTGAATAAGAGGTGTTAAAATTAGTAACTGAATAGGAAACCCACAGTCTAAGGGGTTAATCCAGTAACAACAAATGTTATCCAGTTCAGGCCAAATGATTCAATAGTGCACAGTCCTAAAACTATATAATTTTATGTATTAATTATATTGTAGTTACTGTGTAATTCATAGTAGTCTTAATAATAATAATTATTAGTAGTTACTGAATTACAAGTCTTAAAATTACAACTTCATTTAAGGTGTTAAAGCACTTTATGACTGAGCAACTGGCAAGAAGACACATCAGCAAGTATGTCTATAATATATGTTATTAAGTATTATTAAGTATTAATAGTTTTAATAATTCCTTAATCATATTTTTTATTTTTATTAAAGATACTTGTGTATATATGTAATTCGCGACAGGTGTTTTGGGGGGGTGGGAGATGGGGAGGTGGCTCAAAAAAAATGATGTAAAGTCCAGTTATTCCACTGGCTCCTCCCATTGAGTCATAAACTTTTCAAAATGCAATAATGCCATGCACTGTTTGAGAAGCACTGCTGACTGCTGGGACCATGAAGAGGTCAATTATATATAAGGAATAAAAGGAAAACTTATATTGACAACACATTGACAGCATAAAGAAACTGAAAAGCTGTACTGTTTACTCATAAAAATGAATGACAGTCATCAGGTTATGCAGTAATGAGAGCCAGATGTCTCCATTATTAAACCTCATAAATTAGTCAACTCCACAGCAATTACACCATACTTCAATATCCAATTCATAACCATTAACAGTGGGCGTGAGAGAGAGGGGAAGACATTTAGCTGTAGGTGTATGTGTACATGTGTGATCGACAGAAACACGCATGCACTGTAGAGAACCTCAGTAGCATGCTGGTTGTTTTTATCTGGTCCAATATGTGTGGATAAGTTTCAGTGTGTACGGTACTGCGCAAAGGTTTTAGGCAGATAAGGGAATTATATTTAAAATAGATATTTAATTCAGATAAACACAAATATCCTGTAAATACAAACATCATTAATACAATAAGTAGTGATTTTGTGTATGTTAATGTGTTTGTCTAACCATTTCAAAACTTCTCCTTGTGGCAGCCTGGGAATTAACAAATACGTAGTTTGGCTTATCAGTGCTTCATTAAGTTTAATCAGGTGTGCTGGTGATGGATTTGTACAAATCCATATGATGGCTGGGGGAATCAGGGAGACATCTGGAACCAAATTGTATTCCTTAAAATAGCTCACAATATCTAAACTACTTTCCTAAGCTACTTAGTCAGTTTATACTGCATAAAGTTTCCTTTGAATTTCTTTGCTTTCAAACAGCCTGCATAAGACTTTTGTACAGTGTTGTATATCTGACTTTTTGTGTAGGTATTTTGTGGCATATGTAGCTGGTTTTACCTTGAAGTGCTATTTATTACTCATGCATTCAACAATTGTTATTTGCCAGATCGCAACAGTCCAGAAGAAAGCAATCAAAAGATGTGGATTCTCTGGAAATTATGACTTAAGCACCATTTGATCTGGAGTAGTTTTACCAGAGGAGGTTCTGTAAAGTATTATATTTACATCAGTAACTCCAAACCATCATGGATGCATTCATCACCATAGCACTAATAAACCCAAGATTATTAGATAATAATAATGGTTATCAAAGATCATGACACGTTGCATAGTATGGTTATTTTGAACAATAATCAAATGCTAGTTATGCACAAATAGCTTGCTAAGCCAAAACAAAACACTTTCTGTGGAGTTCTTGGTTAGACTTCAACCAAGGTAACATCAAAGTCTCATATGCTGGAAAATGGGGTTCAAACCTCTGCTAGGACAGTAAAACAAGTACGGCTTTTAAAAAAAGGTACTGAACTGTCAGCGGGGCGGTACCCCTCTTGTCATCGGGGTGATACCATCAGGGGTATGTCTTCAGTACCATTAGTTAGGGAACATCATTTTACCATATTCTATTGCTCTTGCATAGTTGTATTGACTCCACACAATCTGTACTCCAAACTTTTTTATTTTATTGTTTTGTTTTAAAACATTAGGTTATAAAAAAAACAAACGTACTTTTTCCCTGGGGCAATGTTTACACAGTTGGATCTAAAAAACACTGTTGTACCTTTGGGGGTCCATTAACATTGTTTGTACCTTGATGAATGAAAATATGTACCTATGCAGTATTTATTTCCTCAGACAGTCAAGGATAAACAGTTAACATGTTCGGTTATCTCATACAATGTCTCTCTTGATAAGCATGGTTGCAATATGCTGTAAATAAAATTAAGCTTCACATAAAATCCCCTTTTTTCTTCTTCAGCTCATGCACTCAAAATGTTTCTACATGGGCCTGAAGTGTTCTATTGTAATTTGATTATCCTCTTAAAATCCCAGGCTTATTACACACTAATGCATATTATTCAGTAATTACAGGGACTTCAATGCAAACTTGTATATGAGATATTCTTAGGTTAAAGGTTTATGTGTCTGCTGATGGGCACTGGCTACTTAGGGGTTAAGATGCATGTTTATGTTGGTATTTGTAGATCTGTTTAATTTTTATCTTGTTTTGGTTTCTCACAGAATGTCATGGTTTTAGTTTGTTGCCTGTGTTGCCCTGTGTTGGCCAAAGTGTGCTTTGATTCCTACAAAAAGGGCGCTGCTGCCAAGCAAAGAGCAAACCTGTGTTGGAAGATCTGTTGTCTCAAACTGTCCTGCTTGTCTGTTTTTTTTTTAAATAACACTTTCAACAGATTGGTTTTGGAAGGTTCAGAGCTGGGCATGCTTTCATTTTATTAAAGCCACTTCTAATTCAACAAAATAAAATCGGAAAATTAACTCTCCTAAACCTCACATTTTAGTGAATATTTTAAACTGATGTAAAATATTCACTACAAGCTACAGTGTCAGGAAGCAATGAGTAAAACCGTTCATGTGCAAACCAGCACAGCTTTTTTCAGTCCACTGTAGCTGTCCTTGAAGTCCCTGATTATAAAACATATTTCACTCAGCAATTATTACAGTCAGACTGTGAAACAGCAGGCATTGTAACTTTGTACTGGATTAAAATCTCATATCTCATTGGTTGTCACTTAAGTTTCCGGTCAAACTAATCCAGATCCAGCTGTGCTTCATATTACAACTTCATATGCAAAGAAATCGTTTTCCATCTCCCGTCATTCTCCTGTTCTGCCTCTCCCAAATACTAGAGTCCTGTTCCACACCTGATGTTAATCACCATAATTATCCAAGCACTATAAATACGCCACCATAAACACATTGCATCCAAGAAATCTGATACCTAGTCTTTTGCTTATTTCCAAATTTTTCCCAGGTGTTCTATTCACATTAGGCCCTATTCGGACAGGATTCGTTTTCCAGGTGAAGGTGGGGGAATACTATTTTACCACAAGGTCTATGTAATGTGTAACCCATTTGTAAGGTGTGACGTGTCAATAGAATTCAGACGCTTGCGGATGAAAAATGCAAACAGTGTTTTATTATCAGGTGACAAAAGCGTGGTCGAAAAACAAGCGTGGGTCTTAACCAAAAGGCAGCAGAAGATCACTGAAGTGATCATAACACAGGGCAGACAAAAACCAAGGGGAAAGTCGAAATCGTAGTCAAAAGGCAGGCAAAAAGGTCAAAACACAAATCCAAAACACAATCAGCAGAGGTACCAAAAGGAGTAGGCAAAAATCAAGGTCAATATAACAAACGTGGGTCAAAACAAGCACTAATAGACAGATCAGAAAAAACAGTAAGTTCCGAAGAAGCAATACCTCGCAAAGACCCTAACTAAAGCCCGGGCTGATATACTAATCTCAGAGAGTCATATGACTCAAAACACAGGTGTTCATAGTTAATACTCAGGTGATTGAGAACACTGACAGGTGCATGAACAATTGTCATGAGTCATGTGATCACCCAAGGGATTATGGGCAATGGAGTCCGCTTATCCACGTGATTTCCCATGTCCTTTTGGGAAACGTAGTCCGAATCCACCCGAGGTGTGACATAAGGGATAAAAAGTCTTGATGTTAATGATGGAGATGGGAGGGGCTGCTTGATTTGGGTTCTGCCTTCACTCTAAAAATGAGCAGAAAACATGTCAAAACCTTTAATTTTACAGATATTATGCTTCTTCGCACCTCCATACTTAAGAAACTCATTTCCCACAGATTTTTACCAATGTGTCGATTCGCACAGGAATAATATAACCACTCAAATGCCAGCAGTGGTCCTAAAGTTTTATTACACACTTCTATAACCTAAGAATAGCTCAGCTAGTTTGCACTGAAGTCCCTGTAGTTAGTGAATAATAGGCCTTAGTATAATAGTGTAATAAATCTGGGATTTTAAAGGACTAACCTGAGGTAATTTCTACTACTCATTTTATAGAAAATAAAAGTCACTGGATTCTTTACTGACATGGAAGTGCTCAAAATGATAATGAAAGGTAAAATTGACTGACACTGGCAGGTTCGGACAGGACTAAAATCACTGAGAAACGTCGGTCAAAATGACATTATCCCACCTCCTAATGTAAAACTAATCGCATCTGAATAGACTTTTAGTCTGCAACTCTGCTAGAGCAAAACTTTGCAAAATGTGCAGCCGTCATCATGTCTGAGTCTCCTAGTTGATTACAAGTACTATGTAATATCAGGACAAAGCTCATCCATGCACACAGACCATGTCCGCATCACAGAGCACATGTACACACACCATTATTCACACTAGGCTTAATATATAACTGCATTTCAGTCAGAACACTAAAGGTCCTGAAACAGATTCTTCACAGCTGTGCCATAAAAACACTTTTGGACCAACTTTAAATAGACGGTTCTTTAAAGACCTATTTTTGGAAATGAGATATAAGATGGTGATCAAAGTTTAAAGCACATCCACACAATAAAAAGGTTTAATATTAAATGAATCAAACTGAGTGCTTTGCCAGCTTATTTGGGAATTTGGCAATGTGCCAAAAATCTGCCGCCAGAGCATATTCATGTTGGCCACAGTGTAACATATTAGCATGTACATGTAAATGGTTCTTCAAAGGTTCTTCAGTAAAGGCAATTGTTAGATATAGAGCCATGAACACTAAAAAGTACTACTGGAAATCATAAATGGTTCTTTGCATGGTCAAATGGCTCTTCTCTATGATGGAAAACCAGTTGTATATAGTTTATTAAAGAATGCATTTAAAATGGTTCTATAGCCAAAAAAGACCAATGTAAAATGTGAACGGTGCCATGAATGAACCAATGGATGAAGCTAACTGCTGGGAATATTCAGCATTAGTTTGTTACGCCAGAGGCACATATGCAGTGAAAATATCTGGAAGATACATCTAATGGGTTTCAGCTTCTAGGTTCTTCTACTAGGTTCTATGGTTCTTGGCTCGGAGGTGTGGTTCTGAAAAGACTTTAATTGGTATAAAATGCTGAGTTTCTTTTAAATTTACAATTACATTTGCAAAATAGTTTTACTAATCATCCACTTAAAAGTTCTTTAGCAAGTTCTTTTATGTTTCAAAGTTCTAACCTGTACCGGGCCTTTGGCCTCAAAGCTTATCTCTGCGTAAGAAAGATCCGAGGGGAAAACCTCACTCTGCATTGAGACGTGATTCAGGGGGCTTTGTTTGTTTTTCGGGTGATGGGATTGTTGGCTACTAAATCATTGATGAAGGCGCTGAGGCAGGGCTTTGTGTGGAAATGGCTCTGGAGTAATGTGACCGTGTTAACACCATTCTGCTTCTGTAAGAACAATTACTGCTCACTGACATGACTGACAGCCATGTTCCCCCCTTTTCATTGTGAGATAATTACTCTCCAATCCCTCCATCCCCCTTTTTCATCTTCTGTCGGCAGCCCTCAGGAGTTTACATGTTAGTCGTGCTTTGTAGGTCTAATGCTCTAATCAGAAATAGTTAGAAATCATATCCTTTTCTCTCAATGCCTAGTTTTTGTCCTTTTGCTGGAAAGCTGCCCCCTTTACCTTATCTGAACAATCTCTTCCCTGTGGAGTTCAATTCCATTCAAATTCCTTTTGTTCTTCAGGTTTCTAAAGTAATAATTGGTATATAGTTTAATTAACTTGGGAATCAGCTCTGGTTATGATAAGCATACTTACTATACCAGTAGTAGGGAGAGAGAGAGAGAGAGAGAGAGAGAGAGAGAGACCTTCTTTCTCCATCAAAATGACTAAGCTCAAACATTTTCTCCAGTCTCTTTTTCTTTATCTACATAGAACATAATTAAATCAGATTTGTCACAGCACACATGTAGCCAGTAATGCTTCATTACAGTGGTCCACTCTATATGCTCTTTAGACGCTCATCTTGTCTTGCTCTAATCAAAGAAAGTTTTTAAAATCAACTTATGTGTTCTCTGAATGTGAACTTAACTCACTCTGACTCTAATCCTGCAAGTCAGTTTTCTGCCTATTGTCAAAGAGCCTGGAGTGTTTTGTTGCTGGACAGCCACCTTTTTTGGCAGGAAAGGGCCGTTTGATGGACATGCACAATAAGTAACCACAGATAACTGTTTTAGCATGATGTGTAGAAGCAGGTGGTCTTTATAACAAGGCTACAACAAAAAAGACCCACATACAACAAATTGGTATGTGCCAGCAAACACACAAGGATGCCTCACTTACTAGCTACTTAAAACTTCTTGAATAGCTTTTAAAGATGTGATGCCATGATATTCACACTTTGGCTATTTCCTGCTCTGAAATATGATGCTTAGAAGTGCTCAGAAGTGTGTACACTGCACATGACAAATACTAATAAATGTGGTCTTAATGTCCTGTTGACCCTGCTTGTCGATCTGCATGTATCTCTGTGGCCAAGCTAATTCTAATTCTGACTCTAACATCATTGATAATCTACTGAGTTTTACAATATAAGGTATGGATAAAGTTTCAGTAGCTTTTCTTCAATTGTTTATGACTGAAATACATACAAACACATTCTTTAAAGCTGGAGTAGGTGATTTTGAAGAAACCAGAAAGTGTGAGCTAGTTTTTGAAAAAAATCCTAACTAGTTCAACCCTCCTTCCAAAGCCACTTCCCCATAACACATAAATGTGCACTAATATATATCATTAAACTAGTACATAATGTAGCTACCTAAGTAGCTAGAAACATTGGCTACATAAGTCAGGAAAACAACAAATTCCCCCATAAACAAAACAAACCAGATCATTTCCTGTCCAACAGAAAATCAGCAACCTTGGTGTCACTTGCCAGGCCTCCCTCAGGTTTCGCCATTGATAGAAAGCCACGCCGTTGTTCACCCTGGTTTGACCACTTGCTTTATCCAAACTCTTTTTGTGCAAAGTTTTTTCTACTTCTGTCTTTCTTTTCTTTCCTTCTCTAGCAGCACAAGTTGTTGTAGGCACCTGTGTAACTTTCTCTGCCATTATTGTGAACCTGGCTCACTACCTTTCAGCTGTGTGTGTGTGTGTGTGTGTGTGTGTGTGTATGTATGTAGAGCTCTGCACATGCACAAATGAGTACAGGTGCAGAGCATTACATGTGGGCAGGTCATTAGGTAGGTAGGTAGGTAGACAGTCAGGTAGGCCATCCATTGATTGGACTGGGTTTTTGCAGTCCTCTGGCCTCCACGAATAATGGTAACTTTCTTTTTGTTGCAAGAACATTTGATTCATTAACCACCTCTAAGGTTTCATTTCTGGATTCTTATGCACAGAACACTTAGCGTAAATCTGATGAACCTCATAAATGTGGATCACAAAATTCTCTACTGATAAAACATCAGCAGCTAGTCAGACTCATGATGTTCAGGACATGTAAGACTCAAACTCCTCTGTTTTAGTCCTTAGTGATGGTATCACATATAATACTATGCACATGATATGACGATCATTACAAGACCCCCCCCCCACACCACCACTCCCACCACCACCTTATTTAGCATCAGTGAATAATACTGATCAAACTAAATTGAGAGAAAGTGCAACGCAGAGTCTGTAGATGGTAATTCCAAGCACTTTATCTGCTTCCTCTTTCACTGCTGGTTCCTCTGCCATCTCTGTCTGTCCCCCCTTTCTTTCATTGTACTTTTGTATTTCCCAGCTGCACAGACTAAGGTAATGAATACTGCATGTTTTACCTGCTGTGTGTGGTTTGTTTGACTCTTTCCTCATTCAAATGAAGGGTGTGCGTGAGTGAGCAGGTGTGACGGTGAGTTTAATTCTGTCACTGCAGCGCACTGCGCCCCGCCGCTGACAGCTGGGGAACACACATAAACGCACACATACTCGCCTAGCCCTTTCGGTAATGACAGCTCAACGACATGGACTAAATGCACGCCATATGTTTATATCAGGCCTGTTTAAATCCCTCACCCTGTGGAGGTTGAGCTTAAAGTATAGGCTGCAAATTGAATCTGGAGTGTATGTAGTACATATATATGTGTGTGTGTGTGTGTGTGTGTGGGTGTGTGTGTGTGTGTGTGTGTGTGTAACCTTCAGCAGAATATTCTTCAAGGACATGATGCAGGAGAAGTCTTGCCTGAGAAAGTGTGTTTATAGTGTTTAAAGCTAATACCATTAGTGCAATGAGGGTTTAACTTGTGTCACACAGTCTTGTGGAATGAGTTTAACCTTTAACATACTCTTGCTGACTGAGAAGTTAACCCTGTATAACACCGCCTAGCAGGCAAAGGGCTTAGCAGTGTTTAGCATAGCATAGCAGAGTGATGGGTTGACCCTTCTTAACATAGTCTAGCAGACTGAGGGTCCGTTTCCTGGACTTGGAGTAAATTGCAATGCCAATGGAAATTCACCAGTGGAAATTCGTTTTAATCCTGGCTAAAGCTTCATCTTGTGCTGGGTCACCATTCTGACAGCTTAACCCAGTGTAGCAAATCTTAATAGACTCTATGTGCAGCCAACTAAAATGTCAGCTTTAAAGTGTGAACCTTTAAAGGTGCACTGTTTATATTCACATAAATATTTATCATATAGACGTATTTAGCAAAATATAAAAACAGGTAGACATGGCACAACACCATTTTCTGTTTTCCAGTACCGATACCAATACAGATACCAATATTTTAACCATCAGTGTCGACTGATACCCATCTGATATTTGTCTTTAAAAACTACTTAGCTTTAACATGTTTTAATTGAAGCACTTCATATAAGCTGAGCATCTAAATGTAGGCTATCATGCACAAACTAGTCAATCACTCTACTACCCCACAGCAAGAAATACATGTCTGGGGGAACCTCTGCGGGATTTTATGCAACACCTTGAATGAATTCTCTTTAGTAAGGGACAACCCTCCTTTAAGGTTCATACTTAAGGAAAAAACTAAAGGTGTTTTATGCAACCAGCACAGTTTCCTTGGAGAACTTGGAGTAAACTGCAATGCTGATGGTGACAATTCTTTTTAATCTAGGCTATAGCTTCATCTCTGGCCAGCACACCAGCCCTGACACTTTTACCCACAGTAATGATATTTATACTCAGTGTAATAAGCTGGTGCAATAAAGCTCAATAGACTCCAAGAAGAGTAAACTAAACTATTAAGTTTTAGATGTGCACAGTTTACCCTTAAATAAATAATTCAGCATTTTAAATCTCTATCTACACAGGTACAAGGAAATGCACTAAAATGATTGTTTGATAACTGTCTGTGATAGTTTGACAAAGGCTGGAGTATTTCTTTAACACTAACAGAGAAAAAGAAAGGCAGAAATATGTATGGTAGTGCCACACTTACCTCTGAGAATTTGAAAATATTGTTTTACCTGTCCAGTCTCCCAAACAGTAAAGCCTCCTTCTTTTATCTCTGCAAATTAAAAGAAACAGGGAAAGCTGCCTGTGTGTGTGTGTGTGTGTGTGTGTGTGTGTGTGTGTGTGTGTGTGTGTGTGCGCATGCTGTGGGCAAATGCATCCAATGCAAGGACACTGAACACCCTGGGAGATGCATCCTCAATAAAAACCTAAGTATTGGTATGGATGTGAGAGAGAGTGAGTGAGTAAGTGTGTGTGTGTGTGTGTGTGTGTGTGTGTGTGTGTAGTATTGACCTCGCCTCCAGCAGTGGATAATGTTGATCAACTGGGAAATATTACATCATCAATCAGCACTTCTAGTCCAGATTGATACTGACAACATGAATCTTCACTAATATACAACAATAACCTCAGGAACTCATGCAGACACATAAACACCACACACACACAAATAGACATATTTGCAGCATCTGAGACCGATAAATATCTATTATCAGAATCTTTATAAAGTACAAGGCATACAAGGAATTTCTCCTTTAGGAAAAATGTCCATTTAGTATAGAGCTAAATCATATCCATGCAGTTTAACATGTTTAGCATGTCCAGAATGATTATACATGAGCCTATAAACAGTTAGATTAAATAAACTGTAACAGCAGGCATCTTAAAAGAGGGCATCTTAATGCTAAAATATGCTCTGCTACCTTAAGGAACAGGCCTCCCAGTCAATTTTGCATCAGTTCATCATATAGATTTTACAGAATGCATAATTAATATTTCACATCATTTGTAGTCTTTGCATTTAAACTAAAAAATTAGTAATCAAAGTACAGGACTAAATATTATAATTGGAAATGAAACTGAGGCCTCTAACAATTTATGTCTCAATGATTCCCTTTCAGTTGAAAAAACTATGACAAAAGACAAATGACAGTAACATAGAAACACTTGAAATGATTTGAAATTGTGTTCATTAATTAAGTAGTTATCAGGATTCTATTAATTATATTATGAAATTATGTATATTAATTAACCCTTTACCAAGCCAGGTTTTACTACACACTTCTATATCCTAAGAATAGCTCCATTATTTTGCATTGAAGTCCCTGTATTTACTGAATAATAAGCCTTAGTATGTAATGTGCCTGGGATTTTAAGGGGTTAAATGCAATTATTATTATTATTATTATTATTATTATTATTATTATTATTATTATTGCTGCTGCTGCTGCTAATAACAACTGTAATTTAAAAAAGTAATAGCATTCAGCTATTGGGAAGAGCACCTGATTTAACGCAAAACAGTTACATATGGCTGTGACTTCATCGAGCTGCTCTATCGGGAGGGCTAATATAATTTTGTAAATTATTGATATAGCTAGCATTTAACACAGATGTTAGCTAATCAGTGAAAACCCTGTTAAACAACTTTGTGTCTTTATGATGAAGATCTAAGTAAATAATATTTCTGGATCAACATGCTAAATATGCTTTCCCAAAGTTATCCTGCATAAAATAGTACAGTGCCATTGTCGGAAGAAAACCTTGTATCTCCAAAATGATACGTTTACAGGAAAAGGAAAAAATCTTCTTTAATTTTAATGTCAGTCAACCAACTTGGACTTTTTTCCAAGTAAATGTGGGCCTTTTCTTTTGGTCCATTTATCATGAAATTTACACACAATGTAAAGGGCAACAGGCATCTTTAAATTATGTCAACCTTAAACTTAAAACTTAAGAATGACAAAAATGGAGATACAAGGATTTGTCCTGACAGCAGTGATAGACATAGTATAAAAGATGAAAAAAAATATATAAACATAAATGTAAAAAAGATAAAAATAAAATATTTTGTAGAGTGCAAAAAGATGCAAACATCCACTCATATGCAAAAGTTTTGGTGCCCTGGCAAAATCATGTTTTGTTGATGTTCTTAGTAAAAATAAGTACACATTCTCTTCAGATAACACATTTCTTCACACGTGCTATTTATTTGTTGAGTTTTTAAGGAAAAAATGAAATAATAATTGTGGCCTGTTGAAAAGTTACATCTTATCTGTTATGTTTTATTTTTTTCCAATATGTTAAACTCAGCAAATAAATAGAAACTGTGCACTACAGTTAGCAGAGAAACAACAGTTTATTTTCACTTCAAAAACAAAATCTATCAAACTTTTGCATATGACTGTAAGGGCAATGGGTGTTAGGTACTTGAGTGTAATATTACAGTTAAAACAGCTACAATATTTATATTCTGAAATCTGAACTGGTGCGTGTGTGTCTTGGTGTGTGTAGGGTGGGGTGTGGTGTAGGAGTGTGTGTGTGTTAGCTGTGTGTTGTTTGGTGGTGACCTTTGGTTTTATAATTATGCAAAACACCTTCTAGAGTTATATAGATATAAGCATCATAATGCTGTTCTGATTCCATAGTTTTAATAGGAAAACAAACTTCTATATGTGCCACAAATAGGCTCTATAGTGTACATGTTCATTTTAACCAAATTACTTTGCTAAAACCATTTTAAAGTGGAGAGAAATCTGTCTGTTTCTGCATTTTTCCTGCTCACTTCTCCCTGCTTCATAAAGCTCTGCATGAGAATGGGCTGAATATGAAATAAAGTGATTCATCTGAAGTGAGTTGCATTCGATATGTGTATTATTAAACTCAGCAGCATGACACCTTCAAAACAGCACTCTTCTAGCTTTATTACTGAAACTCTCAATAACACTCCATTATGGACAGAACCGTAAGACTTATTCATTTATCAAGTGCTCTGTTCCTCACACAAACACACCTGCACAAACCTCAAGTTTTCTTGCTATTCGAATGTGCTGAATGTAAAAGAATATTGTGAAGACAGGCCCATAAATCTCCCACCCGAAGACTTCATCATGCTAAAAAACAAAAAAGTACCACCATTGGAGAATGGTGTGTGTGTATGTGTGTGTGTGTGTGTAGCAGTATAGCAGTGTAGCAGCTACGCTACATTTCAACAGAATGTCTTTCTTTCCACTTCACTGTTTGAGAGGCAGTTAATGATGGCAGCTTCTTAAACTGAAGGAAGAAGTTTAACTTTTTCCACAGTGAAACTGTTCCTGTCATAGTCCCTGCTATTCTTGTGACTGAGTTATTTATGGTCAGCGTGAATACTGTGAATATTTCTCGCTAGCCCCATATAGCCTTATTAGTAGAGACTGTTGATACAGCAATATTTTTATGTGAGCATCTACAACTCCCAGCGTTATTCCGTTATATTTAAGACGAATCCTAAAACAGTTTTTACTGCACACGCAAAAACAAGCACTGACCCAAATGGGAACCAACAGTTCTGGCTCTACTGCATTTCCACCTGCTTGATACTTGAGCTTGAACTGTCATAAAAACTGTGATTTTTTTAGCCATTTAACCACTGTAATAGTACAAGTCTAAAGCATCTAGGCCTATTTTGACTAGTTGGCTACGCTGCTTACTATTTGGCTTCACTGATAATGAAATGAACTGCGCTCAAACACTCAGAACAATGTCTGAATGTTTACATAGACTCATGTATAGAGTCAAACGTTGGCCAAAGCACTTGTTCTGCAGAGGCTAGCATAGTGTTTGCTTCCTAACTAGCTTATGTCACCTTAGTAATCTCTTTAAAACTTAATTCTAAGTCATTCTAATTCTACAAATATCCATTGACACATCAATATAGCATTCTAGTTTAGATGCAGGTGCGCTTATTGTTCATGTAATAGTGTTTGGTGGGTTTATCTTCACTTGTAAGAGTAAAGAATTCACTAAATACTCATTGAGTTCAGCTGCGTTACCAAAGACAGAGGTGAACTGTCTAGTCACAACTAAAACAATCAGAACACTACCAAAATTTTGCCAAATCTTTGGTAAAAGTACTGACCGCCTCAGCAGTGACAATATTAGCTCATTTTTAGCAAACCCGCTAGTCAGTACCTGACTAGCAAACACAGCTTTGAACAGTTGTACACACAAAAAATCACAATGCTTTTCATTACACAGGAAAAAGTATGTTTAATTATAGAAAATATGTGTCTCTGTAGTGATAATTCTTAAAGTTAAACACTGATTTTCACACTTTCAGACACATTTACTTCAACACACACACCATCGAAACTGCTTATCCTTCTGGGTCGCCAGAGCCTATCCCAGCCATCATTGGGCGGAAGGCAGGATACACCCTAGACAGGTCATCAGTCCATCGCAGGGCAGACAGACAGACTCACACTATCACACCTAGGGGCAATTTAGCATGTCCAACCATCCTGACTGCAGGACTGTGGAAGGAAACTGGAGTTTCTGGAGGAAACCCACGCAGACACGGGGAGAACATACAAACTCCACACAGAAAGGACCCTGGCCACCCGGCCAGGAATCGAACCCAGGCCCTTCTTGCTGTGAGGTGACAGCGCTACCCGCTGGCCTACTTCAAAACAATGAGATTAAAAAAGTCTTAAAAACCTTACTATCTCTATTAATGCCTTGAGTTTAAACAGAACTGTAGTACGGCCTGTGCTACCCCGGGCTCAGGAAGGATGCTGGAAGCAGGAGAAACATCTGCAGGAGCCATTTAAACTTTATTTTCACTCCAAACAAACACAGCCAAAACCAAAGTTGACCACTTTTCAGTGGCTTCTGTTCCCTTTCTGCTCTTTTTGAAGGTGCTCACAGCTGAGAGGGACGAAGCTTGTTGCTCCGCCTCCCTGTCACCACCCCTGGCTGACGGAGTTTGGGACTCGTGTCCTGTCTTTTTTTTCTTTTGCTGTTAGACTAGGTTGAACTAATTTGGTGACTAGCTGTGTCTAACCAAAAAACTCACAAATGTGTTCTCTTGTGGCAGCTCGAGTGAGGGTGGACATGGTTTACAGAATGCTGGCAAAAATCTCAGTTTTTGTCAAAATAAGTACACATAAAGTGTGACTTTCATTTTATGTGTGTGAGAGGTTATGTTGTTGGGATAGATCACATCTATTTCATCATAACTGAGCAAATTTCACCCTAGTGACAAATTTGCTTCTAATCTGCCTACTTTCAATTAGCTACAACAACTCACTAACTGACATATTAAATTATGAATTTAATACCTAATTATCTGCTGATTCTGATATAGTGTCAGTATTATTATGCCTTATCAAACTCTCTCTCTCTCTCTCTCTCTCTCTCTATCTATCTAAGAGACGTCTAAGAATTGATGTGCTGTGAGAGGAGAGCATATGCTAGTTCCAGCTCCATATATATGACAGGCTTGTCCATGCTCGCTCTACAGCACAACAGCAACTCTCTCTCTCTCTCTCTCTCTCTCTCTCTCTCTCTCCCTCTCTCTCTCTGTCTGTCAGTGTTTGTCTAACACTCTCAGCCACACATTAATTATTATCATAGCCAGTTCTGCAACTCCTGCAGACAAGAATATAAGAGCCTCCTTGTTTGCAAAACTATAATAAGGAGAGACCTCTGCAGGGAACATAGAGAGAGAGAGAGAGAGAGAGGAGAGAGAGAGAGAGAGACTAATGAAAGAGAGGGAAACCAGAGAGATGGGGGCAGATGATGTCGTTTTCTATAAGCAGCTTCAGTGGTCTTCCCTGCTAGAGGTGGCAGCAGGTCCCACAAGGCTGTTCATGCGCACCCACACACACACACACACACACACACACACACACACACCCTAACAGGTGCATGTTGTCAGGTGTCTCCATGTGTCTGCAGAACTATCGTTTGTGTGGGTTATTTCAGACATTATATTACATCATGCAAAAGTATGCATGTACTGCATACTTTGTGTACTTCTGATTGGTTGCTTCCTTAATGCATCATAATGAATTGTTTGATCAAGCACACCAGTGTGTCAGTATGAGCTTTATTCAACAGCCAAGGAGTTCAGGGCTTTCAAAGAGTGCTGGTGAAAATTTGAGTAGCCAATAATTTTGCAGGACTGAAAAGGTCACTAGCCAATGATATTGCAGGAGGAAAAATTCGAGCCAATCAGATTGCAATACAGGAAATTCAACGAGCCAGTCATACTGCAGGAGAGAAAATTCAACCACTCAAGCAGTTTACAGAACAGATATTTTAACTAGCTAATCAGAACACCAGAGGCAAAATTGTACCAGCCAATTAAATTGCAGGAGGTAAGATTTAACTAGCCAATCGTATTGCAGGAGGTTAAATTCCACTAGCCAATAAGATTGCAAGAGAGAAAATTTAAATAGCATATCAGATTGCTGGAGGGAAACTTCAACTAGCCAATCAGATTGCAGGAGGGAAACTTCAACAAGCCAGAGTACATAGGGAAATTAGACTAACCAATCAGATTACAGAAGGAAAAAAATCAGCTAGTCAGTCAGATCGCAAGGGAGAAAACTGTACCAGCCAATCAAATCACAGGAAGAAAAATTCATCCAGCCAGGCAGATTGCAGGATGGACAATTCAGCTGACCAGTCCGATTCCATGGGAGAAAATTTAACTAGCAAATCAGGTCTCAGCAAGGAGAATTCAACTGTATTTGCAGCTCACTCTATCAGCTCAACTGAATTGAAACTCACTCTGTCACACTGACAAGTTGTTGTGCAGTGGACAGAATGGACAAGATGTCCATTTCCTTAGTGAAATATACCGATCTCAATCATACTTGACAAAATACAAAAGTAAATGGATCTCACAGGAGTTGACTCTTTTATTAAAATATTGTTTGGTGCTAGTACGGGTATTAGCTGAAACTATGAGTGTATGAGTGTGTTTTCTGGCATATTACATGTTTGAGAGTGTGTGTGTGTTCTCAGGGTCATCCTGAGAACACACTCTGTCACATCTTCACTCTGTCCTCAGCTGCGCCGTAATTAATGACTGTTTCCCTTATTCTTTCTCACTCAAGGACGAGTGTCTTGCTGAATGACAATCACGCCACCCTCTCTCTCTGGCCTTGTATCTTTTCTCTTCAGGAAATCAGGAGTATTCAAGCTCCAGTCATACCTTGTGACACAAACTGATGAATATTAAAAAATCCTACTCAACTGTCATCACAATGTGTCATTATGCTATTTTGAGTCTAAATCTTCTTTGATGACTTTAATGTTCGGAGAATACAGTTTGATATGGTATTGCTTTTGTTAGGGTTTCAATAGAAGGAGATTGAGAGACTCGTAATATTACATAAGATTAGTACTAGATCGCTTTGATACATTGGTTATATATATATATGGATATGAGGTCATATCAAAATACACGTCAAATAGACATTTAGCTATTCATTTAAAAGTATTTCTTGCCATTCTGAGAGATGTACCTACCACAGCTTAATTCTCTGAATTTCAGATTTAGTTCATTAAATTCAGAAGATCCAGTCAGGCATGGCGGGCTGTAAGTTATAATTCCGCTAACTAAGTTTGACAGCTCAGAGGAAAGCAGAGAGAGAGAGAGAGAGAGAGAGAGAGAGAGAGAGAGAGAGAGAGAGAGAGAGAGAGAACTCAATGAGAGAAAATAGGGAGTTAGTTTTCCAGTGAAAATCATCCTTAGCTTTCTGGCAGGTTTTTCTTTTTAATTTGAGACTATAGCTGCTGAGACTATGAAGCTGTATGGAATGAGTTTCCTTACTTCCAACACCACCAACCCCGCAACACCCACCCATCCTGATGAACACCCAGTGATTGCCCTTGCCTTCAGTCTCTTTATTTCCATAGCAGTGGTTGTGAATACTAAATAGAGGCATTCAGCTGGATTGGACCAAGAGAATGGATGGTGGTTCTATTGAGGCTCTATCAGGTGACCAGAAGGACAGACAGACAGGCAGAGAGAGTCAAATATGTGTGCTGACCAGCAAAGGTGAATGAACACTGCCTAGAACAGTCTTGCTTACACAGGTCTTGCTTACAAAGGTCTGAATAAACAAACAAGTTAAAGGCAACAATGATTACCTTTAGCGCTTAACCATTAATGATTAGTCCAGGTAGCTCATTAATTAAAATAAGACACATCAAAAAAGCTCCCAGAACAAAAAATTAATCATCTTGCATGTGTAGGGTGGTAGTAAATTCTGGCTCCTGCGGATGGCATTGCACAAGGATGAACAGGCTATAAATACCTGCGGGATTCATAGATTGAGAAGAGGTAGTACAGTGCAGTGAATGTCTCGTTCGATGTGTGCAAAAAGGGGTCTCAAAGTAGATGTTAACGATAAGCAAAAAAGAGTGATTGCATTTGGGCATGCCAAACGCCACACTGTGAAGGACGTAACTGAATTTGCAGGAGTATGGAAGCTTATGGTCATGGCAAAAATCCCGGACTACAGGAAATTCTCGTCAGAATTGTGGCTGAAAGATGAAATTGATGGACAGGGACCACCGCTGTGTTTCACGGCAGGTGAAGCAATTTCTGACAGAACACTTTACAAGCAATTTCTGACAGAACACTCCACAGAGAACTGCATACTATGAACATGTGGAGCAGAGTGGCATGCAAGAGGCCTTTGCTCAATTCTGCTCACAAAGCTGCATGATTACAGTGGGCAAAGAGACACAAAAATTGGACTGTTCATGACTGGAAACATGTTATTTGGTTGGATGAATCTCGTTTCTGCCTTTATGTGAATGATGCTAAGCGTTGTGTTCATCGTAGACCTCAGGAAACCTGCATGCAAAGTTTGGTTCAAGCTGGAGGAGGAGGCAGTAAATTTGAACCACAGTGCTTATATTAAGCTGCTGGACAAGCAGGTTCTTCCTTTTGCTCATCATCTTAGCAAGGAACATAACATTCCTATCCCTATATCCCAAGATGACAATGCTCGCATCCACAGGGCTGCAAATGTGACTGATCGGCATAATGAACTTTCAGGAGCATTCACACATCTGGACTGACCCACAAAATCCCCAGGTTTGAATCCTCTTGAAAATCTGTGGGACTATCTGGAACTACGAGTAAGAGTAGTCCACGAAATCTGGCTGAATTGCATAATTCTTTGATGAAAGAGTGGCGGAATATTGATGTCGCCTACATCAAGAAAAACTTGTCCAGTCCATGAAAAAAATCAAATTGCAGCTGCTATTCATGCTCGTGGAGGTAATACATGCTATTAGGTATGTTTCAGTCACAGGTGACTAATTTTTTGTCTGGTGAAATTATATTTCCTGAGTGGGTGCTAGGCCATTGCTATGATATATGCTATGATATCATAGTAATGGCTAGGCCATTGCTATGATATCCCAGGTGGTTGTGAACATATATAGACATGCTAGTAAGTATGTGAGTGTGTATTATATGTCTATAAGGGGCAGTGTGAGAGACGTCCTTTGTGACATAATTTATGGCAGTAAGATTTGTACTTCTATCTCGAAAACTGCAACCTGTGAACTGGACAGAAAATGTGTAGAATAATATCTGCTCCGTTCCAGCCAAATATTTTGAAACTTATTTGACTGTACTTCACAGCGCAGATGGACAATAACATGAAGCACACTGTGAAAGCAGCCCAAGACTATTTAAAGCAAAGAAGTGGAATGTTCTGCAATGGCCAGGTCAATCATCTGACCTTAATCCAGTCCAGCATGCATTTCACTTACTGAAGGCAAAACTGAAAGTAAAATGACCCAAAAACAAGCAGAAACTGAAGACAGCACTGACTGCAACAGACTTAAAACCAAGTATTAGAAATAACAATTTAATTTGTGATTATTTCAGATGATTTGAATGTAAAAATTCTTAAATTATAGCTGAAAAGCTGAATTTTGGGCTCATGTTCATTATTTCATTTCAGCCCCAATATGCTGTGGCAGACAGGATTTGGGGTTCACTTCTATATTAGATCAGATGTCAGGGTGTCTTCTGACTGGAAAAATGTACACCTGCAGACCTTTTGCAGATTGGCAGTGCTCTCCAAAGTCCAGCTCTCTAATGAATTTTTGAGTGCATGTGGTGTTTTTCTTGGAAAGTTTGAGGACGTTTTGCTGCCTGCTTGGTAGTTCTTTTTAAATGAACTTCTATGGTGAATTCTAAATCAGGTCACTAATCTTGAGCATATGAATATTTCAAGGCCTGTTCCAAGATATGTAGAGCAGTGGGACCAAACTGAGATCTACTCTCCTGCAGAGTTTTGCCCCAGCTCTAATCTACCTGTGCCGGACACTAACTGCAGTAACCTCGTTGAGGCATATCATTGCTATTTAAGCGGACGCAAGCCTGAGCCATATATTGTCTAAAACAAGAACATTTTCACTGTAAAAAAGCAGACCAGGACCAAATTTAAAATGTTTCGGAGATTTGGATTGGATATTGCTTCATTTAAAATAATATTTCACTTTGCATTGTTTTAATCATCAGTATGTTTAGTATTTATTTGAGTTCTAATTGCTTATTAGTACTTATTAATATATTTTTAGCTTAAAATGACTAAGGATTTTTGTACAGTGTGGCCTATTTTATGTATTTGATTCAAGCTGCACTACAACAGCAGCTTTGAAGGCCACTAAATAATGTCTGCTTGTTGTTCTCATTCAATGTTAAGAAACTAGAGATAATCTATTAATAAAAATGAAACATAAAATTTGTTCGTTTTGTTATGTGGAATTTTCTATAGTTACACTTTTGTTGTTTAACTGAGCCAAAAAACGGATTGAATCAGAAACTGTATTTTAACGCAGCTAAAAGTTTTTAATGTCAATAAAAACTCATGACGTTATTTTATACACTAGATAGTTGTTTAAGGGTTCTTCAGTAGGGACATTGGTTCTATATGGAACCATGAACACTCAAAAAACCATTTGCATGCTTGAATGTTTATTTGCATGGTGAAATGGTTCTTCAAATTGATGGAGGATGTGTTGTATATGGTTCTATATAGAACCTTTTGCCAGTACTAGAACTGGAGTACTACAGTCCTACTACTGCAGCAATGAATGATATACTTGTGTAACTCAAATATGTCATTTATTCACAAGATGTATGGCTGAACTCAAGCAGCTGATATACTAGTAATGAAACAAATCAGAATTAGGAACAGCAAATGAGTTCCTGTATAACTGCTGTAGCTGACCTTACATCAGTGTTAGCAGTGACAGGGGAATAGGTGGTGTAGTTGTTACTAAGTCACTATAAGACTCATCATCATATTTATCATCCAAACGCTCAGTAAAATACACCGAACAGGACAGCAGACTACAGCCTTGCTATACACAGTGGCTCCTTTCTGTTGTAATAGTATGTTCAGATGGTCATTGTCAAGTCAGAAAAATGTCATTTGACCAAATGATAACTACCAGTTGTTTGTGTTTGTGGCTACTCATTGGCAACTGGTAAATAAAAAATATGAATGATACGCCCTGACTCTGTTTATTTAGAAAACCTGTACACCTGCACATTCATGCATTTATCCAATCAGCAAATCATGCAGCTGCAGTGCAATGCATAAAATCATGCTCACATCAAAAATCAGAAGGGATAAAAAATGTAATCTTTATGACTTTGACTGTGGCATGGTTGGTAGTGGTAGTGGTAGTTGGTAGACAGAGTGGTTTGAGTATGTGGGATTTTTATGCAAAACAGTCTCTACACAGTTTACACAGAATATATATGATATGATATGAAAAACAAATAAACTCAAAAATCCAGTGAGCAGCAGTTCTGTGGGTGGTAAATACCTTGTTGATGAGAGGTCAGAAGAGAACGGCTAGACTTCTTCAAGCTGACACATACTAGAATAACCTCTCTCTCTTACAACAGTGGTGAATAGAAAAGCTTCTCTGAACACACAGGACATCAAATCTTGAGGTGAATGGGCTGAACCATCAGGGTTCTCTCCTTTTAGTCAGGAACAAGAAGCTGAGACTACAATGGGCACAGACTCACTGAAACTGGACAGTTAAAGATTGGAAAAATGTCATCTGGTCTAATGGATCTAAATTTCTACTGTGATGTGCAGATTGAGTGTCAAAATTTGGCAAAAACAGCACAAATCCATGGATCAAATTTACCTTGTTTTAACAGATCAAGCTGGTGATGGTGGTGTAATGGTGTGGGGAATGTTTTCTTGGCACACGTTGGGTCCCCTATTCATATGAATGCCACAGTCTAGTATTGTTGATGACCATGTGCATCTCATTGTGGCCATAGTTTACCTTTCTTCTAATGGCTATTTCCAGCATGATAATGTGTCCTGTCATAAAGCACTGGTCATCTCAAACTGGTTTCAGAAAAATGAAAATGAGTTCAGTATACTTCAGTATATCCTACTAACCAGATCTGAATCCAATAGAGCGGCCTCCCCTACACAATTATAACTATTCTCTGCCTCAACACACCTGATCCAGCTGATGAAAAGCTTGGTAATTACCTGATAAGCTGGATCAGGTGTGTTGGGGCAGGGAATAGTTGCAGGGCAGCGGATCTCCAGGACTGAAGTTAAAAACCACAGCAATAAAGCACCTTTGGGATGTGAACAGAGAGTATGACTGCAGCCAATAAACCTGCAGAAATTACATGATGCAATCATGTCAACATGGGCCACAGTCTCTAAGGGAAGTTTCTAGCACCTTGTTGATGCCATACAGAATAAAGAATTCAGGGAATTCATGCTCTGAGAGCAAACAGGCAGCCTACCCAGTATAAGAATGATGCTCCTAATAAAGTGACCAGTGGGTGTACATTGATATGTCAGCATATAATGTATACCCACTGGGATAGACCAATGACATCACTCACCTCAAGCTGGAATAGAAGCCAGGCAGGAAAGCAAGGGTTTGTTATAGCTTTTGGAATCATTGTGATATTCACCATGTTGGCCAGCTTAGTGTACTGGCTAGTGGTATTGTACATCTTGTAAACCTTGGTTTACCTGGAACCTACCCAAGTTTACCAATTGTATTTGCAAAATTGACAGACGCTCTAGTGCAACTTCATACAGTAAATTCTGAAATTCACAAGTATAAGAGTTTGCAAGTTTACAGGGACTCTCTGGATTCAAAACAATTCAATAGCTACTATAGAAGAGAACTTAAGTGACACACAAGTCTCAAATTACATCAACATTGTGGAGTAAAAAGACTTGGATTACCCTAGAAGGTCAGGTTTACATCAGTATCCTCTATATGGTAGATTCAACTGCAGGAGAGTTTCGACTGACTTAATCCCTCTCTTTAGAGAGAGAGAGAGAGAGAGAGAGAGAGAGTGAGAGAGAGAGGTGGAGCGGGGCTGGAATTAAACTTTAGTGCAGTTTGTGGTTCGGGCCTGGCTGCCAACAGGGTGATTTATCCTTAAATAAACTCACAGCAGGTCAGATAAATCGCTCCCTCACTCACATTACAGACTGTGTTTGAGTCTCTGTGTGAGTGTGTGTGTGGGGGGGTATGAATGGTGTAGCACTAGAAGTTTATAAGCACAGTGAGTTGAGGCGCACAGTGCCTGATTGAAGACGCTTTTGTTATGGATCAGGCTGAAGTGGTCGTTGTCTCTTGAACAGGCTCGTGACCTCATGCTCTTATTGGTGGAGCAGCCGGCAGCCCTGAGCGAGGTTATTTTAATTTGTCAGAACTGTTTACCAACATTTGGCCAAGGTTATTACCTCCCTGTCATAGAGAGGCCACCCAGTAATGAAAAGCAAACAAACACCTGAGAGAGAGAGAGAGAGAGAGGAGAGAGAGAGAGAGAGAGAGACTGTCAAAGAGAGCAGAAAGAATGTATCAGAGAATCTAAGAGGGAGAGGGAGGAGTGCTGCTTAATAAGGAGAAATGGAGGGATGTTAGAGGGAGGTGGAGAGGAGCGTAGAGGAGAGTCGAGGGGAAGGGAGGAGAGGTGGAGGGCTTTTATTATTCCTTCTATTCCTGCGAATCAATTACCCTCAAATGCAAATTGAGGGGCATTATTTATCTGTCCATTAGCAATGAATTATTCAGGTTCTTACAGAAGGCGAAAGCAGAAGACGTCAAAGAGCGTGTCTGCAAATGGAACAATGTGCAATTTACATCCTTCATTAGGACGGCCTGCATCACATTAGTTAGGCCTTTTAAATCAATACCCCCTCCTCCCTGAGTGTACATTAGTCAGGCTACTGAGCCTGTGTGCGTGTGGGTAGAGCTGGGTCAGTGTCGACTCTCATTTCTCCTCTGGAAAAGGTTTTAAAAGACTAATGTAGAATACATGAAAAACGAGGTGATATTTGGGGGCTGCAAAATGGTAGGGGAGGGGGCTGGCCTTCATTAAGGCCAGTACCACTGAGATACAGCCAGAGGAGAAAAAAAGACCCATCTTGTCTGGGAAGAGAGGAGAGAGAGAGAGAGAGAGAAAGAGATTCGCTTCTCTCTTCATTGATCGCCCACACTTATCTGCTGTTTCCACAAGTTGCAAGGCCAATTCGTTCTATCATTTTATTACATCTTCATGACATTCCACAAAATACTCTGGAAACACAAGTGAATACTGCACAGAAACAGATCACCTCCATGAAGTGGGCAAAACATTGCAGCAATTTCAACATATAGCAACTGCTATATGCCTTGTGATATATTGAATAAGCCAGCAACATGAAAACTCAATTATCCTACAGATTAGTGAATGATGATCATGAACCAAAATTGGATTTAAATCCTTAATAATTTTTTAATGCTGTCTGTATATATATATATATATATATATATATATATATATATATATATTAAGGCCTTTTTGGATTTGACCTATGCCTGTTCACTGACTATGAATCTTGTCATAACCTTTACAAATAAAGCCTCATTTATTGCTTTTAACTGCGAGCGTCTGGCTGGCTCTGTCTGTTTTTGTGCTTTTGTTTTCTGGCAAAAGTTGGATTTGGAATCTGTGAGCGATATCAGATTAAAGAAGTTATGTTTAACAGAGGGTAAATGCTAGTGGCTAACAAAAGTAGGATTTAGCCATTTGCCACACACATCTTTAACCCCCCCGGGGTCCACGATTGCACCTGGGTGTCTAATTTGATGTTTATATGTATGTTTCTCTGTCTTTGCGATAATGCATTGCAGAAATATGGTTCAAACATTTCCTGAATCTGTAAAATCTGCCCTTTCGATTCCATCTGGAGTTATGAGGCTATGAAGATATGTAAGTGGTGGATTTGTGTGTCTGTCTACATTTTGTGTAAAACTGACCAAAATCACTGAGGACTTACTCATCACATCGGAAACCCTTCATTCTTTATTGAATCAACATCACATGCTGCAGCAGTTTTAGAAAGTAGTGACAAAGATAGCAGAGCATTTTGATATGAAACATATGGGTATTATGTTATAAGCAAGTGCCTTTAAAGGCTAATTTAAGAAGATATGCAAAAATTGAGAAAATGCTTTTACATCCGGTGGCAAAGTGACTATGATGGGCAACAATTCAAGAAATGTGAGCATTTTTCAGTTCGTATGTTAAGGTAGACTCCTAAACAATGTATGTAGAAAAAAAAAAGTTCATTTTGTTGCACACTATCCAAGGCAGCCCAGAAATCCAACGACAAAAGAGGTATTGGACAGCTCAGTACTGCAGTAATGATTGGCATGTGGTATACTGTGCACCCTAATTTAAGTATTTATGTCTGTGGAAGTGGATGTGATGTCCAAAACAAACAACTCCCAAACATTAATTCCCTGTGAAGAGCTCACTACAAAAACCACTACAGCTCTGAAAAATATCCTTCAAGCAGAGAGGAGGAGGAAGGGGGATATTCTCAACTGTGAATGAGAAGCAGCCATAGATGCTGTTTGCTAAAGGCAGCTTTGATAAAGTGGCTGCTCAGTGCAGGAGGGTGTCAAGGTCAGACGCTGTGAATTCAGCCATCACGTCTCACTGAATCTGTCCAAATGCTAGTCCTTCTGCCACTTCACCTCAGCGACATGCTGCGTTGTGTATCACAGAGGACTATGGCTGATATCGCACCTGCTGCATACTCTTAGATTTATACATATGTATCTCCCTCTCTCTCTCTCTCTCTCTCTCTCTCTCTCTCTCTACCATCTCACACATATCTGGAACTGAATACAAGTCCAGTATAAAGTGCCATGTAGGCCATTATTTATACTATAATGCTCACTTTACTTTTCAGATAAAGCTCTTACATTCTGTAGTTTTCTCTCATGAAAAATGCTTTTGCATTCAATAGTAGCATATATTCAGTATGAATGAGGTTCAGAGCCTGGTCCTGCAGTAGGCAGTGTTCTATTATGCAGTGTTGCCCGCACAGACATGATCTGCATGGACAAGTTATCAGAAGAATCTTATCAGCAAAGTCAATGTCTGAAGTATGAACAACAATATCTAGATAAGCCAGAGGCATTTTGGCCACAATTTTACAGTAATAGACAAGACAACAACAGATCAAGATTTAAAAAATACTGATAAAACGTAGAATTTTAATTGAACGCTAAGTTAAAGAGATGTTTTCAAATGTTTCTTAAATGTATGAACTGAGCTTTACTGTCTAATAAAACATGTGAACTGAGATTGACAGTCTAATAAAAAGGTGGAATTGTGTTTAGAAATTTAGAAGCATAATAACTGAAATATGTTTTCTGTATTTTACAGAAGGCGCTTGTAGAAGGTCAGTATTTGCAGACCTAAGGTCATGTGTTGGAACATAAACAGACAGACATTCTGTGAGGTACACAGGTGCTTTAAGATCATTTAGAGCCTTTAAATCTAGGAGCATTTTAAAATCTATCCTGAAAGATTCAGGTAGCCAGTGCAGTTCATTTAAAATGGGAGTGATTTGATCTCTCATTTTTTGTTTTTGTTAGGACGTGCACTGATTGTACAAGTTGTAGAGAATATATATATTTTTTTTTAGGAAGTCTAGAAATGAAGAACATTACAGTGATCAACTCTGCTTGTAACAAATGCATGAACAAGTTTCTCTGCATCACTCTGAGATAGAAAAGGCTGAACTTCAGCAATAATTCTCAAAAGATAAAAAGCTATTTTAGTGACTGTATTTACATGAGGGATAAATGATCTTTAGTACAGACAGTAGTTCTATATAGAACCATAAACACTCAAAGAACCATTTGCATGAATAAATGATACTTTGCGTGGTGAAATGCTTCTTCAGACTGACAGAGAATGTGTTGAAAATGGTTCTATACCAAACTTTTTGAAAAGGGTTCTATATAGCAGCAAAAAGCATTCTTCTACTGTTACAACATACTTAAAAAGATGGTTCTTCAAGGGTTCTTTAGTGAAGAAAATGGTTCTATATGCAAACATGAACACTAAAAAAACCCTTTACATGATTAAAGGGTTCTTGGCATTGTGAAAGTGTTCTTCAGATTGATGGAGGATGCGCCATAGAACCCTTTTGAAAAGAGTTCTATGTAGCACAAAAAAGGGGTCAACAAGCTTGACATCATAAAAATAGAAGAACCTTTTTGCGTGCTATATAGAACCCTTTTCAAAAGCACATTCTCAGTCAATCTGAAGAACCCTTTCCTGATGGAAAGCACCCTTTAATCATGCACAGGTCTCTTTGATTGTTGATTTTCTTTACTAAAGAACCCTTGAAGTACCAACTTTTTCAAGAGTAAAGCTTGACATCATAACAATAGAAGACCCCTTTTTGGTGCTATAAAGAACAATTTTCAAAGAGGTTATATAGAACCATATACAACACAATATCATGCAAATAATGTGAATATTTCTTTGAGTGTTTATGGTTTTATATAGAACCACTGACTTTACTAAATAACCCTTGATTAACTATCTTTGTTAAGAGTGTAGAAAAAGGAGCAATGAAAAACTGTGGTTTTCAGCTGAACTCAGCTTCATAGTGAATAGAGGCAGCATGACTGGGGAGAGAATTTTCTACAAAGAGAACAAATATAGGCTGGAGAAAGGGATTAAAGCAGCAAAGAGAAGATACTCACACAAGCTTAAGAGCCACCTTGCCGCTAACGACCCAACCTCAGTTTGGAAATGGTTCCCAAGAGCTTCCCAAGTACAAGGTGAGAAGAACTCCCCTTCTCCTGAACGACCACCAGCTCACCAACAACCTCTATGAGTTCTACTGCAGATTCGAATGTGCACAGGACAATTTCCAGCCTGTCTCTCCTGGTCCTCTGCCCTTCTCTTCCACCCTGGCTCTCTCACCTCTTCCCTCTGCTTATCTCACAATCAGTGGGCAGGAGGTCAACAGGCTCTTGAGGGGACATAAAGGGAGAAAAGCTTGTGAGCCATATTTAATCTCATCATCTACCTTAAAGCACTGCTATGGTCTTTTAGCACTAATTTTCACAGACAAATTCATTGAGTCACTGGAACTTTGCTCTCCACATGCTTAAATCATTCAGGTCCCCAAAAAGAAAAACATTACTGGACAAAATGACTACAGGCTAGTCACCCTGATCTCTGTAGCCATGAAATGCCTGGTTCTAGCCCACCTGAAGGCTATTACAAAACCTTTGCAGGATCCCCTGCAGTTCACATACAGAGCAAACAAGTCTGTCAATGATGCAGTTAACCTGGCCCTGCACGTCATGCCACTTCATCAGTCCAGGAACCTATGCTAGAGTTCTGTTTGTGGACTTCAGCTTAGCTTTTAACACCATAGTTCTGCAGGTCAAACTGTCTCAGCTGTCAGTGCCAGATCCCATCTGCTGGTGGGTTGTGGATTTCTTGACATGCAGGAGACAGCAGAGGCAGCTTAGAAAACATATGTCAGACACCTGGTATTGGAATACCCCAAGGTTGTGTGCTCTCATCCCTTCTCTGCACCAATGACAGCATTGACTGCATTTCGAAGGAACCAGATATGAAGATTCTGAAGCAGATGACACAGTCTCATAACCAATGGTGATGTGTCTGCCTACATAAAGGAAGCTGAGCAGCTGAACAGTGGAGAGGCTCATCGGATGTTATCTGCCAGCATTTCAGCACTACACAACAGCATATCAAAACCAAGACAACTGCAGGAAGATTCACTCGAAAGAGGCCCCGAATATTCTGTAATGACTCTCGCTAGGACGAAGTAATCTGAATGAAACAACGTGCAGTGTGCTTTTCAGTATATGGAGCTTCGAACAAGCTGGGATGCCCCTGCGTGGATGAGGTAGGCGCTGGACAGCCGTCACGACGTTTAGCCTCCATTTGCAACTTCCAGGTGCATACCCCCGTACCCCTTCATGTGTCTGGCAGAAAACAGAGCTCACTTCCAGTATTTTAGAGAGGCTGCATGTAATACAATCAATTACACATACATAAAGGTATGTAGCATATTTTTTGGTTCAGATTGCTCCATCCTAACGTGAGTTACAACATAATATTTGGGGCCTCTTTCGAGTGAATCTCCCTGTAGAACAACAGAACTGTTTTGCTCACCAGAGCTGTGGCATTTATTAACCACACTGGACACCTTTTCTTTTAAACTTAAACAGAACCTCTTTTACTGTACACCTTTACTGTGTATCTGTAAAACTCCCCTGTATCATAATGCTTATTTGCACAATTGTACAAATGTACATTTTTATAAATGCTCATATCATCCTGTAATGTACTGTAAATAATAGATATTATATGTTTTCTCAGACACCACACATATGTACATATTCATTTCTTTTAGCTTCTTTCACATCTACTCTCTAACACTTTTTCTATTGATTTAATTTTTATTACATTTTTCACTTAATTACTGTCTGCTATTGAAAATCTGTCATAGTTTGTGTGCTTGTCTGGTCTGTTCATCATGTTACATGTCATACATGTCTGCAGTCATGAAGACAAATTCCTTGTATGTGTAACATGCTGAAATAAAGTGATTCAGGTTCTGAAACACTGCATGCATAGATGGAAGAATCAATTCTACCAAATATTAGCAAATTTTAGAAGCAAATGTGACACAGTCAGTCAATAAGCTGAAGCTGAAAATAGGCTACAAAAGGACAATGATCTAAAACACACCTCACGATCCAGGTATCCACAATATACTTCAACTGGAAACTGCATGAGCAGCGGTACACCACAGCTACAAGGCTTCTTGAGCCAGCAGCATAAGTGACTCTATATTGCATCAATGTGGTTGCCTGGACCGGCCGCTTGGGTGACACTGCACTGCAGCTATGAGGCTGCCTGGACTGGTGGTGTTCGGCTGCATGAAAATGCTACCCCTTTTGTGGCTAACGTTGCCAGCCTTCAAGGCTTCCTGGACTGGCCACCTCTATGATGCCACACTGTGGTTGCAGAGTCCACCAGGCAGCGTGAGACCTATTTAGAGTACATAAGGCTTGAACTAGCCAAGTTAGAGCACATTAGGATTGCACTAGCTAAATTACAGCACATCAGGTTTGAACAGGCCAGGTTTAAGTACTACAGAATAGAACTTGCTGAGTTACAATACATAAAGTTTGAACTAGCAAAGTGGCAGTACATCAGGCTTGAACTAGTTACTTATGGTACATCAGGACTGAGCTAGCTGAATTAGAGAATATTGGGATTGAACTTGCTAGGATACAGTACATCAGGATTGAACTAGCTATATTACAGCACAACAGGGCTGTGCTAGTAGAGCTAGAGCACATACAAGTGAGCTAGCTATGTTACAGGGCATCAGTATAAGCTACCATGTAGTATTAGCACAATTCAAATGTAACAACATGCTCTGAATGTCTCGAGTCCAAGCTCTGCACTATGCTCTAAGATCTCTGGCCTTTTATTGATTGGGTTGAGGGTGGCTGATTGTTCAGCAACAGATGGATTACAGTCAGTATACAGGCAACATGCCCATATGTGATAAGAGTACCTGATAAAAAGGACAATGAGTTTAGATACAGTATAGGTGTTTCTAATAAACTGGCAGCTCAGTGTACATTTCAGATGGGAGGTTCTGTTTGTGACGTACAGTTCATTAAGTAATGAATCCTCTGTTGCATCTTTGTAGATAAGGCTGTACAGTAGTTAGTGCTGGCATGCCTATGTGATGTCAGACACGTCGTGAAGCAGGACCACGTAGGCATCACCTCCTACACTCTCGGTAAACACTTCAAAGCCTCACACGGTGCTGCGCTGCCTTTGAAATGCAAACAGCTGCTTTTCCACCAAAAAATCTGAATAATTTAATCACACTGGTGCTGCGCTCCAAAAACAACACTTTCCTGCTTGTTGTGTTTGTGTGTGAAATCAGTACACTGGCCTGGTGGTCTGTGGAATAAGGATTAGCCCCCTAGAATTGCACATACACACACACACACACTCTGGTCTTTATGACTAGCTAACTCTATATAAAGAACTGGGCAAAACTCAGAGACCACCCTTCATCTTTAGTTTCTGGTCAAACAAAAAAACATAAAATTACAGAGAGGCCTTAACAACATAATATAATATCTTTTTTTAGTATTAAGTATGTCCACCTTTTGCCTTTATTGCTGCTTTCATCCTCTTTGGGAGACTTGCTTTCAGTTTTTCAAAGAAATCTTCAGGGATATTTTTGTCCTGATGTGTCAGTTACAGGAGCAAGGTAGAAAACGCAGAGCTAAAGTTAGCCAGCTTCTTATTTGAATTTTCCATTCGAGCATAAGTAGCATGGAGTAGCAGTTAAAAGTTACTGCTGCTCTGTTAAAGGTGGAACAGAAAATTTTAACAACAAGCTGGCAAATGGGAAGCCATCTTCAACCTCATGGAGAAAAAAACAATTGAATTTGGACAAAAAAAATAACTTAAATAAGGATAAATAGGGATGTTAATAGCCCACTTCTATTCAGTTGTAGAATCTACCTATATTCGGTTGTAGAGTCAACTTCTACTCATTGGTAGAGTACACCCTATTTGGTTGTAGAGCCCACTTCTACTCAGTTGTAGAGTACACATTATACAGTTGTAGAGCCCACTTCTATTCGGTTGTAGTGTTCACCTTATACAGTTGTAGAGCCCACTTCTATTCAGTTGTAGAATATACCTTATACAGTTGTAGATCCAACTTCCATTTGGTTGTAGAGTTCGCTTCTATTGTAATGCCCTATAGTTTACATGTGTATTTAGTTTTATGTAGATATTGCTCTTTTGTATATGTTCTTGTTTATTTTACTTACATTATCTTTGAAAATGACTTGTGCCAGTGTATCCTATCAAGAAGTATTGTTGTTTTAGAGACAACAGTGGAAATTACGAAAAAAGAGAATTATCAAAAATAAATATATACAAAAATAATTTTTGTAGTTAGATTAGCATTTCTTTTCTAATTCTGTACTGAAAATGTATTGTGTTGTAATTTAAAAATGACATTACATGTAGTACTTTGAAATTTGCGTATAGTTACACCTCTATTATTCATATATCCTTTACTCATTTTTAAACTCTGTTTTTGGAAACTCCTGTTTTTTTTTCCTTTATTTTACTTTGATGTTCCCCTTCCCTGTGAAAGTGGATTATCTTATATCTAATCTCCTCAGAAATATGTAAAAATAAATTAAATAAAAGAAGAGTGGTCTTTGAGTTTTGCACAGGGCTATAAATTACTAATCACCTTCAATGAATTTTAATTATTGATCACATTTTTTACAAGAGCTGATTAATCAATAGTCAAAAAGGAAGACAAAAAAAGAATAAAAAGCACACACATACACACACAACTTTCCAGAGATTAAAAAAGAAGTTGCATTCAATATGTATGAAAAGGAATAAATGAACATCAGTCTCTTTGATTTGTTCCAGGTTCAGCACCTGATCAATTAAACTGATTGATGTGGCATATGGACGTGTGATGATTAATGAATCTGCTACCACTGTCAGACAAATGAGCACAGACTAACAGCCTCTTACAAGCCTGGATCTTTTCATAGTGTCACAATGTGTGATGAATCTGTGGCATGACCTCGGTGACAGCTAATGTCAGACTGTGAGACTGGTATCTGTTGTATCTACGCATTTTACATCATCAAAGACAAGTCTTGGATTGTGGAGGCGTTCTGAAACATTTCACAGACGAAACAACAAAGCATTGTCAGGGAACATGACCATGAACCAAAAGGTTTCTAGCAGGTTTAATCCCAAATGATAACAAACTGCTAACTGGTACTGCGTCCTTGAGGGAGGCACTTGAGTTCCCCTGCAGCCATGCTGCTGAAATCAGATAAAGCAAGTCAGTTTGGAAAAAGTGTCAGCTAAATGACCGGATAACTATAACTTTGAATGACCAAGGCTCCATGTTTGAAGTACCGATGAGCTTCTGCCCAGAGCATAATATCTCAGCCATCCTTGACCTTCTCAAGGTACGAGTTAACCACTGAATCACCCTTCACAAATTCAAGATTTGTCCACAAGGTTGCCATTTTGCCTGGGATGCACAGAAAGATGATGAAGTCTGCTATTGTACATTGTCCGATTGTGACCCCAGGCTTTAGGGCAGTGCTAAACTAAAAACTTCACAGCAACCAGACGTTTAAATCTAAGAAAATCACTGTCGCAAGAAAATCTTGCAACTTTTATACGTTTTCTATATGATTTGAAAATAGCAGCTAACTTACATTGTATCAGTACTTCGTCACAAATGGACCGATAGAAAATTTGGAAAGCAAGCCTTTCAGGTTTTTAAATTACAACCCCATTTTCAAAAAAAGTTGGGACACTGTGCAGAATGTAAATAAAAGTAGAATGCAATGATACTTAAGTCAAATAAATGATATTTTAAAAGGAAAATACTACCAAGACAACATATTAAATGTTGAAACTGAGAAATGTTATTGTTTTTTGAAAAATATATGCCCATTTTGAATTTTATGCCAACAACTCTGTAAGCATTTGGGAACTGAGGAGGACCAATTGCTGTAGTTTTGAAAGTGAAATGTTTCCCTGTTCTTGCTTGATATAGAATTTCAGCTGCTCAACAGTTCGGGGTCTCCTTTCTCATTTTTTTCATTTCATAATGCACCAAATGTTTTCAGTGGGTGACAGGTCTGGACTTTAGCACCCGGACTCATAGAGCCATGCTGTAATACATGTAAATTGTGGTTTGTCATTGTCTTGCTGAAATAAACAAGGCCTTCCCCAAACAAGACGTCACCTGGATGGCAGCTTATGTTGCCAAAATATGTATCTGTTGTTCAGCATTAATGGTGCCTTCACAGATGTGCATGTCACCCATGTCATGCGCACTAATGCACTGTGCCCTATACCATCATGAATACTGGCTTTTGGCAGCGTCCATGATTTCCAAAAAGAATTTCGAAATTTTATTTGTCGGACCATGGGACACTTTTCCACTTCCCCTGAGTCCATTTTAGATGAGCTCTGGCCCAGAGAAGGCGACGGCATTTCTGGATCCTGTTTATATATGGTTTCTTCTTTGCATTTTAGAGTTTTAACTGGCATTTGTGGATGCAGTGATGAATTGTTTTCATAGACAGTGGTTTTCAGAAGTGTTTCTGAGCCCATGCAGTGATTTCCACTAGAGAATCGTGTCTGTTTTCAATGCAGTGCCACCTGAGGGCCCAAAGATCATGGCCAGCAAATACTGTTTTTTGGCCTTGTCCCTTGCATAAAGACATTTCTCCAGATTCTCTTTTGCTTGAAGACTTATGACAAATTGAGTAGAATTTTGTGAAGTAGGATTTCAAGTTACATAAACAGATGGTACCATTTGGATTTCAATTTCATATTTTTGGTCATGGTCTCACATCAACCTGTGTTCAAAGAATTAAGGGACAGACACTGTTAACTGTTCACACTGAAGTGGGAGAGCACTTAAAGTTTGTGTTATATTGTACTGTTGAATATAAAATGAATGTAGTTCAGTAAGTTGAACTTCACACAGGTTTAACCCTCTTCATGAACTCGCCTGCATGTCCAATTTGATGTTTCTATATATGTTTCTGTCTTTGCTATAATACAGCACAGAAATACAGTTCAAACATTTCTTGAATCTATACAGTCTGCCCTTTCCATTTCATCTATCATGAGATCTTACGTGACTTACATCCAGACTTATGAGGCTATGAAGAGGGCATGAGAAACACGTCATCCACCTCTCACCATGTGTAATTGGTGGACTCGTGTGTCCATCTACATTTTGTGTAAAACTGATTAATGGGCACTCAGGAAATCAGCAGAATTTACCCATCACAACAGAAACCCTTCATTCTTCATTCATCGACATCAGAGACATGTGAAATGGTGTGCAAAAAATGTACAGCCACTGAAGTTGCTGCAGCAGTTTTGGAAAGTAGCAAGATAACAGAGCATAATGATAAGAAATATAAGGGTTTCATGTCATATGCAAGTGCCTTTAAAATCTAATTTAAGAAGATATGCAGGAATTGATAAAATGGCCTTATACCCCAGAGGGTTAAGGCAAAGTAGATGGGTACACATTTATTAACTGTAGTAATAGTATACCGTCAACTTGGTTTCACAGTATAGTTGGGAGAAGAGTAGGATAAAGCATACTAAAGATGCTGCAAACAAGGGCACACAGGCAAAGACTATTGACTAAGACTTCAAAAATATTGTTGTGATAATAGCGCCCCCTTGTGGAAAATCTTATGGAAAAGCCTGCTACACATGAGTGAGTGAGTGAATGAGTTAGTCAGTCGGTCAGTCTGTCAGTCAGCCAATCATTCATTCAATTCCAGGCAGTGCTTCGTAACGAACAAGAGAAATACAACAGAAAACTACCTGAATAATACCTACTAGATAGAGAACGAGAGAGTTAGAAATAGAGCGCAAGAGGGACATCTTGTCTCTCCAAGGAGTCTACTTCCATGGCTCAAGGTTTATTCCTCTTTCCAAGGAGTTTTCAGTGTTCCTCCACTTTATTTTGACCAAACTGTTATTGTTCAAACGAGAGCTTATTTGCCACGGAACCATCAAAGTGACCACATGTTCAATGCATCCCAGCCATCCTGAAACAGTACCATGAGCGATCTCTGAAATGCACATGCCATAAATAAAATTAATGTCCATTTGGAGTCGGGCACAGAGTAGCTTCCCTAAGACAGGCAGGAACCTTAAGATGTCAGAATTCACAGACCAGCTTTCCAGTCTACATTCTAACAGCAATAAAATGCTGTGGGTAAGTAGACTGCCCTAATAGCTTCAAGACTTCTCCCATGCTCCTATCACTTTCATTCCTTCTCCTCTCTACTGCTTTTCATGGCCTTTGGCTAGTGAGAGTTCCAGCTGATCTAAGGAGAAACTCAGTAGTAGAGCTGGAGCCCCTGGGTGGGAAAAAAAACCTTGGAGTACAGATCTAGGACCAGCTTTTTCTGAATGAAATCAAAAGCCTCATATCCTGATGGTGAAATCCAAAAGTGATCTGAGATCAGTTGCTATAAATATAAATCTATGACAGTTAGCTAAGGCTGCAAAAGTGCAGCAGCAGGGTAAGGCTGAGAAGGACCAATTTTAGTCAAGCTCATCCCAAATGGTGGTCTCCTAAGTGCACAGAATTCCTGGAATGTGAAGCAGACTCTACATTTTATATCCCTGTAGTGTACTCAGGACGTTTTCTTCTTGACCTGGTCCCTGTCATAGCAGCGACAGTTCATTTCACTGCCAAAGCATGCATGTGATAAGCTCCTTAAGATATGGAACCCCATGACTACACGACTCCCCAGCCCCCAGGACAAGAGAGAAACAGAGAGAGAGGTTGAGTATGTATGTGTCAATGTTCTTGAAGCAATTCTGAAATGGTGCAGCAGTTCCAGCCTCATTAATTATGACCTAATGAGCTGCATATTGCATTAAAATTCTCACAGTATTTATCCTCAGGGAAAAAATGTGTGAAATGGAGCACTTGGCAGATTCAGGCCTTGATACGCTGCCCTGAACTCCAGTCAATCTTTTCTCATACAGTGCTGAGCAAAAGACAAGGCAAGGCAAGACAAGGCAAGGCAAGTTGATTTTTTATAGCACCTTTCATACACTGCGGTGCTTTACAAATGAGAAAATATGAAGATAATTCAAATTAAAATTTAAAAAGTCAAAAGTCAGACACCATCCTTCACTTCTTTCATGTCCAGTCAAAATGGTCATTCAGTACAAGTCAATTATGTTTCAGGAGATATTTATGAGGAGACTAGGTATTAGATAACCCACTTGCATAATCCTGCTGTCGGAACAAAACTTCGTATTTCCGTTTTTTAGTTTTTGACATAATTTGAAAGTATCCGTGGTCCTATACATTGTGTGTAAATGTCATGATGAATGGACCAACAGAAATGACCCAAACTACTTGGAAAGAAGTCTGGTTCCACTGACTGCATGTATTTAGCAATCAACTTAAGTTGCATAATGGTTTTACTGTGTAAAGCCAGACAGCAGCTACATTAAATCCAATGAAATATATTTTGAAGTGGGTCCATAAATGCTGAAGAGTTGATCTAACATAAATGACTGCCTTTGGTTTAAAGGGGTGCCCAAATATTGGGTGCCCAAATATTTGTTAAAAATGTATTTTATAACAAGACATTTGGACAACTCAGGTTTAAATAATGCCAATGAGGGTTATTTGGATTTAATTACTGAGTTAAACATATAGCATACACCTTATGAGGCATAGATGAATCTCTTACAGTACATACTGCAGCTCTCTCTCTGTTAGTGTCCTGACATGACACAGCCATGCTGTTAATGGAATGTGATCTGACTGCTGGACAGATCTGAGCTAGCTAACAGGATGGCTAGTTAAAGCAGGCAAGAGTTTAAAGAGGTGAAATAAAGATGAAAATGTGCTAACTTTCTCAGCTGTGGCTGGGAGGAGAGAGGAAAGGCTGTCAGAGCTTAATTAGATCATAGGCATAAGTCAAGCAGGGGGTTAGTTCCTGTAGCCCTCAATCTATTTTTCTCTCTCTTTCTCTCTGTACCCTTCCCCTCCCTCTCCCTGCAAACTCTCCCTCCTGGTGTAATCACATCATCCAGATCGTTCTGATAATTCCAGGAGAGAAACATGAAAGCACAGGGATAACAGAGAAGTGGTGAGCAGAGAGATGGAGAGGAAAGAAAAGAAATGGACTTAATTTCCGTTCTTGCACAGGAGATGTCTTTCAGGACTGGAGGGTTGGCTAGACATAAGGCCTTCTTCTCATTTCAGTGTAGAATGATAGAGTGTTTTATGACAGGTTGATCAAAGCAGAAGCCAAACTAGATCTCTACGCCTATCACTATCCTCACTCTAGTTTTGACCTTTAATCTTCCCTACTGCTAGCGTAACACTAGCTTTGGCCTTTAATCTTCGCTACTGCTAGCCTAACACTAGCTTTGGCCTTTAGTTCTCCCTACTGCTAGCCTAACACTAGCTCTGAACTTTACTATTCTCTACTGTTAGCCTAACACTAGCTTTGGCCTTTAGTTCTCCCTCCTGCTAGCCTAACACTAGCTTTGAACTTTACTATTCTCTACTGCTAGCCTAACACTAGCTTTGAACTTTACTATTCTCTACTGCTAGCGTAACACTAGCTTTGGCCTTCAACCTTCTCCACTGCAAGCCTAACACTAGCTTTGAACTTTAACCTTCTCTACTGCTAGCCTAACATTAGCTTTGAACTTCACTATTCCCTACTGCTAGCCTAACACTAGCTTTTGCCTTTAATCTTCCCTACTGCTAGCCTAACTCTAGCTTTGGCCTTCAATCTTCTCCATTGCAAGCCTAACACTAGCTTTGAACTTTAACCTTCTCTACTGCTAGCCTAACACTAACTTTGAACTTTACTATTCTCTACTGCTAGCCTAATGCTTTCTTTGACCTTTAACCTTCTCTACCGCTAGCCTAACACTAGCTTTGAACTTTACTATTCTCTACTGCTAGCCTAACGCTTTCTTTGACCTTTACCCTTCTCTACTGCTAACCTAACACTAGCTTTGACCTTTAACCTATTCTGCTGCTAGCCTAACACCAACTTTGAATGTTACTATTCTCTACTGCTAGTCTAACACTAGCTTTGGCCTTTAGTCTACGCTACTGCTAATATAAAACTAGCGTTGGCCTTTAGTCTTCCCTACTCCTAGCCTAACACTAGCTTTGACCTTTAGTCTCCCCTACTGCTAGCCTTAGACTAGCTTTAGAAGCATGTACAAAAATACACTCTTGCAATGTTTTTCACTTGTGAAGTGTAAAAACAAAAGCACTGCAGATTTGATCAGGTTTACTGGCAGTCCCACTTCTGGCAGGCCGGTAAAACTGGGGTTTTGGAGCATTCCTGACAATGCCACTGAGGCCTCAATTTAAAGTGTGCACTCCTTAGTGCACAATGATCACTGACACATGACACATGTAAACATAGTCCTCATTGAACTATTTAAACTAAGTATGGAGCTAAGGTTCTTAAACTAAATATTATCTTGATTCCCTGAAGTATACCATGATATATATTGGTATGTAATTGTAATGAAGTAGTGTAACTTGGGAACAGGACTATTGGGATTTCCCTTGTGCTTTCCAAATAGTGCCATTAAAAATTTGTATGGGTTTTAGATAGTAATGTAAAAGTAAAGTAGTGAGTAGAAAGAATACTTTTCCCAAGAAGTAATAAGTGAAGTAATCCCATTACAGTTTCAGAGAAGTAATTAGTCATTTGTGATAGATTACTTTTTGGAGTAACTGCCCCACAACTACTGTTGGGAACACAGTAAATTGTAAATCTTGAACCCTCTGGTGTATAAGGGCATTTTCTCAATTTCTGCATAGCTTCTTAAATTAGACTTTAAAAGCGCTTGCACATGGTATGATACCCATATGTTTCTTTTTAAAAGGCTCTGTTATTTTCATTGCTACTTTCCAAAACTGCTTTAGCAACGTCAGTGTCTATAAAGTTTTCGCACGCCATTTCATATGTGTCTCCGATGTCAATTGAATGAAGAATAAAGGGTTTCCAATGTGATGGGTAAGTCCTTAGTGATTTCCATTGGTCAGTTTCACACAAAATGTGGCAGCAGATGTTTTTCTCAAGCCTTCTTCACAGCCTCATATTGATTCAAGAAATGTTTGAACTGTATTTGTGCACTGTATTATCACAAAGATAGAGAAACATACATATAAACATCGAATTTGATGTGTAGATGAGTTCATGGACCTCACAGGGTTAGTGCAGCTGTGTAGATAAGGCCCACTGCCTCAGCTGACTGTTGAAGATTTCTGTAGCTGTAATGTCAAATGTAGGCTATTGGCTTTGCATTTCATCATTGCAAAATTGGAGTGACAGTGTGCTTCGCTGGCTCTGAATAAATAAGTAGTTGCCCTGCTTCCAGCCTAATATCACCTTTGACCTATAATCATCCCTACTGCCAGCCAAACACTAGTCTTCACCTTAAAGCTTTCCAACTGCTAGCCAAGCACTAACCTTGACCTTCAAACCTATGTACAGCCAGGCTGCACTCTTAAGACAATTCTTGACACTGGTCTAAAATCTTTACATTACATGGAAGTTCTTCAAAAAATAGTTATTCTATGGTATCACTGAAAATAAACCCTTTCTGGCACCTTTATTGTTGAGAGAGTAACACCAACCTTGACCTTCTCAACTGCCACTCAAAGACCAGCCTTTACATTTACTTACTCGTATTGCATTCCCAAAACATTCTTAGTTTTCTCCATCCCTTTATTCTTTTTAAGTTAAAAGTTAAATCTTCTTTCCTGAAGGCCATAAAATTTCAATGGAGGATGATCCAACAACAACAGACGTGGCTGTTATTGTGATCAGTAGCAGTCTCCATTTCGTCATGCTGTTTCTTCTTCACTCATCGCAGGGGTGTAGCTGTGATGCCTGAAGGCAGGATCTGTCTTTGTCATACTGCACAGGGGCAGAGATCTTGGCCGCGAGGAAATGAATTCAGGTAGAGCTATTGTAGGTGTTTCTCTCTTTCTCTCTCTCTCACTCTCTCTGTCTCTTTCTCTTTATTGCACACACTCACTCTCTGGACATCGAGTCACAGTGAAAGTAAACCGAGGGCAATAATGGGCATTCACTTGCAAACGCAAAGAAAAAAATCAAGCCTGAATCCCCACTGATTCAAATCAAAATGTAGGAGAACAAAGTTTAAGATCAGATGAGAGAGTTTTTGAGATTTTCTCTCCATGTGCTTATGAATTTAGACTACATCCTCCTACTGAATCTCTCTACCTATGCTGCTCTGTCCCTGAGAGAGAGAGAGAGAGAGAGAGAGAGAGAAGATGAAGTTCAGACATGGCGTTTACTAATAAAGTCAGCAGCTACATCGTCCCACAGAGCGGCCTGACCTTTTCAATATTCCTTCCAAGATTACATCTCTCTCTCTCTCTCTCTCTCTCTCTCTCTCTGTCTATCTCTCTCTGTTTCCTTCTACATAGATCACTATATATATATATGTATATATATATATATATATATATATATATCTATATATATATATATATATATATACACATATCAGTCAATGTGTGTCTGCCTCTCTTCCAATCTGTGTGTTTAATTCAGAGAGTAGAGCAGCAGGTTTAAGTGAGTGAGAGATCCAGCAGCACTGTGATGAACAGTCTCTCAGCTCTTCATTTTCATGCTGGCCTGTCTGATGAAGGAACAAAGAGTGTTATTGGTCTGACAGATGCTAGCCATCACTCCACAATCCAAACACTCTCCTGTGTTCTTATCATCTGTCATAACAACATCTTACATCTCAGAAATGGAGAAAAAAAATGGACTAAGCTTATATGTATGTTAATGTGGCAAGATTTTATTCCAAGTGATTTTGGGCCATTTCTATTGGTCTATTTATCGTCAAATGTTCACACAATGTAAAAGGCAGCTGGCATTTTCAAATGGTGTAAAAAGGAAAAAAGAAAAGTTGTTGAAGTTACAAGTGTCTAATATTGCAATGGTGTTATGTAAAAGAGGGAAACACACACACCCATTTCCTAAACCACGTATCCTTCTGGGTCACGGTTGGGTGCTGAAGCCTAGCCCAGCGGTGATTGTGCGGAAGGCAGGAAACACCCTTGACAGGTCGGCAGTCCATCGCAGCGCAGACCAACAGAAACACATGCACATCCACATTAAAAGAGGGAAACATTGCAATAAAAATAATATTACTAAATTTTTCAATCTTAATTTGAATTGGCAAACGTTTTAGTTTTCCCATGTATCCTTTTGGGACTCGTCTTCCACTGAAATGTACCCCTTAAAGGAAGAGTTTAGTAAAATATTGGGTAACACTTCTTTGGATAGTCCACTTTAGATGCTTTGTAGATTCTTAATTTACTTTCAAGTTACATTCAACTAAATATCTACTAAACTGACCATAATTTTCTTTAACTCTAAACCTGGCTCTAATCCTAACCCTAACCTTAACCTCAAAGCCCAAACCCAACTCTCACCCTCGTCCTAGCCCTAACCCTGGTCCAAATCCTAACCCTAACCCCGCCATTTTTTAGAATCAACTAAGTTAATGTGGATTGATGTTGATGACTTACAGTGAGCTATAAAAATGAACAACACTTCACTGTGTAGCTAAACGCTGCTCGTATTGGACAACAAGTGTTGGGCAGAGTTCTGTCAGTGTTTTATTGGTGGGATGTCTAGTGCTGTTGTGAAGCTGTGACAGGTTGGAGTTACTGAAGTAAAATCATCTCAGACGGTTGGTACTGCACTAGGGAGAGCGTCCACAAGTGATGAAGCTAGTGGAAACTGAGCTGACCCACAAGCTCTATTGACAGGACCATGCTGACCTGAGTCTTGCTGAACTGGTTCTTTTAGAATGGCCTTATGAAACACGATTATTATATAAGCCAACCAAGACGTCTGAGAGCACTTTTTTTTTTGTTTGAGAGTGCTTATACAAGGCTCAAGTCCTCCTTGGGGGCTATCTGTGCATGTACCTGTAGTTACCAAATAAGTACTGTATAATAAATCTTAAAGGGCTCATATCATGAAAAAACACATTTTTTCTAATTTTTTTAGAAAAGAATGTGATTTCTGTATAGTCCATTTGAACAAAAACATTTTGAATATACTGTTTTTTTATGTCATGAATATCAACACTTTTACAAATACACCATTATTCAGCTCAATACAGTGTAGTTCCACCCATTCACATTAACGTCATAGGGACTGTTTCTGCCTGGACTGCTTTTTAAAAAAGATGCAATACAGGGCAGCAAATTAGAACAGAGGCCATTTACATATGTCCGTCTTAAAGAGCCCATATCTTACACTACTCTTGTGCTTTAATTTTTTTCCTTGAAGACATTTTAGTGGGTTTAAGTACAAAAAATACTCATATTTCATTCTGACATGATCATTTTCCAACCACTCTTGATCACTTCAAATAAAACAAGCTGTTTTTACTAAGTCTTTAATTTTTTTTTACCTTGTTGTCAATGTCATTGGTCATTCTCAGTACAATTCCTTGTGTCAAAAGACAAAATTCTTGCTTCTCCATAAACACTTGGCCACCTCTACATACTGTCTGACATTTGGTTGTATCATCACATTCTAGTGGCTGGCAAAAATTGTACTAACCAATACTATCTTAACATGTGTTCCCTCTTCGTTCCATCACTCTGATCTATCATCGAGCAAGAACATCCATCATTACCTCTGTTCTCAGCTGCTCACACATGTATGTCTATTTATTAATTAATTCATTAATTTATTTATTTATTATCTTTGGCCTTTCTGCAAAACAGATCAATTCTGCTGATCATCAGAGTCTGACTACATGTTTATTTCAGAATGCCCACTTTTAATGATCCAATCAAGTGCTGAAGAATTAAATCATGTCCCTCTATTCTATTTGTCTGCCCAAATAACCTGTTTCACTCTGAAATGCATCACATCTAGGAAGAAAAATGCATTCTGCCAACTTCAAGTCAACATTGGCCTTTTGTTGCTTGTTAGAACATTACACTTGTCATGTTAAACACGATTCATCATATAAATTTAATAGGCAAAATTCTTGTTTTTGTGCATCTTTGATTAAAGTGGCGTGACTTTTCCTTGCCTCCAAAACCTTTTCTGTGTTCTGATTATATCACTGCACACAGGCAGGAATTTTTAATATTAATAATACCATGCCCCAATTCACCTATCATCAAGTGAAATGCTCCGCTAGCTTACAGACCCTCCCTGATATTGTGTTTCACTCAGAAAAAAGGTCACTGGTTTACAGCATGATAAATGCATTCCTGCTAGTTTACAGCAGAAAAATGCTTTATAATTTCTGATTCACACTGACGTTAAAGTAACTCAATAAGAAGCCGAGGGTTCAAGGGGTTAAATTTCCAAGCCTGCAACAGCATAGTTGGAGTTCCAAATCCAATTTAACACACCTTGTTCTGCTGTTCGGTTACTACCGAAGGCCGTGATTACTTGGATCAGGTGTGGGAGATTAGTGTTAGAGTGAAACTCTGCAGGAGGCTAGCTCTTCAGAAGCAGGGTAGGAGACTCCTGCTGTAGATGCTTTTTATTGGTATCTTGTGTATGAGCTGCTTTCTAATGTGTTTCTTACAGGTACTCACTGGCCTGACATTTTAGCAGTGCAGCCCTCCAGCATGGCACGGTTTAACCCCCATCATGTCAGTTCATTAGCTCTCCCTGTGCTGGAGATGACTCTTTACAGTTATCACTACTTAAACCAGTCAAGCCTAGACATCATAACAGACAGACACACACACACACACACACACACACACACACACACAAGCACACACACATGCACACGCACACAAAGTAAAGCGGCCAAACCAGCTGTGAAGAAACACACAACAGTGTGTGTAATCACTCTTTTCAGCTCGTGCAGGCCTCAGCCTCCTCTCTGCTCTGACAGAGCCTTAATGAGCTTTCACTTAATTGGAAAATGACCGCAGTAATTAGAGAAATCTCCAGCAGTCTGAGATTAATGGGGGGCAGGATTGGGGATTTCTGCAATAAAAGCTGGGAATTTCACACAAACCAATTAACATGGAAATCAGGCTGAGTAAAACACACACACACAGTGTAAAAGCATTATTGTAAGTGTTCCTGATAAAATACGAGCAGTGCTGAGCAGAATACTTTAAAAAAGTTGTGATGGCTGAATCCTGAATACATTGCCAATCCATTACAAACAATATATTCAGAAAATATTTGGAACACATATTGAGGCAGAACAGGAAAAAATCTACTGTTGTAACTTTTTTTAATTCATGGTGTTCCTCGCTGTTGGCAGCTTTCTTGAAGAATGCTGTTCTTCTGTTAATATGCTTCATGAAAAATTCACTTATTTAAAGTTCCAAAATTCTCAACATTTTTTGGCTCTTAGTGCCTGATTTAGCCCAGTGCTGCTCCCATAATCCCACTGCCGTCTCATGAACTGAGCAAACAATTCACTATATCCCAATTACAAAATTAAAGCAAATTTGACTGTAAAGTAGCTATGTGACTTTCAATTAATGTATGTATGTTACTTGCCACAAAATGCATGTATGTCCAGTCTAACAGTAGTAAACTTGAACATGTTCACTGCTGCGGAGACTTCAAACCCACATAGGAGTTTAGTAATGCTGAAAAAATAATTGGCTCACCACATTGGTTTATCAGTCTACTCAGGCTTTAGCAGGAACTTTGGTGTTGGTAAAGAAGCCATTTATTGAGTTGATGGTGTTTCTTTTAAAGGACGCTTTTATTATGACTAGTTTTGTGTATTCCTGTTCCCTCTTCAAATTCAATTATTCACTTGAAGTTGCTGTTGTCACCAGCAATAATAAAAAAAAGCATGGCTTAATTTGATAAATAATTTCTCACTGATAACTCATCAAAACAAATGGAAAAATATGTCAAAGCTTTCTATCAATGCCACATATTAGGTAGGAATCAAGGCCATAACTAGCGCAAAGACACGGCAAAGGTCTGGACCTGGAGTTTTATGAGAGTCAGTGTCATTACAACAATGAGACCGATTCAGCAGTGACTGGTTCTCAGATGAGCTCAGAACAGCTGTGGTGCTGAGCAGTCTCTCTACCTGTGTGGGTCTGAGTAAAATAGATCTCTCTCTGCAGACAGGTTGTGCTGAACATCTGATTGGCTGTGTTAAAGGTCACAACAGGCCAGGATGGCTGAGGGGTGAGCTCATGACCAAATAGAGGTCAGAGGAGCTTCTCTCCAGTGATGCGCATCACTAGCTCAGAGCCCCTAGAGACCTGTTATTACCTGGGGTCCAATTGATAACCCGCCCAAGTCCTCCTACATGGCTTGGGTAAAGGTATTGAGCTGACAGTCCATCTACAGGTCAGATGTTTCTCTTCAGGTTACTTTAAGGATGTTGTAGTGGTCATCTGGCTGTTAATTAAGCACTCTACATATTGAAGGTTTTAAAATCTATCAATCTATCTATCTATAGATAGATATAGATATATAGATGTAGATGTAGATATAGTGATGTATATATTTAGATTTACACACAAAACATCACAATAAACCAATGCATTTACATATATCTGCCTAATCTACCTACAGCAGTTTAGCTCCACCCATTTATGTTAAAGTTATAAGGAGTGTTTCAGCTGGACTGCTTTAGTTACCAATAAGTAGGGTTAAAGTTAGGGTCATGGAGATTGGAAAATGATTATGCAAAAATGAATTATGACTGTTTTAACATATAAAAACATAAATATCATAAGTAAATAAAATACAAGAACAACATGACATAAAACAGGAATTGGCATGAAACAGTTATTGACTAATACTTTACGTATATATTGATAGCAACGCTCAGCTTCATGTTTATCAGAGTGTCTTCCTTGGTATGAAGAGAATGTTTTACCTAAATAATGATTTGTCAGTTTTCTATTCTAACCTATTATTAAAATCATATATTGAAAAGGTTGCTTAAACACTGGAAAAGTTTGAGTGCCGATAAGTGTTGACATCACAAGAGAATAAAGTATGTGAGCTTTGGCATTATTCTCATGATAGTGCTGTTACAAATATTGTCACAAATATTCACACTGATATTGTTTTCCTCAAGATAAACCTCAAAAGTCTAATATGTTATTGCAAACTGACAAACAAAAACATGCTTATTTGTGAACACATTTTGAAAAGCTCAGTGTCCCCAGACTTTTGTCAGTGCAGTTATAACCTGAGCTCTCTGTTTCACACTGCAAAGTCTGCGCTTAAAGCATCAAAGATGTCTTCATAAATGCTTCTCACTTAATCTTTCCCTATGGGAGGAAAAGGGCAGCAGTGGAACAGACCAATCAGAGATCACCAAGATCATTTTTGCCATAATCCTTCACCAACTACCTGCTGGAATGCACTGTATTTAAAGTCTCACTAATTTTATTTTACTTTTTAAGTGTTTTAGAGGTTGAGATTAAAATGAGAGAGAAATAAGTGAGGTCAAAGCTCTCCTTTGATATCAGCCTCTGTGCTCATCAGGATCATACCAGCTCAAAGGAAATGAAATCCTGTAGAGAGCCAGAAAGGATGATGAAAGAGAATCTTCATCAGCTCATAGATCTCCAAAATATTACAGAGAGAGAGAGAGAGAGAGAGAGAGAGAGAGAGAGAGAGAACGGTGCTGAACTACATGGTATTAAGTACCATGTCAATTGAGTCGTATCATGATTCATTAGACAATCTGCTGTGACTTTACTAAATCTGATAATGGGATCATCTCTTGGACTCATTCAGCCTCCAACATTGAGTGGACTGGTTGGTGTAGCAGAGCCATTCTTTGATGCGTTCTCATCAAAACAGAGTTCACAACCCAGTATAATTTTACTTATTTTACTGTTATTTTAGGCCAACACTATCATTTATCTATCACAGCACAAATGTTCTTCGATGCATAACCATTAAAAAATACATAACCATCCAGTATTGTTTTATTGAATTTTAGTGCTATTATGTGCCAACAGTAATATCACCTACTTACAACTATTGGACATTTATTATAGTTAGAGTACATACATTATATGTGTTATAACTATATGTATTTTAGCTGTTATAACACCACAATCTATCTATCTATCTATCTATCTATCTATCTATCTATCTATCTATCTATAGTTGCACTTTATAATAAGTGTTCACTAGTAATGTATTTGCTAACATGAACAATCCATGAAGTACTGCACTAATAATGGCTAGTAAACAGGTAGCAGCTGCATTAATTAATGTTGTATTCACATTAAATGTAAACTAACAATCCTTAGCTAATGTATGTATCATTAGACACACTAAATACTACATTACTAATGGTTAGGTAATGTTAAATAAACAAATTACAAGTGCAGCAATTCATAACTAAGACATAATTAGTTTATATCAGGTGCATTAAACACATTGAAAAAAATCAAAGTTTTATAGATTTGCTGAATAAAAGACCAAAGACTGCTATTTTTCTATCTATATCTAACACATCAATCTAGCATTCACTCTAATCACGCCATATTTGAGTCAATCAATTTAGATGCAGCACTTTTGAATACTTGTTTGTTGTGAATCCAACTGTATTCTCTATCACCTCTATATATTACTGTTGCCAGAAGAAAATCTCATATCTCCAAAATGATGAGGAAAAAACCTACTTTATTTTTAATGTAAGTCAATGGAACCAGACTTTTTTCCAAGTCATTTTGGGACCATTTCTTTTGGTCCATTCTTCATGAAATTTACACACAATGTAAAGGGTGACAGGCATTTTCAAATTATGTAAAGAACTGAAAAACAACAAAAATGGAGTTGTGATGTTTTCTTCCAACAGCTGCGATATACACAGTGGAATGGGGAATATTAATATTGTGGCAGAAAAAATACTTTTTTCCACATGATTCTAGCTAACACAATAGTCCTATAAGACCTTGGCTGAAATTCCTGTTTCCTGTCCTAACTGCAAGGATCAAAGTCTGCTGGAAGGTTGGTAGTTATTTCACATCTAATGCTATTAATTACACTCTACTGCTCAAAGCACTGAGGCTCCTCTGCACAATGTGCTTGGTGCGCTGGGGCTGTCGACATTAAAATAGAGCTGAAGGCCTTATCTATCTATCTATCTATCTATCTATCTATCTATCTATCTATCTATCTATCTATTTAATAGATCTATCTATCTATATAATTGATTATGTGTTCCAGCAAAAGAATAACTAACATATTGGGCAGGCTTTACCAGGAGAAACATTCATGCAGCTTTAGTTGCCTGAAATGTATGCGCAACTGCATTTCACTTGCATTCTATAATGTAAAGCTTCCTGCAATTCATCTGAAACTTGTTTGAAACTCATTGTTACAACAGTTATAACCATCTCAATTCTGAGAAACAAGGTTCATGAAACCTGAATTCGAATGCCAATAACCTACTACATAATAATGTCAGATTTTGATTGATTCATTTTAATGGACATATTATGGATAAGGAAACAGAACACATGTGTCAGGCTCCAGTCCTTGCAGGCCAAAATGCTGCAGACTTCAGCACTCTGCCTCATAAAACACACCTGATTCAGATCATCAGCTAATTAGCAAGGCGTCATGATCTGAATTCGGAACATTAGATGAGAGTAAATGCTAATCTCTGCAGCACTTTCAAGGACACTGGAAGGTCATCAGTTTGACATGCCTGAAATAGAACAAAGAATGGAAGATTGTCTCTTGGAATAACTTTACATATTTGCTCTTAACCAGTTAGATTAGCCAACTAATATTATTGCTAATGTTAACATGAGAAGTTGAATGGCTGCTTGTGCCAGCACTTGTTCTGCTTTGTTAGCCAGCTGAATCATGATCTCCTTAGCTAGGTTATTAATTTACTCCTCTTTTGATATAAAATGATACAATATGCAAATTTAGGTTAAATAGCACAACACATATGATCTTAAATAGACAGAATATACCAGTCTTGCTAATTGAAAAATCTAACTAAATGAAGAATCAAATGTTGCATGAAACTTGTAAGCTGCAACTAATTTTATGAAACCAGTTTTAGTGCTGTACTTATTAAGATCATTTATATTACGGATGCCTTTACTGAAGAAATGTGAACAATTACAAACTGATTTAAAGTCTGAAGTTACAGCTCCTTTGTTGTCCTGTCGTGGAGACTGCATATTTATGTTTAATACATAGAGTAAAACTCAAACAAGCACCCAACTTCACAACAAAGCCATCTGGTAACCGTTTACACAGTACTGCATTGTGTTGTTTGTATGTTATGTACACAAATAACTACATATGCATCGTTATCACAAACAAATAAGAATTAATTTCACAAAAGTCTTGTAGATTTTTGCACACAATCTATAATGGCTAATTCATTAGAAATGCATGATTGCACTGCATGATTGCGTGATTGTTTGGACTTAGTTTACATCACTAAACAATTCATTTTCCTCATTAGCTCAAGCTACATTACAGTGTTTAATTAAGCTAATTAAATCTTAGTGGCTGCTCTAGAGAGTGTAGTGATGGTAGAAGTGTGAAACAGAGTGAGAGAGAGAGAGAGAGAGAGAGAGGAGAGACTCCAAAGTTCTCATAATTACAAGAGTACCAGAAGGCGCCTTAACTCACAGTAATGTAATTGCATAAAAAGGTGGTGTAAAGTGACGGCTGCTTCCTTTAAATTTAATAAACACAGAAATAGAACAAAGATAGAATAATCCTCTAAAGAGCACCAGGCAGAACACACTCATTTGAACACATACAAGCACATGCACCCGCATCCATAGACACATATGGCTGGTTAAAGGACCCATGTCATGGAATTTTCTTTGCCTTTTTTGATATAAAGCATTTTAACATTTTAAAATGTCATTCATTCCCTTATCAATATGGTCCCTGTATGGAGACTAAGCTGCAAAACTAGCCTATTTTAAATACATGGGTGTGACATCCCTAAACGTTCAGCCTATAGCAGCCTATAGCTATCCTGCCTATTCGTGTTAAAGGGATAAGAAGCGTTGTTACTGTGGACAGTCTGCAGCAGAGTTATTAACAAATTATAAAATGGATAGTTCTGGTCCTAAAATCTGATTGACTGAGCCGCATTCGAAGCCGTTGTAAAATCCACAATATACACTCCTATGATCGCCTCGTATCAACTGAACTGTGTATTACTGCACCACAGCATGAAAAAAAAAAACCCTTGTGCTGTTAATAGAATAATCTTTGACTGATGAAGCAAGAAGCCATTTTTTGTTTAAACTGAGGGGGTGATGGCGACCTACGTTCTTAACTAGAGCTAGGCCGGTCAGCTAGCTAACAGGCTAAACAACTCCGTCATTAACATCCCAGACTTGAATTAAAGTACTTATGGTGTGATTAACTGTAAAATGTGCTTCAAATCTTTGTGTTTTGGTCAGTTGTACTGTCTAACCCCAAACGGCTCTGTATTCCCTAAATAGTGTGCTAGCTATGAAAGTTTAGAAATTCTAGCACCTACAGCCAAAAAGTGGATAATTTATCGAGTATGGATGTGGCCCAAATGACTGTTTTTTAGCTATGTTTTGCACCGTTGGGGTGCAGGATCTACTATTTAAAATCCTACATAGTGCACTATGTAGGGAGCAGGGAGCCATTTGAGATTCAGCACCAGCATGAGAAAAATGCGCTGCTGGATTGGTGCTAAATAAGACTCACAGTGGTAAATTGGGGAGCAAAAAGGACTTATAAAGCAAAAGTTTTTGCATTAAGCATTGCTGTGTTATGACTGCAGTATACAGCATCGGGCAACTGAACGTTCTCCTCATTCACCCGTCCATGGTTGTGTGGCAATGATACCACACTCTACAGGAACTACATTTCTTGGCGGAATGCTTGTTCATGTCGATTATTATTAATTATTTTCTGAAAAGTCATGTATTTTATCAGATTTTATGTTGGCTGGTGTTTGAAAGCAATAAGCCACTTGAGGCTGTGCGTTACTGCGTCACTCCTATTTTACATTAAAAGGTAAAAAACGTTTTTGTCTTCTCCTGTGAAGTTTTTTTGACAGTAATGATATACCAGTCTTTAAGGTGCAGAAACAAAAATGGCCTGTATAATACTTAGACAGAAAACCAAAGTTGGAAAATGTAATGTCATGTTATAATAAATTATTTTTGGAACTATAAACCATAAATGTCATAAGTGGACTTTGCAGGGTAAAATTTGCAAGAAAAATGTACAATTTTGTACAATTTTTGTACAAGAAAAATGTATAATTTTGGCTGTAGCATTGCACTGCATGATTAACTATCATGATTAGCAGCACATTAGCAGCTGTGTTAAGACAGTACATGTGCTGCACTTTCAGTATTACACTGCACTGTGTTCAGTAGGATTAGCAGTCATGTGGTCGGTGTTGCTCTCAATAATGGCTCTCTTTGACCCACATCACAACAATACAAAGACACACACTTTTGGGAGTATAAAAGAGAGAGACCCAGAGAGAGACCCAGAGAGAGAGAGAGAGAGAGTGAGAGAGAGAGAAAGAGAGAGAGAAAGAGAGAGAGAGAGAGAGAGAGAAAGAGAGACTTCCCTCAGGATGCAGCAATAGAACAAAGAGTTTGTTCCCTCAGTGCAGTGTACAGTACAGCACGCTCCACCATGCACACAAAGTGATTAGAAAGCACAATCTGAAAACAACTAGCTCAGCAAGCGTGTCTACTGAATAAGAAAAGGAGGCCATCTTCTCTCTCTCTCTCTCTCTCTCTCTCTCTCTCTCTCTCTCTCTCTCTCTTTCTCTCTGAGGTAAGGTGGATTTATACAGGGAGTTTGTAAAGCTGTGTGTGTGTATCTAATGAAGTTGGAGCACACAAGTGGGTCTGGCTGATATTTGAAAGTCTCACACTTTCCAGGTTTCTCCTTAAAATGATAAATGCTTACTTCCATCCTACAGTACGTGCAATTCATAACTAACAAGACAAAAACAGCAGTAATTACATCATAGCTGTAAGAAGAGCAATAAGAACTCAAAGTTTTTCACAGCCTCTTTGTTTTAAAATACACTTCCAGCTCCCTAGTATGCTTCTGTTACAGCTCCAGCTCTCTATTATACTTTCATTACAGCTTCAGCTCTCTATTATACTTTCATTACAGCTTCAGTTCTTTATTATACTTCCATTGCTGTTCTAGCTTTTTATTATATTTTTATGACAGTTCTAACTCTCTATTATACTTCTATTACAGTTCTAGCTCTCTATTAAACTGTTATACCAGTTCTACCTTTCTTTTATACTTTTGTTAGAGTTGTACAGCTCTCTTTTTTGTACAATTACAGTTCTAACTCTATAATACATCTATTACAAGTCTAATTCTTTATTTTACTTCAATCACAATGTAAGCTCTCCTTAATGTTTTTGTTAAAGTTTTTGTTTTTGTACTATTACAGTTCTAACTCACTATTACACTTCTATTACAGTTCTAACTCTCATTTATGCTTCAATTACAGTTTTATTTACTGTCAATTTATTTTTCTATTTCAGTTGTATCTCTGTTTTTCTTTTATTACACTTCTAACTCTCCATTATAATACTATTACAGTTTGAGCTCTCTATTATGCTTCTATTACAGTTTTAACTCTCAATTTCTATTCAAGTTGTAATTCTATTATAATTGTATTAGAAGTTAAGCTTTCTACTACAGCTCTAGCTCAATATTACACTTCTGTTGCAGTCCTAGCTTTGTGCTGTACTTCTATTATTGGTCTAGCTTTCTATTATACTATAATTACTGTTTCAATTCTTTAACATACTTCTGTTACAGTTTTAGCACTTTGATATCATTTATCACAGTTATATCTCTTCATTACACTTCTATTACGGTTAATTCTCTATTGGAATTCTCTTGCAGTTCTACCTCTCTAATACTTCTATTACAGTAGATCTCTATTTTTCTTTTTTTAGCTCTTTTTTATACTATTTCAGTTCTAGCTCTCTTTTCTACTTCTATTACAGTTCTAGCTCTTTGTTATTTCTATCCATCCATCATCTAAACCGCTTATCCTTCCGGGTCGCGGTGGGGAGCCTATCCCAGCTGTCATCGGGCAGAAGGCAGGATACACCCTGGACAGGTCGCCAGTCCATCGCAGGGCAGACAAACAGACATATACATCCACACACACACACTCACACCTAGGGATTTAGCATGTCCAATTGGCCTGACTGCATGTTTTTGGACTGTGGGAGGAAACCGGAGTACCCGGAGGAAACCCACGCAGACACGGGGAGAACATGCAAACTCCACACAGAAACGACCCTGGTCACCCGGCCGGGAATCGAACCCAGGCCCTTCTTGCTGTGAGGCGACAGCGCTACCCACTGCGCCACCGTGCTGCCCTTTGCTATTTCTATTACTTTCTAATTCTATTTTCTTTCTATTATACCTTTAGCTCTCTGTTTTACCTCTATTACAGTTCTAACTCACTACTATTCCTCTATCATAGTTTTATTATTTTACTATTAAAGTTTGGCTCTCTATTATACTTCAATTAAAGATCTAGCGCTCTGTATTACTTACAGTGTTAACTCTCTGTAATCTCTATTATACCTCACAATGCTGAGGAAATTTCCTGCATGATAAACAACTACAGTAGAATTATTTTTACTTACTTGACAAATATAATGGAGAAACCCCTAATAATAAATATACATATAACCACACATATAATCACACCGATATCTATTGAAAACAAAATATTTCTGGAACATAAAATATTTGTAATTATCTCAGTTGAAATTTGGCTTAGGGAACTAATGACTTTGACCGAAATGGATGCCTATTTGCCTTTTGTGGCACTATTGTGTACATCAGTCATTTTTCTCCAAAGAGTCCACTCTGACTTTTCACTGTAACGTAGTGAGCAGTGAGTAGTACCAGTGCCAGCCTACATGTAATCCCGAATATGTAATCTGATTATAAAAGTCAAGTACTTGTAATCGGAGTAGGATATCTTTGAAAATACACATAATCAGATTACATGAAGGATTATTTTTTTTATTTTTGAACAGATGACCTCACTGTAGAAAATCACTCTACTAATTCTTTAGTTGTGTCTATAGTTGTGTCTCTATTGTTGATAATAGTTACATGTGCTTTTGACAGCAAGAAGGGCAACTTTTAAGGAGGCACATGAGAAATATGTAGGATCAGAAGAAATTTAAAGTAATCTGAAAGTAAGCAGATGAGATTCTTTTTTAAGAATACAACAAGAAAAATGTCATCTACAATATGCAAAAGATTATGCAAAAGTTTACCTAAGTAATGTAAAACATCATGTTCCAGCTCTGGTACACTCCATTGTCTTTTGTCTCCACTGAAGCCTACAGGGCTGACACATATCAGCAGATATTGATGTGGGTCATGGCACCAATCTAACAGACATGGTCATGCCTGACACATTATAACACAGCTCTCTATGAAGTGACCTGAGTGTCTCCTGGGCAGAGTGTAATAGCACTATTATCTCAGGCTGTCACAGCAGTAGCCTCACCTGTAGGCACTCTGCCCTAGGCCTGCTTCACATGAAATACACATACATATGTTTGTGTGTGTGTGTGTGTGTGTGTGTGTGTGTGTGTGTTATTGGTGAAAGGGGGCTAAAAAAAGTATACAGAGAAACAGATGGACTACAAACCTATCAGTGTGTGTTTGCTTTCATATAAGAAATGCTGGAATGGAATGATTTGAGTTGATGGACATTCACTAAAAGCTCATTGCTGGGGAAAGAGAGAGCAAGAGAGAGAGAGAGAGAGAGAGAGAGAGAGAGAGAGAGAGAGAGAGAGAATGCAGGAGAGACTCTCAGGTCCAGTATTCCAAAACTCTCCAGCATTACTGAATCTATAATCACTTCATCGATCTTGCTGTAGAAAAACTGCAGGTGTCCCACAATCCTCTAGGGTCCTCACTGTGTGATCTCAATGTGTAATAAAGACTCAGCAAAATGTACATCTGAGTGTGTGTGTGTGGAGGAGTCATGCTGTGCACACAGTCGGATTTGGAGGTGTGATGTGTGAAAGCTACTGTTTCAGCCTCCGCCTGCTTCTATATACTGGTATCAAAGGGCAAAGTGAACACAGCTCAGAAAGTCACACACACACACACACACCACACACACACACACACACACACACATAAATACATGTTCATCGTGCTGTGCAAAAGTTTCAAACAGCCAAGAAAACCATTTAAAACTTCATTTTAAAGTAAGTGTGTTTTTGCTTGTAAAAACATTATGCAACATTAGAATACATACAAATAGACACCCATATAATGAAAAGTAAAACTTTTTAAAATCTAATTTGTGTCCTAACGAAACACTTCAGCCAAACTCCCCATGCCTACAGCTGTGCTACACATTGTAACAAATCCATGCAAGTGAAAACATGTTGAATCTGGTCAAAATATCATTTTTTTCTAAAAAACACACATTCTTTATATTCAAAATTCAATTAACTCAAAATTTTAAGGTAGCCCAAACACTAACCTTTTTAATAAAAAAAAAAAAATCCAGTGCAGCAAGAACGTTAGAAATTGGAACGATTCGTCAGAAACCAGACGCAAAGGGCAAAAGGTGTTTTAATAGGGCTAGGCAGATGCGTGGTCAAAGGGCAGGCGTGGGTCAAATCCAAAAGACAAACCAAAAACAAAGCGGTGATCATATCACCGAGCAGACAAAGTCAAAATGGGGCAAGGCAAAAACACTGATCAGTCAAAAGTCAAAGTCAAAAAACAGGCAAAGGTCCAAAAACACTGATCAGCAAACACAGGCAACAGTACAAAAGGCAAAGTCAAAGAACGAAATAATGGTCATAAACGTACATCAAACAACACTTGGAAAAAACGGTCAGTATGTTTGTGGAGAAGCAATACCTCGCAAAGAGCTAAACTAAAGCCCGGGCTTAAAAGCTAATCTGACTAAGTCATATGATCCTAAACACAGGTGCAAACATTTAGTATCCAGGTGAGCACGACCTCTGATAGGAGCGTGTGATCTCATCAGAGGTCATGTGATTCCCCACAGTATTGTGGGTAATGAAGTCCGTTGAGTCGGAGGGAAGTTGCGTCGTCACGTGATCCTCCTGAGGGTTCTGGGAAATGAAGTCCAAGTTGTCTTGTGACATGGGTCGATGCATGACAGAAATAAGCATTTCAAACAACTCACCCTCAAAAATCCACCCACAATCAGTGGTAGATTTTCAAGAGTCCCATCTTCAGGTGACATCAGCAAGGGGTTTCCTAGTCTTTAGAGACTACTGTGGCACCACTGGGATGCAAGTAAGCATGTTTACAATAGATGTAGCCCTGGTCACGCTTTTCATTTTGGCTGGAGTATCCCTTTAATTCCTTTAAAACACTTATTACATGCTAAGGCTTGTCATTCAGTAACTACACATGCTTCAGTGCAAACTGGTTGAGCTATTCTTAGGGTAAATAAGCGCATAATACAACACTGGCCTTTTAAGGGTTAGCCATTTCTGTCACTGTTTTTGTGATCTAATAACTGCTCACTGCCCACACAAGTAAACCATTAAAGATGTCACACTTTATTTTGATGGTTTTCTATAAAGTACATATAAATGCTCAATTTATTAATAATCAATCTTGTAAATCTTGATTTTGAAATGTGCTAGAGTTAGCATCAGGTTTTAGGTTTGGGTTTAGGTTCTGGTTAAAGTTAAGTGTGAGTTTAGGATGAGACTGAATACATGTATTTTACATTCAACATAAACTTCAGTTGCATTTAACAAACATTTGGTTGAGTATCAGGGAAGGACAAAAATGGTCCTCTATGGAGTGGCATCACAGGTGCACCATGAGACAATGCTGAAGGCTTTACCTAATAGAATAGTCTCAAAGTGTGAAACTTCATTTTTTCAGTCTGTGCTGAAAAAATGAAATTCTTCACACACATCTGCCTCAGTCAACAGCACTCATTCTATTTCACTGAGCTAAACGCCTCTAAAAACTTACCCAACACTCTTCTCCTGATACTAAAGCACAGAGACAGGATCTAGCTGTCTGACGATATCAGGGACAGAGGAAGCAGCACCTTAGTTAGCATCTCAGTCACAAATGTCAAACACAGATGATTCATTATGATTCATCCAAGATGCCAGAAAATGTTGTAGTGACGTACAAAAGGAGAGGAGACTTGTGTCTGATACTCATAATGCATAATGCATTTTTATTTCCATCAGCAGCACTTTCAACCAGCAGAACTCAGTCTGAGGGAGGGCATGGCATACTGAGTCTGTTTCAGTGACTTTGTTAACCTTTTCTAGATCACTGTACCAGTGCTGGAAGTCTTCTGTAGAAGCATTCACTTCCGGTATATCGCAGCTTGAAATCTCAGGATTCAGTTCCTGCAGACCATTTTATGATGTCATTCACAGCAGTAATGATCATCTCATTTGCAACATAAGCACTGGATGAGCGGTGTTGACTAAATAGTAATTTATTTTAAATGCCTTGCTCCACAGAGACATCATTATTCAAAAAAATAACATGGCAAAAGTCAGAGAGTTTAGAAATCTGTAAGTCAGGCAAATAAACTCCTCCATTCTAGCCTCAGTTACTATGTGTCAGTTATTCTTACCATAATTCTGATGGTTAGGAAAAAAAACCTGAGAGTTGTATTTTCCAATGAGACCAAGATAATGACTGTAGCCCAAAGTGTGTGAGAACAGTGCTGCTTTTACTTTGGGTATGCCATTTCCCATTTCAGGCAAAAATGGGGCCACAGTTCAAAGGTTAAGCATTTTCAATCATATCTCTATTTATCACATCTGTCACATGCTTTTGATCACAATGGAAGAATCTTTGCATTTCCCTGAACACAGAAAAGGAATGAAAACCTGCTTACATGAAATGTAATTGTCTAAGCTATTGGGCAGTTGCTGAATTCCATCAGTAAATGCTTTGCAAAACAAGTATTACCTCTTCTATAAATTCATTAGTCAAGGCATTCATGAAAGTTTTCACCCAAAAGCTGAAAGTCCCCGAGGTAGGAATCTGTGATGTGGTGTGGCTGGAATACTCACAGGTTTTTGTCTTATTGTGCATGTATGCTGGGAAACCTTGGAGAAAGCAATAGCAATTGAGACTACTTTTTAAATGTGCAGCTCCATTCTTACAAACATCAATGGGGAACCTTCACATACTTCTAGACTTTCATGAGGGCCTAATGATTTCTAAAAACATATCTGTAATTTTTAGTTCATGTTTATTTAGTATAATCATCATGTATTGATATATACGATGCCTTCTGGAATCCTCAATACATCACTGACTGTGAGTAGGAGTGGTGGCCTGATCAATACATTTGAATCAGTTGTTCGAAATGTCCATGTTTAATCTAGATTAGCCAAAATATGTTCACATGAATCACTGTTAGCTTAGCACTAACTTCAATCCCATAGGGGTGCCAGCAGAAATGAGCATTATAGCACAGGTGTTATAAACTTTTGGCACTCTCTGCATTGTTAAGGGCATAATGGTTGCAGTTTTGAATTCACATTATAGAGTCACATATTTTACATTTTTATTCATGGAATTCAGCACTTCTATATTATAAGGGAGTTTTGAGGCAACGGCTTTTCTGTTCTTTTATAAGCACAAGAAAACACAGCAAAATTGTTGTCCATGGTAATTGATGGTTGCGAGACGGCAGCAGGAGTTAGAGATTAGGTTGAAAAATGCTTGAGTTGTACTTTAATGTTGGAGGAGCCAGCTGAGAGTAGACTCTGTGCTTGTGTGCTCATGAAAAAGAGGGAGAAAAACAGAGAGGTGGGGGAACAAGTTGTTAATATTCTACATAGACCCTAAGGAGAGAGGTCTGCGCTGAATGCTGCAAAGGGAATAGCAAAGCTGTATTTCTGTTCAGCCAGCTGAACCGAGACCTGTGTTACTCAATAATTTATGATGGTTAAAGATGAGACTGTAGATTACAGCTTGTAACTCGATTGCCAGAGTGCAGATTGTGGCAGGTTTTGTCCTTTACACTCTGGTATTTCCATGTACTCAGTAGTAGCTTGCAAGGCCAAGTTTCAGATGGAATAGAGACTGTACTGTTTTTAATGGCCCCACTGTGGTTTATGTCAAAATACATTGTTACAGGCTTCTGATTGGTCAGGAGACTTATCAAATCATTGATACCATTGTGTAAGAGTATTCAGCAACTGTAACTGGTTAATCATGGCATCTCATCCAATCGAAGAAGTTCCTGCCAGAACTATCTATCTATCTATCTATCTATCTATCTATCTATCTATCTATCTATGAATAGTTGCACTTTATAATAAGTGTTGACTAGTAATGTATTTGCTAACATGAACAATCCATGAAGTACTGCACTAATAATGGCTAGTAAACAGGTAGCAGCTGCATTAATTAATGTTGTATTCACATTAAATGTAAACTAACAATCCTTAGCTAATGTATTTATCATTAGACGCACTAAATACTACATTACTAATGGTTAGGTAATGTTAAATAAACAAATTACAAGTGCAGTAATTCATAACTAAGACTAATTAGTTTATATCAGGTGCATTAAACACATCGAAAAAATCAGAGTAATATAGATTTGCTGAATAAAAGACCAAAGACTGCTATTTTTTTTATCTATATCTAACAATCTAGCATTCACTCTAATCACGCCATATTTGAGTCAATCAATTTAGATGCAGCACTTTTGGATACTTGTTTGTTGTGAATCCAACTGTATTCTCTATCACCTCTATATATTACCGTTGCCAGAAGAAAATCTCGTACCTCAAAAATGATAAGGAAAAAACCTACTTTATTTTTAATGTAAGTCAATGGAACCAGACTTTTTTCCAAGTCATTTTGGGCCATTTCTTTTGGTCCATTCTTCATGAAATTTACACACAATGTAAAGGGTGACAGGCATTTTCAAATTATGTAAAGAACTGAAAAACAACAAAAATGGGGATGTGATGTTTTCTTCCAACAGCTGCGATATACACAGTGGAATGGGGAATATTAATATTGTGGCAGAAAAAATACTTTTTTCCACATGATTCTAGCAAACACAATAGTCCTATAAGACCTTGGCTGAAATTCCTGTTTCCTGTCCTAACTGCAAGGATCAAAGTCTGCTGGAAGGTTGGTAGTTATTTCACATCTAATGCTATTAATTACACTCTACTGCTCAAAGCACTGAGGCTCCTCTGCACAATGTGCTTGGTGCGCTGGGGCTGTCGACATTAAAATAGAACTGAAGGCCGATACTATAGGGGCTAGCCTAGCTGTTTGTTCCCATTACTTTAAATGGCCTGCCTCAGTATGTGAAACAAAAGAACTGATGTGCCAGTGTTATTTTAAAATTCAGAGATTTTTATGAATTGTTGTGAAGGCCATGCACCACTACAATATGAAAAATGTGTAGACCACAAAATGCTAAATTTGCATTAGAATTTATAGAAGTAGTCAAAAATAAACCTTTCCATGGAAGGGTTTCCTTATTTTTATTATTTTCTACATTTTAGAATGGTAGCGAAGAGATCAACAGTGGGCAAGAACACATATGGAATTGTGTAGTAATAAAAACGTGCTAAAAAAATCAAAACTATATTCAGTAATGAGAAAAAGACCAGCCTTTCACTTATTTAATTCCCAGTATTTTGAGATCACTATTTACCTTTATTATAGCTTTTATTCTTTTTGGGAGACTTGCTTTCTGTTTCTCAAAGAAATCTGCACTATATTTTTTCACACTTCCAAAGTTCAGTTTCAGTCTTTTCTGCTTCAATCCAAAGAGCCTGAATGACAAATTTAGGTCTATTGGCCAATAAAACCTTACCCCACCTGGCAGACGTCCAGTTTCAGTGGTGTAGTGTAGATTTTCTTCTTATTTGTCTGGTTTTTTTTTTTCAGGAACACCATCTTGATAGCTACACATCCTTTCAGACCCATAGCATTGAGTTATCTTCTCACAGTAGAAGGATGGACAGAAACACCTGTAGATTTTTTCAGATCTGAAGTAATGTGGAACTTGATTTTCTCCTCTCTCTCAAAGGTTTAAGCTTTGAGTAATGTTTATCTGATGGTGATGGTTTTAGTGGTCAACAGGTCTTGCATGCTCTCATTCTCTCTATATCTTGTAAAATTCTCCAATGGATTTTTCTAGGTTAGCTGTTCCACCATGCTAGAGCAGCTGCCTTTTAGTGGATGATGCACAGAAATAGAAGCAGTACTGTGCCAGAACAGACAGCTAAGGCCTTACAAGAGCGTTCAGTCCCAAAAGAGTTTTATAGCACCAATGGCGTGTTCAGATGCAGACAAAAAGAACTGTATACAGGGAACAAAGTTTAAATGTACTGTATTAAATAATGAGAGATGCTGTAGGTAGAATGCTCGTTCTGAAAGGACATCAATGGGGAAACCGGTGGTTTATTGTCTATAGCAGTAGCATTTCACTGATAGAGGTTTGCAGGTCAGCAAGGAATATTATTATTTTATTTTGTTTTAGTAGATATCAGTGAGGAGACTGGGAGTTTTGTTAACATTTGACCAGTAGATGTATGCAGGTAATACAGGTCATACTAGTTATTTTATTGTTTTTAAGTCAGTGGTTTTGTTATTGTTTTATTTATTTGTTTAAGAAAGCAGGCTATAACCTGTACCCTGAGCCTCAGACCCTGTCTGCTGAGAGAGAGAGAGAGAGTGAGAGAGAGAGAGAGAGAGAGAGAGAGAGAGAGATGTAATCGATTGGCTGTGTCTTGCAGTAGTAGATGATGGAGTTTGTAAGAGAGGTCAAAGGCAGCTGTGCATTCTTCTGTTTAATCAGCTGTGCTGCTGCTCTCTCTCTCTATCTGTGTCCTCTCTCGCTCCCTCTCTCTCCAATGCAGCACTTATTGATCCATTCTCTCCAACACTTTTCCATTTTCCTAGGGCACATACAGACACACTCAGGTGCAGAGGCAGAGATTCCATTGAAAATGTGGAATTAAGCTTAAAGGAAAAGTCATGTGAGCATATGTTGACCATAGGTGACATTGTTGCTTTTGACCTGCTTACAGTCCAGCCACTGTTCATCAGTTACAAACAAGTGAAAATGCTGACTGACCAACAGCAGCTCAGGCACAAGAGTAACTTAAGTGTTCAAGACTCAGAAAATTCAGTGTCAGCTGTAACTGAATGGAGTGAATTTGATTCTGTTGCAGTTTGCTGATATAAAATAATCTAATTTGAATTGGGCTCCATTGTGCCCAAACCAGAAGAGCCAATGCCAGCTCTGTATAACAAAGTATTATTGCTGTCTTAATAAAACTTAGTATCTTTGAAATGGTAATGTCATAGGAGACAGGAAAAAGCTGACTATTAAGTACATTAACATAACAAGATTTTAGTCTAGTTTTGGATAATTTATATTGATGCATTCATCATGATATAATAGAAGGGTAGCTGGAGTCTCACATGGTGTAAAAACAAAACAAAACAAGGTGATGTTATTTTGCATGGTCCTTTTTAGATGAAACAAACACTCAACAGACTCTCAGTAACATGTCATATGAGGGTAAGGATTAAATTTGGGGTTGAGGATAAGGTTAGGGTTAGAATTAGGGCCAGGGTTAGGGTTAGGATTAGGGCCAGGGTTAGGGTTAGGATTAGGTTTGGGTCGCAAAATTTGGAAATAAAAACAAAGAAACTGCTTTTGTTCTCAGAAAAGTGAACTGACCACTCTAGAGTCCAGACCTTAACGTTACTTAACATATCTGTTATTACTTGAACAATGAGAGGCTGAAAATACAACCAATTTCTAAGAGTGAACTTTGGTGTTGTAGAAACATATCCCTGCAGATTTGACAACTTGAAAGCAAGTCTGCTGAGGATAATGGAAGATTTCAGAAAAGCAAGGAGTGAAAACACTACATACTAAAAAAGTGGCATTGTATTTAGCTTTTGATCATCATTATCGTTAACCGCTTAGTCCAGATAGGGTCGCGGTAGCAGTTGGGAGAGCAGAGAATCCCAGATGACCCTGTCCCCCGCAACTTCCTCCAGCCTCATTCCCGGGGACCCCAAGCCACTCCCAGGCCAACTTGGAGATATAATCCCTCCAGCGGGTCCTAGGACGACCGCGGGGTCTTATTCCGCTAGGCCGTGCCTGGTACACCCCCACCGGGAGGCGTCCAGGGGGCATCCGGATCAGATGCCTGAACCACCTCAGCTGGCTCCTCTCAATGCGGAGGAGTAGCGGCTCTACTCCGAGCTCCTCCCGGATGGCCGAGCTCCTCACCCTATCAAATAGAGTGTAGCCCGCCACCCTGCGAAGAAAGCTCATTTCCGCCGCTTGTATTCGCGGCCTCATTCTTTCGGTCATTACCCACAGCTCATGACCATAGGTGAGGGTCGGGATGTAGACCGATCGGTAAACAGAGAGCTTCGCCTTACGGCTCAGCTCCCTCTTCACTACTGCAGTCCGGTACAGCGACCGCATTACTGCTGCCGCTTGTCCCAGCCTGCGGTCGATCTCACGATCCTTCTTCCCATCACTCGTGAACAAGACCCCGAGATACTTAAACTCCTCCACCTGGGGCAAGTCCTTTCCCCTTACCTGGAGTGGGCATACCATCCTTTTCCGGGCTAAGACCATGGACTCAGACTCCCGGAAAAGGATGGCAGGTTTTGATGCTTCTGGATAATTTTATGTTCAATGTGTTTTCTGCTTTTTCTTCTCAACTTGAATAAATGAACAATTGTACTTACTGACTGTTTACTAGAAATTAAACCAATGAAGGGTGATGTCTGACATTTTCTACTGTACTGTATGTGTGTGTTGTGTAATGCTAAGTATAATTGTGTGTAGTTGTTGTTCTCGACTGCCCAAGAATAGCTAAGCTGTTGTGTAAAACACCTTCCCACCAACAAGAACAACAGGACCAAATAAGGTTTAAATTGATGTGTGTGCACATACACACACACACACACACACACACACACACACACACACACACACACACACACACACACCTTCGCCTGCAGTGTATCCCACAGGTAAGTAGTGGAGAATAACATTGTCTGACATGGTTGTGGTAATTAATGATGAATGAACTCCTGCATCACTTACAAATGATGCCTGATCTCAGAGGAGAGAGGCTGCTTTGACTAACAAACACCCAATTCATTATCCTCCCCCCTTCCTCCCTCCCTCCCTTCTCTCTCTCCCTCTCTATCTCTTACCCACTTCTTTCTCTGTCTAGTCCTGTGGAATCATCCCCACTGGTGAAAATGACTCCCAAGGCACTCTTCACCTTTCTACAAATGAGAAGTTACTATTTTAACCAGCTCCACAAGCCTGTAGTAAAGCACTGGAGAGAATACTAGCACTGTGCTTCTATACTAATTTAAAATTCACTAAAGGTTCATGAAAAGAGAACTTAACATAAGTTTATTAAATAGGGGAAAACTGAGGTGCCTGGTTTGGTTCGTCATAATCTCTTTTAAACTATTACTGCATCTTAATTTATTGCATCTTTCTTTAGTAATGAGAATACAGAGTTCTGTGTCACCACTGATTGAAAGAACTGTCAGTTAACCTTTCAACAGAGTCAAGCATGCAAAAATATATTTGTGGCTTAAACTTAAAAAAGTAAAGATCATGAAACAGAGTTATATATTTATTATACAACCCAGCTCAGATTAGGTAGACGTTCTTTAGTGTGTATTTAGTGTTTAGTATGCACTACATAACATACAATGGATTTAAATCTACAGTTAATATGATAATACTTCAGTGGAGGGAAACATTATAATGCCCTTGTAATTCTCTTATTAGGCCACTTCAAGCCAGTAGCTAGTAATTAACTGGCTGTTCATTACTACTTTATTAAACAGTAAAAAAGTCACAACCCCTTAAATGGGCCCAAAGTTTTATGACACACTTCTATAGCCTAAGAATAGCTCAACCATTTTCCATTGAGGTCCCTGTAATTACAAAATAATAAACGTTAGTATGTAATAAGCCTGAGGTTTTAAGGTGTAAAGCAATTTTAGAGATTTTTTTCATATGTCGTAATGCCTCATCATCAATTTCTATACGAACCCAATTCCAAAAAAGATGGGACAGCATATGAAATGCTAATAAAAACACAAAGCAGTGATTAGTAAATTCCTTTTTTGACCTGTATCAAATTGAAAACTGTACAAAACACAATGTTCCACCTTATGAAATTCGTTGTTTTGCGAAAATATGCTCTTCCATAATTGAATGCCTGCAATGCATTCCAAAAAGGTTGGGACAGGAGCATATTTATGTCTGTGTAACATTTCCTTTTCTTTAAAAAACCTTTAATAATCCACAAAAGACATAAACTGATCCAGTTTTGAAAGAGGATTTTGAAAGAGGGCCTTTGTTGTCATATTTTGAGCTTAATAATTTTCCACAATTTCATTAGGAGACGGTTCTGTCTCCTAACATGCTGTTTTTTAATACAGCGCTCCTTGCTCTTAAAGGACTAGGCCTTTCCTGATGTTTCTGTCATATCAAGCATGATTGCACACCTGTTTAAGAAGTTTTTTTGAAAATTTTACATTTCTAGGCTTAAACTACCCCTGTCATATCTTTTTTGGAGGTTTTAGTTTTAGAAATAACACACATTTACAAAAAAATACATTAAATGTGTTGTCTTTTTATAGTTTTTATTCAAAAGGTACATTTATAAATTACTACTTTGTTTTTATTTGCATTTTACTAACTGTCCCAAGTCTTTTGGAATTGGCTTTGTACATCATAAGCATAACTTTGTGTTTCATAAGGCCTAATAAAGCATTACAATTACATTACAAAATGTTGTGAAAATACACAAATAAAAGAAATAAATTCACTGTAATAACTGCATAATAAAGCAGTAGTGAAAGCCAGTTAGTTATTAGGTTCTGGCTTAAAAGGGCACATTACAAAAAATGTTGTGCAAAAAGTAATAATAGAAAAAGCACAAATTAAAGTGCTCTGGAAAATGATGAATTTACTCTAGTTATGACTTGATATAGTAGTAATGAGCAGCCAGTAAATTCAATAGCCATTGGCTTAATAGGGCTTAATAATGAATTATAATGCCCTCCTTCTACTGAATGTTACTAATGCTTTAAATAAAAACAAATTATGTACAGTGCCCTTAAACATCCCAAGGAGCACTAGCATTGCTAGAAAACAATTCCCAAGTTTCTTAATCATTTGTAGCAGCTTTGATCAACAGGTTAAATAGTGCATTATAACATTATCAATGTAAATTCATAAATGCTATAATGATTATATCTGAAAATGCCTGACAAATACACAGCCAGACCACTGAAAACATAAACATGACATCAAATTAAGCTAATAGATTACAGACTATTTAAAACAACATCAATTATTGATAAGAATCTTTTTTCCTGTCAAATAAGGATGTGGTAGAGGTGTACTCACATAAAAATAGTGTGCAGATCGCTACCTTAGAACATATTTCTCAGTGGCTCATCATTCCTGCAGTTTTGGGAAAGGAAAGGATGCCCTAAAAATAAAAGATCACAAAGATGTTTGTGAAATGAACAAGAAATTCTAGGTGAAGAGAGCCTGTTTGTGTGATTCGGTCCATTACACTTTAAGAATGAGAGTGACTCAGTGACTAAAACTACACCAGATGGAACAAGCACCCAGGATTCCTACATGCAGAATTTTGTACAATGATCCTGAAAATTTAAAGGGAAACCTAGAGCAGGTGAACCCAAGCAAGGAGAAAATGTGTGAGCAATCACAAGAGACAGATAAAAAAGCGTCACAAAAGGGAGAGAACAAAGCTCATAAATAAATGGAAGATTTTAAGAACACTGAAAAGAGAAAAATCCATCTGAATCCAATGAGCCATGGATAACTCAGTAGGCCAGTGGAACCTTGACAAAAAGGGGCAAGATGCTAACTCCAGCAACTGAGCATAACAACTAAAAAGCAAAGTGAAGGCAGACAAGTAACAGAAACAGTTTGGGGGCCTCCAATAGCTCTGAAGGAATTCAATCTATGAAAGATAAGGAAAGTGAGAATAAGAAGACAGATAAGGGAGGCAGACTCTTATTTCTCCACAGTTGGCAACTTCAGCAAAAATATAATTCAGCAAAACTTTGCAATGATCCCCATCCATCGCAGCAGAGAGGATTTATACAGACTTCGATGGCAGCCAGTGACAGTTAGAAATGGATACATATTACTGTTGAGAGAGGCGGGGTTTCAGCAACGTCGCTATCAGGTATCAGAAGATGACAAGTGAAACTGCCAGAAAGAAATTCAACAGCTAAGCTGTTAAGACTTCTCAGAGTGTTAAGACTTCTCAGCATGATAAAGGAATCAAAGCACAGCAAAAGTCATATAGTCCTGTTTGATATATAATCACTTTATTATCTTAGAGAAGTAAAAATTTGTACATACCAAAGAGAACTAGAGATATTATTTCAGAGGCTGTTGGTAGTTTATCAATGGTCACTGACATGAACACTTTAATTATAGGAAATAAAAAAACATGTAGAGTTTGAAAGCAGCTCCATTTAGATCTCAACACAATGCATGTCGTTGATGTCCAAAGAAAAACAAGTATCTCCATAATAGTAACTTCACAGGAGAGGGCAAAAACGCTCTTATCGTTTGATGTAAGATAATGTAAAGAGAATTTGTTCCAAATGGTTTTAGAGCATTTCTATTGGTCCATTCATCATGAAAATCATACAGTGTAAAGGACAGCTCATGTGTTGAAATGACGTAGAAAAAGAAAAATCAACAAAAATGGAGATACATGTTTTCTTTGGACAGTGATGATATAGTACTGTGCAGAAGTCAGAGACCATCTTTTAATTTATTTAATCTTTTTATAAAGGCCATTAAGTACATGTTCTTCATTTTCAATGTCAGAAAAAAGTAGAAAATGTATATTTAACAGACAATTATATAATTAAACATAATACCATTTTTTTTTTCAGAATTTAGTGTATCCACATTTTGCCTTTATTACAGCTTCCATTCCTTTCTGGAGACTTGCTTTTAGTTTTCCAAAGAAAGGATATTTTTCAATGCTTCCAAAGTCTTTTTCTGCTTCTCATGATCCAATCCCAAGTGCATGGCATAATGTTGAGGCCTGGGCTCTGGGGTGAGCAGTCAATCATTCTGAGAACACCAGCAGCTCTTTTGCTTGATAAGTACATCTTGAGCTTCTCAGTTCCGGGTCATTATCTTGCTGTAAATTACTTTCTTCTCAATCAAATATATCCAGAAGGCATTTCATGATTTATTAAAATTTGTTTGTTTCATGATGCCTTCAGTGAAAAACAATTCACTGATTCCAGATGTTGTGCATTATCAGTGACTAACCCCTTCTGGGCCTGCACTGTAGTGCACGTGGCTAGGCCATGTGCTTTTGTTTATTTTTCCTTTCCAGTTGCACCATGGTTCCACCCACTCCTCCATGTCAAACATCTGCAGATCATTCTAGGACTTAAAAACGCTTTTATGTACCCCTTTGTTAGGTTTAGTTGTTTGTGAAGTCTTATTGTCTTATTGTGTGTTTTATTACATGAGTTTTTAGCCAGTTTCCAGTCTTTCTGGTCCTTGATTATGGATACATCTCTAATGATGCCTGTCTGTGTTTTGACCCCCTCCTGTTTTGATGATGAGAGCTGGATTACCCCAAACAAAGCTATTTCACACTTGCAACTGTCCCACATGCCTCCAACATTACATACATCCCAAAACTTGCACTGATCCTCCATCAGGCTTGACTGATTGTTATAGAAATGGCTTGAAGAGTCTTTGTGTCAGGCATCCCTCCAGCCATGAGTCTCAGGACTCCAGTTCCCAGAACCCTCTGGGTGAAGTCAATTTCACCAGGTTTCACCTGTCAGAGATCCAGTAAGTAAGTTTATAATCCCAGGTAAGTTTATAATCCCAGGCTGTAGACTAGGTTAGTTGTGAGGTATTGCTTCATTCATTGAGCTACTGAGCATTCTTGACTGTGTTCTCTTCTACTCTTTGTGTATCTGAGTCATTGTTTGTATTTTTGACTCTCACTTTTGCCTGTTCCCTTTATGGATTTTGTTTGCCTGGATTTATCTTTGTCATGTCTGTATAATGTTGGCTTGTTTTGGTTGAGACCTTGACCTGTTTTTTGACCTCAATTGTAGATTTTGGACAAACTAGTAAAGCCTCTTTTTCACAATTTATCTGCACACATCTGACTAAGTCTGACTTATTACAGTTTGATTTGTTTAGAAAACTGCCTTCTGTTGCTTCCAAAGATCTTAAATTTAGATTTATCAGTCTGTAAAACTGTTTTCGTAGGTGCTTGTGTGAAAGTGCCACTTTGAAGGCCAAAATCTTTGTTAGGAGGGAGTTAAAGTGGCAGTAGAGTGAAATAAAAAGTGGACAAATTAAATACTCATAGATTTGAAGCATTAAAAAATATAAATTTTTTACTTTTTTCTGGATGCTGAAAAAAATATCACATACTTAATAGCTGCTTTGACTGGAAATTAAACAAACAAAAGGGTGGTCTCTTAGCACTTACTTAAGCTTGTGAGGCCACTGGGTAGATTCAGTCTTACCAAGACCGATAGATTATAATTAGTGCAAAAACAGGGTCTTCAAAAGGACTTTCAGGCACACATACAGTATCAATAGCAACAAGAGCTGTAATCCAGTGTTCTTTCCTAAAACAACTGAAATGGAAATAATAGCAAAAATAATTTCAGTCCCCAAGATTGCGTGCAAGCATGGATTTACCTAAAGGCTCCAGCATTTTAATGAACTGAAAGCTCAGAGGATTATTAGCATCACTGCTTCTGTCTTCAACTTTCTTTGGTCCAGTGATTTGAGGAGTGATTATGGTAATAAAAGACAAATTAAGCACATAAAGTATAGGCTCTGGCCCTAAAAGTGACACACAAAAGAACGTATCGTTCCAGACGACTGGAATCAGGAGAAATTATGGGGCACCAGATTTCTAAAAAAGATTTTGCACATATTTAAAATGAAATTGCCCTGAGTTTAATATTACTAAATCCATGCAAATTAATACAGTGACAAAAGACTTAAACTGCAGAAAATCATACATATTTGTGAAGGTGTAAAGTGTCTGCCATCTCCTAACTCAAATTTATGTACAGACTAAACGTAGACTAAACTTTTGGGGCAAAAAATGTTCTGAATTTGTTAGAACTTGATATCTCTTTTGTTTTAATGAAACATGCACTCAAGCTGGCATGGAATCCATAAGTCAAGTTTGTGCAAAAGCCTCTGGTCAGTAGGTCAAATTCACCTGAGAGTCATCTAAATGTGTTTCAGTGGACGGAATTAAAAGAATGACCTTTTTGTGCCAAAGTCAATTTAACAAATTAGCTTCAATTTGAATAGTGACCAAGAAACAGCACAATAGTACTGTTATTTTGCCTTGTTTTTGACTGAGTTTTGACATTTACAGCCCAAACTGGAGGCTCAGCTTTAATAGGCATGGTTAATTACTGTTGTATAATGAGTTAGATGATAGATTAGATTATCTGCAATCTGCAGCTACTATACCAAGCCAATACTGGAATTGATCATAGCGTTACTGAGAAGCTACAACTGATAAAGGAGTGCATGTAGCTTTTCATTTCTCATCCTTTTTAGCATTTATCTCTACTATCTATTGTTAATGTATGATCAGTTGGTAGCAGTAGTAGTAGTAGCAGTTCAAGTAGTCAGTTTGTCAGCTCATAAAGTTGCCAGTGAAGAACTGAACAGGGTCTAACTATATGGGGTAGAGAGAGAGAGAGAGAGAGAGAGAGAGAGAGACAGAGAGAGAAAGACCCAGGGCAAATAACATGAAAGAGCAACAGGACATTGTATATTCCAGAAACTCCTCTCTTTGATTCAAGAGCAACATCCCCTGAGGAGAGAGAGTGTGTGTGTAAGAGAGAGAAAGCAAGCACAAGATAGAAGAAGAGTAGAGAGAGAGAGAGAGAGAGAGAGAGAGAGAGAGAGAGAGAGAGAGAGAGGGAGAGAGAGAGAGAGAGAGAAAGAGAGAGAGAATTCTCAGAGGGCTGCAGTGAGCATACTTAGCTTTCTGTTTAATAAAATGAAGTAGCAGCTCATGCATAAGGCTATGCGACTGCCACTCAAAATGAAGAATGTGGAATGGTTGTGGAATCTTCAAGTACACTAGATGCATTTTTTATTTTGAAACGTATCAGAAAATGATGAAATGTGAAGAATGCAGCCGTAGCTTATGAAGCTTCAAAAGTCCTCAGCATGAAATAGTGCCGAAGCTCTGAAGATCATTCCTTAAAGAAGTTATTAAGTGGACCATTTGACGATCATGCTTTGGAACAAAGGCTTAATGAATGGGGCTTACATTCAGGCTGTGAAATACAGAACCAAATAGCCTTTCCTAACATCACTGAAATGTTAGACCACCTTACAGTGGGGGGTTAGGGGTAATGTGTGTGATGCAATAGAAGAACCTCTTTTGCAGGTGTGCACAACTCCAGTCCTAGAGTGCCGGTGTCCAGCACAGTTTGATGATTTACCTACTAAGACACACCTGATTGCATTTTTCTGTTAATTAGCAGGTTTAGTGGGTGTGGTTAAGTAGGAAAACCTCCAAACTGTGCTGGACACTGGCCCTTCTCTATTGGGCCCTGCTCTATTGCTCCCCTAAAGAAATTTAGAGTTTAAACAACCTCCACGTCATGTAGGAAGAACCCTGAAATTGGTATTTATAAGAAGAAGCAACACCTTACATACTTAAATATTCTGCACTTCTAAGCAAAGAATGTCCGATCAAAGCTTTAAATTCTCTCTCTCTCTCTCTCTCTCTCTCTCTCTCTTCTCTCTCTCTCTTTAAAATGTAATTTGCTTGTGGGGGATGAATTAATATATTAATATGTAGTATTTTACAAGCCTGTTTCCAATAAATAATTGATGCATCACATAGTCTTGCTGAGAAAAGTATTGCTGAGAAAGATTTAGACATATTTAAAAAAAAAACTGTGAGATAAAAAAAAAAATCGATTAAAATAGAGGATCACTGAAATTAAAGTGTATGATGCGGTTTAGCTTACAGAGAGATGCATAAGGAGTTCATTGAGTTATATAGACATGTTTGCTTAGTTCTACTTTTTTCTAGTGATATTTGTTCAAAGCCTTTTTCTGAATGTAAGGATATGGGCCCTTTATGCTTTATTTACAGGAGAGTGTGAAACACTGGAGCGAGAGCAAAAAAATACCTGAACGCTCAGAATGTGCTAAAACAAAATCATTTCATTTTGTTTTCATTTCGAGAGCTTGATCCTATGAAAATGGGAGGATGGGAGACACCCCAGAATCATTTCTAAAGAGCGCTGGTCTCATTAAACATTTGCCGCTTTGTTGAGGACATATGTGCAAAATTCAGAAACAACCCTTCATTTAGGCCTATTTAACTCCCAGTGAAAACAGCTGTTAAGTAGACGTTCTGCTCAGTGAAATAATTTGTGAAACTGTGAATTTTTCAGGAGGTATTTCCAAGGAGATTAGATATAAAATCATCTACTTGCTTAAGGAAAGAGAAAGTCAAATGAAAGTAAAAGAAAAAAAACAGGAGTTTCCAACACTGGAGTTCAAAAAATAGTAAAAATTATGGAGAAAATAGGGCTCCTAATGACCATGCAAGAGCTAGTATACCACCAAAACTGACACCATCAGTTAAATAGTACTTCAAGCTTTCATCTTTGGAAGGCAGGAGATAATCAAACTCAACTTTAGCTTCAGATCTGAAAAAATCCACAGGTGTTTCTGTCTATCCTTCCACTGTGAGATGACAACTCAACACTATGAGTCTGAAAGGATGTGTAGCTGTCAAGAAAAGAAATAGACAACAATAAAGGAAATATGCAAATCAAACAAAGAACCTGCTGGTGTTTTTAGAACAATGGACTGACCACCCCAGAGACCCCAGATCATTGAATGTGTTTGGGTTTTCTTGGATCTAAAAAGACAGAAAATGCAACCAACTTCTAGAAATGAACTTTAAATATATAAAATAAAAACCTTCAGATTTTGTTGAAAGAATGAAAGCAAGACTGAAAGGAATAGAGAATGTAACAAAGGTAATGTGTGGGTACACTAAATGCTGAAAAATAGGTATTATATTCAATTATTGAGGCTTCTGTGTAATTTTTTGTTAAATACATCTTTCTGTCTTTTTTCCTGAGGCTGAAAATGACTTGTAGTTGAAGACTGTTTTGACAGGAAATTTAATAAATGAAGAGTGGCATACTGTAAGCACATGCATTATAGCTGAAAAACCTGAAAAATATATTTCTTTGTTTTTCAGGCAATTCCAGAAATTATTTATGCCATCTTTGGAAGTTTTTCCATGTAAATTCAACAGATATTAGCTTTATCGGTTTAGGATTATACAGTTTGTCTGTCTTATTCAAGTAGACAGGTTTTGTATAACTGGGAATAACTGCCCAGGGTCATTGCCAAGACTGCTGCAGAGTGGACACACTTGACCTTAAGAAGTTTGGCTACACACACTGCTATGGCAGAAGGCCAAACTACACTTGGCCATAGCTACTGGCCAGTGTGCTGTTCATTACATCTGAACTACACACTGCATCTGCACTCTACCTCAGGTGTCCTCTGTTACAGTTTTCCTAAACAGAACCCCCTCAGACCTACATCACACAGCCTTGAAGAGATTAACCAGGCTCTCTCAGTTTTGTCACTTTTCAACACCTTATCAACACCCGAAGTACCCAACAGAGAAATCCTCTCAACAAGACAATACTACTCTTCAAAAGCCCAAAGATGGTTGGGTCCTATCAGTTCCTCAGAAAAGACATCAAAAAATAATGAGACAAAATTGCAAAAGAACACATTGATTTCACATTTAAAGTAACTTACCGTGATTCTAATTTTCTTCCTCTTCTTCTTCTTCTTCTTCTTCTTCTTCTTCTTCTTCTCCTTCTTCTTCCTCCTCTAAAGAAATCCTGATGTAAATTAATGAAACTGTTTCACGTTCATGTACGCCTCCATATATGCTTCATCAACAAGTTTTTTCTTCTAATCTTCTGTGAATTAGAGAGAAGTGCATTATCCTTCCTTAAGTGCTGCCGTGTGATAAAACATCAAGAAACAAATGGACGTCTTACACTGCTTTACATAAGTGCGCTTTGCATAATGTATAACTTCACTTTATAGTACTAATTAGGATAAACACACTAACCTACATACATGCACATGCACATAAATGTGCATTCATGTACATGTATATGACAACTTTATAGGAGAAGGCAAAAGCATTCTTTATTTTCAATGTAAGTTCATGTAAAAAGGTTTTATTCCAAGCATTCTTGGAAAATTTCTATTGGTCAAATAAATAAATAAAATTTTCACAAATTGTAAAGCATAGTGGCTGTGCTCAAAGGATGTAAGAAAAATAAAAACCCAAAAAAGATTTTTTGTTTATTGATTTATTTTTGGCGGCACGGTGGCGCAGTGGGTAGCGCTGTCGCCTCACAGCAAGAATGGCCTGGGTTCGATTCCCGGCCAGGCGACCAGGTCATTTCTGTGTGGAGTTTGCCTGTTCTCCCCGTGTCTGCGTGGGTTTCCTCCGGGTACTCCGGTTTCCTCCCACAGTCCAAAAAAAAACATGCAGTCAGGCCAATTGGACATGCTGAATTGCCCCTAGGTGTGACTGTGTATGTCTGTCTGTCTGCCCTGCGATGGACTGGCAACCTGTCCAGGGTGTAGCCTGCCTTCCGCCCAATGACAGCTGGGATAGGCTCCAGCACCCCACCGCGACCCAGAAGGATAAGCGGTTTAGATGACGTGTGTGTGTGTGATTTATTTTTTGTACAGTGACAATTTATCTATCTATCTATCTATCTATCTATATATATATATATATATATATATATATATATATATATATATATATATATACATACATTGTTTTTCACTGTTATGATTGCATTTAAGGAAAATTGTTTAAAGTACTGTACATGGAAAACAATATGGTCATGGCTTCATTATATTTCAAGGTGGATTGTATTCAATTCTGACATGAATTTAGCATTTTGTCTTTAAAATGCAAATCCTTATGCGTTGTTATGCAATAAAGAGGTCGAGTCATCAAAACAATGTCATAGAGTTATTGTTTTTCATTTTGTCACGTATTCTGCATATAACTATGGAAACGTAATGTAATGTGTGCATTGCATGTCATGTTTTTCCACTTGCAGTGATTGCTTTTCAATTTAGCATGAATTCCACTCCATAAACAATACCTAAAAGAACTGACTGTCATTAATCATGTGGAACTCTTTTCTTATGTTTGCGCATTTTCTGCTCACCCAGTCAACTTTTTAAATGAATGTTTTTAGAGACACTATTTTTTTGGATTTTTGGTACTGGAGCCCATAGATCATAGTTATAGGCCACTGGTCAATAGGGAATATAAAATTTGAAAACTGCTTGTTATAGTGTTGTCTGCATGTAAATTGTCTGTTATGTTGCTTTTAGCTTATAACATAAGGACAGAGATGGTAATTAAAAGTTGCATATCGCTGCTGTCAGAACAAAACCTTATATCTCCAAAATGATAACTTCACAGGAAAAGCAAAATACTTACTTTACTTTAATCAAGTCAATGGAACTAGAATTTTTTTCCAAGTTATTTTGAGCCATTTATTTTGGTCCATTCATCATGAAATTCATACACAATGACTTCGAAATTATGTCAAAAACTGAAAAACGTCCAAAACAGAGATATGAGGTTTTGTTCCAACAGCAGCGATATATACTCATATGATATAACTTTTATGTGGATTAAAATGAATTGTCCCTCAAATTTAAAATTAAATAAAATATGGATTTTTGTCTTCTGCTGTGTAGTTTTTATTTCAGAGATATGAGGTTTGTTTTGACAGCAATGATACACTGACCTAAGTATCTCTGATTTCTTATCTGAAAGTCTTTGTGAGAAGCTTTTGACAGAGTGAGATGGATGACTGCAACCCTGAGAAAAAAGACTGACAAAACTCACCACAACTGTCAGCATCTCTCTCTCTCCTCTCTCTCTCTCCTCTCTCTCTCTCTCTCTCTCAGTTACTGTCTATTGATCTCCTTCTCCCCCTGACCCCTCCTCCGCTGTCACACAAGGTCAGATTCTCACTGATTCTCTCTGGCCTGCATACAGCACAACAGAACAAAGCGGGTGACTATGACTCAATAAGCAGGCCAAGTAATTCAACCCCCTCCTACAGAGACAGAGAGAGAGAGAGACAGTAAAAAGTGGTGAAAGATTGAAAGGAGACATGACTGTTGTATTCAGGACACATAAAGGACAGACATCAAAAGCCTGAGCAAACATGCTGGCCAGCCCCTCTCTGCGGCCCCCTGTCAGACTGACATGGGCAAATGAGATGTCAGAGGCCAACAGAGAAGAACTGTCCCGCAGACAGAATCTCTAACCCCACTAACCCCCACCAATACAGAGAAGAGAGAGAGAGAGAGAGAGAGAGAGAGAGAGAGATCATGGATCAAAGCAGTTCATAGAGAATGAAAACAAAAAGCAAAAAATAATATTTCTTCCTAATGATATAAGAACAAAATCATTTCGAACTTTGACAAAATCAGATTTTTCAATTCCTCTTTTAACATGTGCAGTATTGGTTAATAACATAACTATGTCAGTTTCCTTCTTGAATAAATACTATATACTTTATTGAATTTATGTCAGCATAATGCTATTAACTATTGTTGGATTTGGTAGTTTAGCCATATTTTGGTTTTCATAAAAAAGAGGACACAATAAGAGGACATGTCCTGAAAAAGAGGAAGTATGGTCACCCTAGTATTTGGCTCTAAACAGTTACCAGCAGGAAAGGGGAATTAAACACTGTAGCAGAAACGATAATATAAAATGACCAGAAATGAAACTGATTTTGTTTCTAACACTGCATTAATAACATGGTTAACAGATGAACCACATACTTAAATAGCTAACATTTTCACTTTTGTTCCTGCTTTTGATTTTGCTCTGTGAGAAATGCTGATAGATTTGGGTTGTTTCTTTTACTACCCACCTCAGAAGCAACTCAGACTATATTACACCACAAGAGAATAAAGAAAGTACACAATGTTCCTTCAAAATGCTGAAGTTTACAGAAGAAAGTACCAGGCAAACTTGCCCATTTCTTCACTTTCTTCAGACACAGAGGACAATGAGCTGTGGTGAGTATACAGTGGAGAAGACAGGAGCAAGTGAGCAGGAAGAAAAAAGCGGGATGGACACCAGATTGAAAGCAATTGATCGGCTGAGATCTCACTGATTGCTTCCCCCTGCGTCAAACACATGGAGAGACAGTTTGTTAGTGGAGTGGATTAATGAGATAGAGAGGCCTTCATTTTCTTGACAGATTGACTGAAATATTACAACTGATAGATTTCAAGTTAGCAAATGCAGTTTTCTGAAAACTGATGAAATATGATAAGCCATAATGCTCATCCTTTCAGAAATGCATGTTGTTGCAGTTTGTTTTCCAAATTTCCTTTAATGATTCCATCAAATCTGTCATGTTTCAGAAACTGTAATGGAGGTTTCCCCTCTAAGCCCCTATTAAAAACACTGAAGAGTAATATCCGGTTATTTCAATCACGGCTGACAGCTTGCTCTGGAATCTTATTATTAATGTAGTTTTAATGGGTGATGTTCATTTAGTTAAAGTGCTAAAAAACAGCTCGGGCCTTCGTCTTATTAACCATGCTCATAAAAAGCGAAATGGTGGAACTGCTCATCTACAAATTTTTCAAACGATTCTCATCAAACGCGCTCTGCCGGCCTTTGGTGCTCCTTTTTGGATTATGCATTCTCCGTCTGACTTAATGCACAGCAGCACTAAAGCAAAGTGAAAGGCTCGTTGTGGCCTGCTGTGGTGAAATTGTGAGCATGTTCGGAATTCAGGAGATGACGGACTCAAAGAGGCATCCAGTGTTTACCATCTCCCTTTCTCTCCCCAGGGGGTACACTAGCACTTACACCAGTTAAACACACACCGCTCTCTCCACATCAGTCAGTATTACTCATTGAACCAGTGCGCGCATGCACGCAGACATGGAAAATGACTTTTAGCTGGTTTACTGTCTGATACAGGCTGACAGCTCCCAGGCTGTAAGTGCATAGCCAATGCTGTCAGCTTTTTGATTGGCTCTAATTGAATATGTAGTATGCTCTCACACTGTGAGCTGAAGAGTCTGAACCTTGAGCATTTTTTCTTCTGTTTCAAAAGCTCCATTGCACCCATTATCTGATGTCTAAAAGTCTGCACCACTTCTACTACTGTAAATAATGCCTTGGCAGATGAAATAATTTTAAATCTAGTGAATTTTGAAATTTCTCATTATTAAGAGTACTATGAGAACCTACTTTGTAGTAGTAAAACAGTCTCATTCCATTGCAGACAGTTGTTCTTTAAGTGATTATATCCTACATTTTTCTTGCATTTTATTTCTTCTTGAGGTGCTTTTCTGACGTTTTTGTTGTTTTATGTTCCAAAACAGCCGTAACTCATTTTTACATGAACATTTTCCAAACTCTCTTTATCCCTTAGAATTTAACATGCTGTTGTTGCTACTGTTTAGGACTGATATATGTAAATTACCCCTTTCTGATTGGCTGTCCGGTATTGTGCCTCAATCCAGGATAAAACGCTCCTTATACACTATTTCAACAAAAGTATTGGAACACACCTTGCAATCATTGAATTCAAGTGTTTCATTCAGTCCCGTTGCCACAGGTGTATAAAAGCAGCTGCATGCATTACCAAGCATAATGCTATGTGTCAGATGGAGTGATGTAAAGCACGCCGTCACTGGACTCTGGAGTAGTGGAAATGTATTCTGTGGAGTGATGAATCACACTTCTCTATCTGGCAGTCTGATGGACGAGCCTGGATTTGGTGAAGGCCAGGAGAACATTACCTACCTGACTGCATTTTGCCAGCTATAAAGTTTGGTGGAGGAGGGATAATGCTATGGGGTTGTTTTTCAGGGGTTGGCCTAGGCGTCTTAGTTCCAGGGAAGGGAAATCAATGCTTCAGCATAACAAGACATTTTGGACAATTGTACGCTTCCAACTTTGTGGGAACAGTTTGGGGAAGACTCTTTTCTGTTCCAGCATGACTGTGCCCCACCGCGCAAAGCAAGATCCATAAAGGCATGGCTGGGTGAGTTTGGTGTGGAAAACCTTTACTGGCCCACACAGAGCCCTGACCTCAACCCCATCAAACACCTCTAGGATGAACTAGAACAGAGATTGTGAGCCAGATCCTCTCATCCAACATCAGTGTCTGACCTCACAAATGCACTTCTGGATGAATGGGCAAAAAGTCCCACAGACACACTCCAAAATCTTGTAGAAAGTTTCCCAGAAGAGTGGAAGCTGTTATAGCTGCAAAGGGGGCCCCATCTTCATATCAATGCCTGTGGATTTAGAATGGGATGTCATAAAAGCTCCTGTAGGCATAATGCATTGGTGTCCTGATACTTTTGTCTTGTATAGGGTAACTCCAACATGAAAGGATGAAGCTAAACCACTGTAGGCTGAATGGATGGATATATGTTAATATGTAAGTTTTTTGTTTCTTGTTATTGTTGTTGTCTAAATTTACCATGATTTCACTTCCCAAAGTTTTTCTTTGGCAGTACAACTTAAGAAGCAAAGTGACCTGATACACAAGAAGCACTGACCTGACTCATCAAGCTACAGGGGCAATGTTTGCAGGCAAATTGATGTCAGCAAGATTCAAAACTACTTAGGGTGTTAACAATAACCTTTGCCTACCCTAGAGGAAATTAAAGAGGCTGAGATAACAACTGATTAGCTGAGAAGGCATTAGCCAAGAATGCAGATACAATCAAAATAACATGTAATACAAAGTCAAGTAACATAATGCTGAAATGGCTAAGCAATGTGCTGCTCTGAGCACTGTCTGCCATCTTTACTTTCACCTGTGCAACATGAGCTGCTTTGTACCCATCTGAGCATATGACCAGTAGTGGTCAGATGAGTGGAGGTAAAAATATAGACACAGCAAGACCAAACATTGCAGGGGAATGCAGTTAAATAGTATAATATATTGCATTTAAACAGCCGAAAACTTTTCTAGTCTGGTGCTAAGGCAACTATGTTGATATGGAGCTGCCAGTGGACTGTGTTAGTCAGAAAGAGGTGGTCAGAAACTAGTTCCATTTACTCTCTTTCATACACTTAAATACAATTTTAAAACAAAATTTTAATGAACACATTTTTTTAAATCATAGTAGCTTTACTTGCTACTTACCTACTTTTCAAGTTACATTTTAATCATTAACACTTTTTGCTGGACTGCACAGCAGGGCAGTCTATAATAGTCAATGTTTCTTACTGAGTCACTGACTGACTGACTGATCCTCTGTGCCTGAAACAGAGGTTCTTGAGTGAAGACAGTGGTTCTTTTTAGAAGAACGAACACTAAAAGAATGATTTGCATGTTTAAAGGGTTCTTTGCATCATGAAATGGTTCTTTATATCAAAAAGGCTCTATATAGAACCATATACAACACAGTCTTTGTCAGTCAGACTATAAGACACTTTTTTCACTTCGACTCAGTCCATCTTAAATGAGCTCAGGCCCAGAGAAGGCGGCAGCGTTTCTGGATCCTGTTTATATTTGGTTTCTTCTTTGAATGATACAGTTTTAACTTGTATTTGTGGATACAGAGACAGACTGTGTTCACAGACAATGTTTTTGGAAGTGTTCCTGAGCCCATGCAGTGATTTCCACTACAGAATCATGTCTGTTTTAATGCAGTGCTGTCTAAGGGCCTAAAGATCATGGTAGATACAGTAGATACATCATAACAAAATCAAGAACCAAACCAACTTATCAAACAAATACACAATAAGTCTGATTTATTTGGTCTCTTTCAGACAAGAACTGCTATCACAGTTAAAGTCCCTGATAATTGTACTGTTTAAATGGAAGGAAACTTTATTTACTTGTAATATTTACTACTTCAGAGCTTAAGTAGGGTTTTGTTGTTTGAAATGTTCATTTACCTTGAGTTATTATTTCACCCAATTAACACTATTTTTACTGGAGTATGGATTATTCTACCTACCTCTGCAGCTAACTTATGCTGCAGCACTAGCTAAGAAAATTAGATTTAGTATCTAAACCTAACAAAATGTGCTCTGAGCCTCATGTGCTGCATCAGCTTCATTCTGTTCTCCGTCGCTAGTGAAGTTGAAAAAGCCAGATGTGCCCAAACTTTTGATGTGTGTATCTTGTGCAGTCCTACTCATACCATCTTGTCTGGGGTCATCTGCGTGGTAGGACACTCACCCAGCTGTTCATATAGCAGCAGTGTTGAGTATGTTCCTCTCTCATGAAGCCAAGGTGAGACACCCCATTGGCAAAGGGCTGTAAACAAGCTCTCTGCTTGAATGAAAAACAGTCTGAAGCAGTTCACAAGCCTCTCATCCACTGCTTTCATCTCTGCTCCGCTACAGGGTCAGTCCCCGGGCATCACCCAAAAAACTGAATGGATTACTCTGTGCACTTGAAAACATCATCTGCATTTACATATTTTAATACTGCCTCATTGGTCTGGCTTTGGGGTCTAGTTTTGTCTTACTAATCTGGCACACTTGTGTAGGCCTGCACAATTTGGACAGAATCACATACAGTGATAGTATTGCTAGATATTGCGATTGCAATATGCTTCAAAGTATATTAGAACATAATGATGAATCCTTGATGTAACATGGTAAACAGCCAGCTTGCACTATTCTGACCGAAATAATGTACATTTGTTAGTTCACACGAATGTTTTGCTACATCAAAGCCTCCACAGAAACTCATCTGGATCATCGGAGGATCGATCTGGGATCTTATCCACAAAAGGCTGGTGTGGCTGCAGGTATTCAATTCAAATAAGCTGAAGTACATTTCACACTGTGTAACAACACCTGGAATAGGTTTATTGATTGTTGATTTGGTGATATATTTTGGATTGAAGGCATCATGAACGCTAAATACAAATGAATTTGACTACAATACGCAATACCCTGTGAAACATGTGATTGGGAAGAAATTCATTCAACAAGCACACTGCTGATGGAGATGTACTCATAAAACAAAGAAGCTGCTGGTGTTCTCAGAAAAATGGACTGGCCACCCCAGAGATTAGACCTTAATATCATGGAATACGTGTTTAGGATTACTTGGATCGTGAGAAGCAGAAAATGCAACCAACTTCTAAGACTAAACTTTGGAGATGTGGAAATATATCTGTATATTTCTTTGAAAAACTGAAAGCAAGTAACTTGAAAACAACAGAAGCTGTAATAAAGGAAAAGGGTGAACAAAATGTATATTAAATTTGGTTGAAACTTCTGTGTTATTTTCTCTTAAATATAGGCCAATCAGCCATAACATTGTTTCTACACTCACTGTGTAGTTACATCAGCTCCACTTACCATATAGGTGCACTTTGTAGTTCTAAAATTACAGACTGTAGCTTATCTGTTTATCTGCATACTTTGTTAGCCCCCTTTTACCCTGTTCTTCAGTGGTCAGGACCACCACAGAGCAGACATTATTTGGGTGGTGGATCATTCTCAGTACTGCAGTGACACTGATGTGGTGGTGTGCTAGTGTGTGCAGTGTTGGTATGAGTGGATCAAACACAGCACCTCAGTGTCAGTGCTGGACTGAAAACAGTCCTCCAACCAAAAATACTCACCCAGCAGCATCCTGTGTGCAGCGTGACCACTGATGAAGGACTAGAGGATGACTAACACAAACTGTGCGGCAACAGATGAACAATCATATCTGACTTTACACCTACAAGGAGGACCAACAAGGTCATGTGTCTAATAGAGTGGACAGTGAGTGAACACAGTGTTTAAAAACTCCAGCAGCACTGCTGTGTCTCATCCACTTGTACCAGCACAACACACACTAACACACCACGTCGGTGTCACTGCAGTGCTGAGAATGATCCACCACCCAAATAATATCTGCTCTGAGGTGGTCCTGTGGGGGTCCTTGCCTTTGAAGAGGGTATGGGGCGCAAACAAAGTATGCAGAGAAACAGATGGACTACAGTCTGTAATTGTAGAAATATGAAGTGCACCTATATGGTAAGTAAGCTGTATATGTTTTCTGCTTTTTCTTCCGATTCATAAAAAAACCTTGTACTTAATGGCTGTTTTGACAGGGAAATAAATAAATGAGCAGCATGATTAGTTATATAATAACAAAGTACTAATCAACTGATTAAACAAGAGGATTTTGATTAAAATGAAAACATGCAGCTACAGCAGCCCTTTGTACATAAAATGGTTGAGTTTTCATGGTTTAATATATAAATCACCGCTTTCACTAAAGAACCCTTGAAAAACCTTTTTTTTTAAGAACACATTCTCGCTTTATCTTACTTTTACCTGTGGAAAGTGAATCAGCAGATTAACAGGCAATAAAGTGTAAAAGCCAAGACGTACCGGACTCCACTGTTTCCATATAGGTTTCTAATTCAGAAACAGCTCAGTGGGACCCTCCCCCTTACCTTCATCCTTCCCTTCGTCCTCCTCTCCCAAACACTCAAGCGTGCAGAACAACAGGAAGCACAAAGAAGCTCGAAGGAGAGAGGAGAGAGGGTGTGAGCATGCGTAGTTGATGCAGGATGAGACGGATAATGTGAATCCCCTTCACCACATCTGAAGCTCCTGCCATGCCCCCCACCCTCCTTTGCACCCCCACCCTTCAGAAGCGAAAGCACGTGGGTGGGAAAAGAAAGGACTTCCTATTTTAGTGACTCTTCAGCAGAAATGAATAAACGTCTTACTGAAGGCTCTTCCAGAAGGAGTGAGGCACTTAGGAGACACAGCATGTAGGCAAACAGAGAGGAAGGGTTGGACTCAGGTAGCTATTAGGGGCCATCAGCTAATAGCCACTTTAAGAAACCTGTTTATTCAAGTTTCAGCTTACGCTTATGAGTGTATTCTAAATCTGTCTAAATGGGCAAGAGGAAATACTTCAAATAGGCTGATTAAATTTAAAAGCATGATGTTTGGGAGAAAAATTTAACTGCTTTAGCATGTAGGGCCTATCGTATTCAGGGTGTAACCTATATGCTTTAACATACTTTTGGTTTTTCGGTCCACCTGTTTTTGTGAAGGTTGAAAATAATAACCTGATGGAAAAGCCAGAAAATAAAAAGAATGCCTAAAAATATCACCAAAAGTTTACATTTGGATGAGGAGAATGGTGCTGGAAAAAGCTCAGGGGCCAGATTCACAAAAGCTTTCTTGTGAAGGTTCACTAAGAAGTTCATAGGAATGTTCTTAAATGCAATTCTTGAAAAAAACGTAAGACGTTCTCAAATATCCTCTTCAGATAATCTTAATTATGTTCTTTGGATTTCCTTAAGAAAATCCTCATTGTTTTCTTAGGTATATCACATTGCATTTTACCCTATACCATAAACTTGTATTGAATTGAATTTGTATTAACTGTTATTTCTGTTATTTAGTGTAATCCACTTAGAGGACAGTAAAATGGTGAAAAAACATCAAACCGAGCGTTTAAGAAACATTTAAGAAAATAACATTTTCAAGAATACCACTTGTTCTTAGAATTGTTCTTAAGAAAATGTTAAGAAAAGAAAATAAGATCATTCTTAAGAAGTCATTTGAAGAATAACAATTTCTCGTAGACTATGGTCTTAAGAATACACTTAAGAAAAAACACATTTAGGAAGATTTTCTTTCTTAAGACACTTCTGTGAATCCGGCTCCAGATCTTTCCACAGTATACATCACATGCGGTGAGCAAGACTGTGGTCTCATGCCATATATCACAAGTGTTTCAAGTCATCTTCAGGAATTTCCACATAACCATAGTTAACAGAAACACTGACTAATTTGCATATTCATTTACTAACCTTTTGGAAATTTGCTTAAAATTGGCTTAATGTATGAATGGAAACCCAGCCACTGACAATTACTATTAAATCCACCAGGCTACATTACCAAAAACGCGTTCCATCTAAGCTAACACACTGTTCTATACGATCTAATGGCAAAAATGATCGCCACAATACTCAACAACAACAAAAGCTATTACCAAAATATGAGATATTTTTCTGCCATTTGAACATGGCAGCTGTTCTTTACAGTCTGTGAAAAGTTCATGATGAATGGAGCGCTCCAAATGCTCCAAAATTCCTTCCAAATACACTTCTTTACATTGAGTTACATTAAAAGTTACAATTTTTTTTTCGTTCTCCTGTCAAGACACTATTTGGGACATGCCTGTTTTTTTTGAAAAGTAAAGTTGTGCTTTTGTAACTGAAGTTCTCTGAAGGAAATGATGTGACAGAGCTATGTGCAAAACCTCATGTCCAACTGTAAATTTACAGTGTGTCTTTCAGTATGGGTGAGGTAAAAATGTCTCCATTATTCCATGAATGAGTTTCCTGATTATTAGCTGGATAAATGAGTGTCTTTGTGGAGATTTGATCAGCCTTTGAATAGTATATTTGTCCTTTGCTATTTAAAACAGTTTATTGCCGAGTTTTGCTTCGATAGCCAAGATGCAATGCTTTTGGGAAGCAACAATCATAAAACTTTTGGCTGGCTGCATACAGTTTATTGATATATTGCTTGTAGCCATATTCATAGCTCCTGCCTGCTAGAGTTGAAATTATGGGGCTGTAACAAAACAAAGAGTGTGGCTATGACATTTTTTTTACATATTTCAATATTATGGCAGGTTCTGAAGTGAGGCGAGGGGCAAAAGGTATTTCGATACTTTTGATATGAACGAACAACTTTTACGTTAGAATAAAAAGTGCAAAATTGACGCTGATAGCGTTCTTCCCTGAATCACAGAGATTCCAGAAACTCTCCAGAAGCATTAAATGGCGATCAAATACTATCAAAGACTATTTGGGTGTCAAACTGACAGGACTGCTGGCTGTTGCATCTGCTCCTCATGCGTGCTCCTCCTCCACAGGAATAAATGCTCCACAATCTCCTCCAATTACCGCCATCAGCCTCTTCATCCAGTCTGTTTCAAGCGTAGTGGTCCGAATGCCACACTAAACTGGAGAAGAGCCGAATAGGTGCAAGTGACGTTTGCCAAGTGGCTAGCGCTGAGTAATTCAGTTAGCAGCCACAGAGACTCAGGGTGATGTCAGAAACATTAAGCTCCAGCACCATTGCTGTAATAGGCCTGGGTCATTATGACCCTCTCTCCTAGCATCTGTTATGATAAAGGCTCCATACTGTTTACATTACGAAAGTAATGAGAAAGACTCCATACTGTGTCGACTGCTGAGGCCATTTTGCATTTGTGCAAAACACAAGCATCAGCATTAGATTAAAGTGGAGAAGAAAGTGAAGCCATGTGCATCTACAGTGCGCATCTGACAGAAACTACTTTGTTCTAAATTGTGACTTATTCAAAGCATTCATCATTATGCAGTGGAGCAAATTCCAGTATTGATGAAAGTGGGTGGTGAGAGTGGTGAGAAAACTCTTCAGCCCAGCTTCAGCCCATTTGGAAAGACCACCAGACGCTTCCTCATCGTCTTCCCTTCTGCTCTTCTTTCTCTCTCTCCCTCTCTGTCACTTTGCTCGTTTGTTGTCCTTCACTCCTCCTGTTCTCCAATGCTAATCGCTCTCTAATGTAGCCATCTGTTCTCAGATGAGTTAATGTCTCATAGGCAGAGAGCTACTCAACACTGTGCTCAAACAGCAATAGTGTACAAGCACCTGCTTATCACAGCTCATTAAGTACTGTTCTGCCTGCTTGGTATGCTTCTGTTGAAATATGTGGATTTCTGACCAACTGATTGCTGATTGAAGTCTATGTACCAGGTCTTCATCAAACCGCAACCTGTTAACTGACACCCAGTTTTTAGCCTGAATGGTCTCATTTGAAAGGTAACACTCTTATGTTTTGTCTGTTAGAATATTCATATGAATTACTGAATCAGAGTAACAGAGGCGGGAAATAAGGAGTTTATTTACACCTGATTCACAGACCTCTAAACTGATCTACCAAATTATCAAGACCACATGTTTTGGATTATGATGCCTTTGTGAATAGCGACAAGGCTTTGAAGGCAAGGACCTATAGATTTGATGGCGTCTCATTCGGTTTGCTCATTGGAATTGTGCCGATAGGGGTACGGTGGTCTAGAGACCTATACATGTGCCTACACTTCAATTCTCCACTCTTATATTTTACATATCAGCTTACATACCTACCATATTAGTTGCTGAACAATTTATAGTAGTTGCTAAATAAAATTCTTAAGATTAATAAACCTGTAGTTCAAGAAGTTGATAGAAAGCCCAATAGTTTTGAGAAGCACTTGGTTTTTAAAATACTGAATATTTTATTTAATGACCAAGGTGCAACTGTAACAATGAGATCATGTGCCAGTGTGGCACCTGTAACAATGTGGCCATGTGTCAGTGGTGCAACTGTAACAATGTGGACAAGAGTTAGTGGTGTAAATGTAATTGTGTGACCATTTGCCAGTGATATAAAAATAACAATGTGTCCATATATCAGTAGTGTATCCGTAACAATGTGACCATGTTTAAGTGATGTAACTACATTGTTATAGCCAGGTGTCAGTGATGTAACTGCATTGTTGTTGTGGCCATGTGTCGGTCATGTAACAGCAACAATGTTGCCATATGTCAGTGGTGCCACAGTGTCAATGTGGCCTTGAGTTAGGGGTATAACCGTAACAGTGCAACAATGTATCGGGTGTGTAACTCTAAGAATGTGACCATGTATCAGTGGTGTAACTGTAACAATGTGGCCATGAGTCAGTAATATAACTGTAACAGTGTAACCATATGTCGGCTGTGCAACTGTAACAGTGTGGCCATGAGTTAGTGATTTAACTGTAACAGTGTGACCATATGTCAGCTGTGTAACTCTAAGAATGTGACCATGTATCAGTGGTGTAACTGTGATAATGTGACCATGTGTCATTGCATTGTTAAGGCCATGTGTCAGCCATGTAACTGTAACAGTATGGCCATGTGTCAGTGGTGTAACATTCAGCTTGCACTATATTAGTCCTTCATCAGTGCTCACAGGACTCAGAATGCTATTGTCTGGATATTTTTGTTTGGTGGACTATTCTCAGTCCAGCAGTGACACTGAGGGGTTTAAAAACTCCAGCAGCTCCACTGTGTCTGATCCACATGTACCAGCACAACACACACTAACACACCACCACCACGCCAGTGTCACTGTAGTGCTGAGAATGATCCACCACCCAAATAGTACCTGCTCTGTGGTGGTCCCATGGAGGTCCTGACCATAAGTAGTGGTAAGTGGAACTGATAAAATGGACAATGAGTGTAGATACAAGGAGTTGTTCCTAATAAAGTGCTCAGTGAGTGTCTGTGTAATGGTGCAACTGCAGAGCAATAGTTGTGCTCGGTGATAACTGCGGCAATAATACTGTTTTGTCGCTGTAAGTGCAGCATTTGGGAGTTTAAACTGGGCCATAAGGCCTCAGTGGAGCTCCATTCTGATCTGTTCCTGCTCAAGTAGCTTCAGCTGCTAACATCTCCTACTGCAAGATGTGCCTTCTGCTTTGAGCTTCTCACACAAACACACACGGTTCAGAGGATATACACACCGACAGATTCAGAACTGTTCTTGTAGCAGGCCTATATCTGGAGTTGCTGCTGTCAAGAAGAGTGTTACACAGTAAGCGTACAATTTTTCTTCGAATTTCGTATCACATACAGACACACACATACTTTTAGAGTTTATGAAAGGATATTTTCAATAAACACTGAATACAAGATACAAAACTTACTCACAAGTTAAATAATTAATTGAAACACACAGACTGACATGATGTGGGATGCTGAGGGACCTCAACTGAATCTTTTCCTAAGCAGAATCTAGAACAGCTGAATGAAATCAAAGACACTAATGCCATACTAAAGACTACAGAAAAAAAAAAAGTGCAGAGGCATCAACTGATTGAGACAGATTTTCTAATTTACTAAACATTTAGGGTTGGGAAGTCAGACAGCATGTCTGATTTTTCTAGTTTCTAAATTCATCAATGTGCTGGGCTGGAAGATAAAGCAAGAGAAGACACTGAATATCATGTAGACTTTAACTTTAAAGTTACTAATGGTTCTATTAGCGTGAATACTTGAACCAATATATATTTGCTATCAAAGATGTTTGGACAGTCTGCCAGTACTACAGTAGACAGTAAGTTCTTAAGGGTAGTCATTGCCTGAATTCAGAATGCATTGGTCACAAAAACTGTTAAATTATTAGACAGCATATGCCAAACATGGACAAACTGCATCAGCAACAGCAGCAATAGTTACAAGTCATTGCCGACAGGATATATAATAACAGCACTGCTGCTAAACATCACAAGCCACAGTTTCTCTTTACAACATATGCTGCCTTAACTAAGTTTAAGTAAATGCATATTTTGCTGAATGTTGAGAAAAACTACACTTTGTTTATTTCCACAAACTGATATGTGTTAATTAATGTACTTCCTTATGTATGATATTTCTAATTTTATATGTTAGTCATCATTGCTGCTTTGCACCACTATATGTGTGAACGTGTTTGGAACCACCTGTACATCTCAGATGTTTGCTGTCAATTTGCAGCATGGAGCTGAAAATGGTCCATTCCCTCTTGCTCTGAAAAAATAATGCACTCATATCCGTTCCCGCATGTACACACAAGCACACACATATGTGTAAGTGCATGAAACACCAAAGCAGATTCAGCAAGTACTCAATGTATATCTGCCTTTTAAGGGCATATATTTTTTATGCAGTAAGTGTTTGGGGTGGTATGTGAACATTGACAAAGTTTCAGCTGAAAAAAACAGCCTGTTTTAAATTCACTGTTTTTGTGATGTTATGAAAACTGAGGAATTTACATATGTCTGCCTTATCAGTCGACAGTAGTTTAGCTCCATCCATTCACAGTGAATATATGTGGACTGTTATTTTTGATTATGCACAATACAGGACAGCCAATCAGAACAGAGCTCATTTACACTGATCAGTCTTCTAAAGAACAAAAAGAGGTTGTGTATAAATAAATTATGACTGTTTTTTAGGGGTGTAATGATTCTGAAACCATGACCAAAACTGCGATACAAACATCCACAGCCTTGTGTTGTGTTCCCAGAAGACGTTACCAAGACACACAACCCCACAAACTCCAACCCACTGCCACTGCTGCTGGTGCAGTCTATTGAGCTATCATTACACTACAAATGCAACAAAATTAATTTTTCATTGCACAATTAGGACTATTACACAAGCAAATAACAAAATTATTATTACATTTAAAGTTTTTATTGTGTGTCATTTGACTATTTTGGTCCAAGCAGGATTAAGTGATTGCACCTGTGATAAAAGCTTGGCTAGTTTCATTAGCTCACAATGCATAATAAGCCTGAGATTGTAGACCCCCAGGCACATTCAAGTCAGCCCTGTGGGAACATTTTGGTAGGGATGGCAATCGTGTCATAGACAAAACACACACAATTTGTCATAAATATTTTATAAAATGTCTTCAAGCAGAGTTCTTCTCTTTAGTGCTTCAAATTGTTTGTGATTGAATCAAACCCAGAATTTTTATGTTTTCTCATATTTTTTTCTTATTCACCCCGCCCCAAAAAAGGCTTAAAAATAAGGGTCTGAACCGAAACATGTATGTGGTACATAAAAACCATACAAATGTTATAAGTAAACCTCAAGAGACACCATATGCAAAACAATATGCAATATACAACATAAGAACTAGTAGAATATGCACTCTTTAAAGCGAAAGTGTGAAAATGTTCCATTTACGTTGAAAATATTCAGTGCTCAGTGGGACGTTGATTCTGTTGTTTTGTTTATTTATTTATCTTTGCTGGAAGTAAAAATAATTACAGAGGAATCGTGCATGACAGCAGGCTATAATTTAGATGATTTCTGCTTTTAGTAATAACAAATTGTTACGAATTGATTGATTGTTTCATGGTGTACTGCTGTTAATAGTGCTCAGAACATCTGTCTCATTTGTTGTTCCCTCTCTCTCTCTCTCTCTCTCTCTCTCTCTCTCTCTCTCTCTCTCTCTCTCTTCCTATCTCTCTCTCCAGTGTAGATGATTTTGTTTTACTAAAGCAATGAACCACAACAGGCTGTGCATTACAGTGATTTTACCAGAATGGCTGCTGTGAAACAGACCCTCAAGGGGTTTATTGTGTTTATATAGTGTCAATGAAAGAACAATATAATAAAATACACCAATGTTCATTCTGTAATTTCATTTATGGTTAATAATAATCATAATAAACAGTTCTTCCACAAAGCAGTGTAGCTTGTTAACAGTGAGTTATGGCTGCCAAACAACATGTTTTTAGTAAGATGCCACACTAATGCAGAACTCAATTGATGTGTGCATTTCAAGTATCTTACAATGGTTTTGGATATGGCTCAGCCAATCAGATTATACAAGAGGAACTGTTTTATTAGGCTTAGCAACTTCAATCATAAAATGCTGCATGGGTGACAAAATTGATGAGAACTTCCAAATTATGGAAAAACTAAAAAATGAATCAAATGTAAGTGACAGTATAGCAATGTATAAGCATTATAAGTCTATAGTAACGTTCATGCCTGTAGTGGACGTTAGCTTGTTATTGAAGTGTATGTGTGGGCTGGTCCATCTGCTGTGAGAATGGATGTTCCCAGAAGACGTTACCAAGAAACACCACCCCACCAACTCCAACCCACTGCCACCGCTGCTGGTGCAGTCTATTGAGCTATCATTACGTTACAAATGTAACAAAACTACTTTTTCAATGCACAATTGAGACCATTACACATACAAATAACAAAATTTTTCAGCCGACATCAAGGATGGTCACTCTTATGACCCATATGATATTAATCACAACCACATCAGATTTGCATTCATTTAATCTGCTCAGTGTGAGTGTATAATGTGTTAGATCATATCAAAACCAAAGCGATGCCCCGCCCACAACTATCCATGCCCTGCCTTTCACTGCTACTGTTGTGAAGATGGACAAGATTTACAAGACGTTAGTAAAATCTCATTTACCTTAAGGAGAAGTTGTGGCACACAACTCACCCACTCTATCCCAGGATTATTATTCTCAGCAAAAACCAAAACAAAAACTAGCAGTGGAAACGAATTAGTCATCAACTTCAATAAAACTGCAGACAAACCTGCAAACCTGCAGTGAGAACGGCGCTGGCAGTGAATTAGTGGTTGACAGATGTGAAAAGTGTTATTGGAGAGCTTCTAATTCAGATACATACTGTTTTTATTTTATTCCTGAAGTTGGAAAAGATTTAGATTAAACTATTTGATGGACAACATGCACAGCTCAATGTCATTACATTAGTAACAGGCAGCTCTATGGTAAGATAAATGTGTTAATGTACCTGCTAACACTGATTTCACTGAAAATTAACAATACAGACATATGTTCCAATTAGTTAGCTAGCTGAGTTAGCTTTTCTTACTTTAGCTGCCGATAGCTAACTTGATAAATTAGTCAGATTATACAGGTACAGTGCTTGCATTAGTGGTTAAAAACATTCTTTGTTAGCTCATCTGAAGAGGCAGCTTTTAATTTGTCTTCACTGAATGTAAACTAGTTTTTTTCTTTTTTTTTTAATAATAATAATACTAAGTAATGTGTTCAAATAGAGTCCTTTGAGGTCTGGTGGCCTGAACTAAACATTTGATGGATGTAGCAACAGTAACTAAGGGAGGTGTGACCTTTTTTGCAAGTGGTAGTTACTTTTGCTGCTCCCTCATTAGGTTTGCGTTATATAAGGGGGACTGTTTACTTTACTAAACACCAGTGAAAACACATGAATCAATAAATGAATTTGGACAACTTTTGTGTTAGTATTTATCTATCTTGCATGAACAAACCAACAATAGTTGCTTGAAAGGCTAAAGTTGGCTTCTTATTCAAGGCTGGCACTTTCCATGAATAAAGTTCATTTTAGGCCTTGAAACCCTTTAAAAATGTACTTTTTCCTTTGGCATTTGTTTTGACAAAGTATTAATCAAAGTGCATGCTAACCTTCAGAAAATGTCAAAGCAGATACTGTATGAGCTTTTTTTTTTGCTGTACAGCATTTTTTGCAACATTGTTATTAATTTTAGGGAGATGTATAAATGGCATTTAAAAGACTGTTAATTCATTATTTTCTAGCAGCAAATACATTTATTTAAGAAATGCTTTTTAAACTTTTCAAATACATAAATAAAAATGTTAAAGTTGTCGTGTTTTATATATATATATATATATATATATATATATATATATATATATGTATATATTACCTCAATACCTTTAGAGTTTTTCTTTCTATACACAAAATAGTGCAATTTATCTTGGTATTGGTAATTTTAACTAATGACTCATCATTATTATCACCAAATTGACACTTCTGGTAACATAACCTACTAAATTAAATGTTTTATTGTCACCAGCTAATGAACACAGAGATCAAATTCCCCACAAAGTTGATATTAATGCAGTAAGGTACCTTTGTTTCAAGCCATTTTCATTTAAAAATAATTAATATTATTTTTAATAAGTTTAAAAAAATGGGTAACAGAGCTGCAAGTTACAGGGTTTCAAATGTAGTCTAAAATAAGCTAGCATTCAGGGGTGGTTAGCTTAAAAGGGTGCACATGTTGCATGTTAACTATCAACAACCATATAGTTTACATAAATTGATAAATATAAATATATATCTTATATATAGAATTTTTTCTTCTAATAAATCTTAACACATCATGAATCTGACATAGACTTTTTTCTTAGGGCCTTTCTCAAGAGCAAAATTAAGAAAAAACCTGGTGAAAGAGGCCTAATGTATTTATGGTGTTACTGGAGGATTTTAATGAATATATTTCATAGAGAAGTTCATTGTCAGTGAGATGAGACAGCCCAAAATCACCATATTAACATATTAACAAATTATGTGTTTTTGTGATCATTTAAATGCTAATTTTAATCATTGTATTTTAAGTCAAAACACAAATCCCTTCACTTTTAAAAATAAATAAATAAATAAAATAATAAAATACAAACAACAACAGCCACTTTACTGCTTTTAGAAAGGTAATGGGACATAAACTGGACTCTATTCATTGAACACTGGTCTAACATTTTGAAAAGTTCAGAGAATGAAGTAAAGTAAAAACGTGACTAGTGCACATCTCAGTCTTGGTCCTTGACTACAGTAATCTGCAGTTAGCGTTCAGTATTTTTGCTGTATGCTGAGCAGGAGGCAGAAAACATGTTGAGGTCTTTGCTGTTATTTGTAATGTTTCTGAAGTGAGTCGAGAGACATGCAATTCATGTCGGTATTCATCCAGCTGATTTAGTGATCTATGATGTTCACCAGAAATTTACTAAAGTGCTTTTTATAGTGCCGACTGAATGACTCTGAAATTGCATTTTAAGATTTCAATGCTAAGAGACAAATAGCCAAAGTACTCAGCAGTGCCCTTAAACTGTTTTGGCCTAAAACGTATTTTCTAAAAGACATTCAGGGCAGAGAGAGACATTCAGGGTGTTCTAAGACCAAATTAAAACGTTTCACATCAAATCACTCTGAATGACACTGTTCAAAAGAAAAATCTTTGGA